>NC_092335.1:170045000-170645000 GCF_046630445.1 Rutidosis leptorrhynchoides
TTCTATATGCATCTTGTTAATGTCGGTTACCAGGTGTTCACCATATGAATGATTTTTATCTCTATGCAGCTTGTAAAATGCCTGATATGAGATGTATATTTATGAAAAAATGAAATCTTGTGGTCTATTAAAATAATGAAAATGATTTTTTATGATAAACTAATGAACTCACCAACCTTTTGGTTGACACTTTAAAGCATGTTTATTATCAGGCATGAAAGAAATCTTCCGCTGTGCATTTGCTCATTTTAGATATATTACTTGGAGTCATTCATGACATTTCAAAAGACGTTGCATTCGAGTCATTGAGTTCATCAAGATCAATATTAAGTCATTCATAGTTTGGATATATTATAAAAGGATATGCATATCTGTCAACTTTCGATGTAATGGAAGTTTGTCTTTTAAAAACGAATACAATATTTGTAAAATGTATCATATAGAGGTCAAGTACCTCACGATGTAACCAAATGTAATGTATTCGTCCAGATGGATTAGGACGGGTCATTAAATTTTACAAACATTGCATTCGTTTTTAAAAGACAAACTTTTATCACATCGAAAGTTGACGGCATGCATACCATTTCATAATATATCCAACTATAAATGACTTAATAATATTCTCGATGAACTCAACGATTCGAATGCAACGTCTTTTGAAATATGCCATGAATGACTCCAAGTAATATCTTTAAAATGAGCAAATGCACAGCGGAAGATTTCTTTCATACCTGAGAATAAACATGCTTAAAAGTGTCAACCAAAAGGTTGGTGAGTTCATTAGTTTATCGTAATCAATCATTTCCATAATTTAATAGACCACAAGATTTTCATTTCCATTTCTCATAAACATAATCTCATATCAGGCATTTCGCACGGCATAGAGATAAAAATCATTCATATGGTGAACGCTTGATAACCGAACTAACAGGATGCATATAGAATATCCCCATCATTCCGGGACTCTCATCGGACATGATAATCGAAGTACTAAAGCATTCGTAACCCGAATGGGACATGTCAAGGTCCATAGATCTATCTTTAGGATTCGCGTCAATTAGGGGCCATTTCCCTAATTCTTAGGCTACCAAGCTAAAAAGGGGCATATTCGATTTCGATAATCCAACCATAGAATGTAATTTTGAATACTTGTGTCTATTTCGTCAAACATTTATAAAAGTTGCGCATGTATTCTCAGTCCCAAAAATATATATTGCAAAAGCATTTAAAAAGGGAGTAATGAAACTCATGATACTGTATTTTATAGTAAAAATACATATGACGGCACTGGATAAGTGTAGGGTTAGCCTCGGATTCACGAACCTATATCAATTATATATCTATTAACTCATAGAATCAAGTAATTCTATCTATATAATACTTATATATTAGTGTTGTAATTATATATAAAATTTATACTAACTCTTAATTAAAGTATATATATTTTATTTACATTTTATATCTTAAATTATATATTGTCTATATTTATCTTGTATACTTAAAAATATCAATATAGTTTTATTAAGTATATTTTATATGACTAACATTTTATTGTAATAATAATAATATAGTGGTAATAATAATAATAATAATAATAATAATAATAATAATAATAATAATAATAATAATAATAATAATAATAATGGTAGTAGTAAAAATGATGATGATAATAATAATATTAAAAATAATATTGTCAATGTTTAAAATAATAATAATAATAATAATAATAATAATAATAATAATAATAATAATAATAATAATAATAATAATAATAATAATAATAATAATAATATTAGTGGTTCGTGAATCGTCGAGAGCAGTCGAAGGGTAATTGAATATATGAAATTCGTTCAAAAATTTTGAGTTTCACATTACAGACTTTGCTTATCGTGTCGAATTCATATAAAGATTAAGTTTAAATTTGGTCGAAAATTTTTGGGTCGTCACAGTACCTACCCGTTAAAGAAATTTCGTACCGAAATTTGAGTAAGGTCGTCATTTCTAATAATAAGAACATTTTCATGACGAATAAGAGTTGATGATTAGAGTTTTATCACCAATGAATAATATGGATAAAACAATTTGATTATTCGAAGAGTACGAATGAAGCTATCACAAAAGACAGAGATTCGTCATAACTTTTGATGTAGTTACGTTTGAATTCCGGAATTCAAGGGATTTAAAAAAATCTTTGAAATCTATAAGATCTGATTCTTCGGGATTTAAGGAAATTTATGATCTCTATAATTAAAAGCGGTTATCTGCCTTGATTGCTCTATCGGATACTCCTATTATAAATTTACCTCTACCGTTCCATTATCTTCACCACTTATATACTTTTCTTTCCTTGATTTATATTCACAAGGATTGTGAAAATGCTTAATCTAGTTCTGATCCTTGTCCTTATCCTGACTATCGTATTTGTCATTCTTCTTTTCCAACTCCCACCGGAGGAATCTGTTAACTTCTACTATTACCTTGGGGTTATAGTGTTTTTCATTCTCCCGTGTCTTTATATTGCTATACGCATTGATATACACGGTTTGTAATTCCTGTGTTGTTGTTGGGCTTTATATATTTCCTTACATTTTGAAGCTTCATGCTTTTGTTTTCTTTTCTTGACTTCAAATCAAGCGAATGATGGTCCATAATTCATAGATATAGAGTTTTGAATGATCATAACGTTCTAAGCACGAAGGAACGTATTCCTACGATTTGATTTGTCAAAATACCAGAATCACTGAGGATAGAACTATCAAGAATATATTTTCTTGATATGTTCAGAAGTTAAGTAGAATGAAAGAGTTATGTAACATAGCACATGATGATGGTATAGTCTGTGAATCATCATGTTTCATTAGAACTTCCAGCATGACTTACTGTAATATAATCACGTTGGCCAAGTGTCATTATATTATACTAACTCATGCTCAAATTCTTAACACTTCTCCAGAATTCATTCGTAATTATACTTAGATTTTACAGAAGTTTCCAATGAAATACAGAAAGTACGAAGAGGTATATAATTTTCGAACAAGAATACTTATGAAAATATCCTTAGAAATATCGAGGATATTTATGATGATATTTTGGAATTTCTAAGTTCGAAAGTTGATGAAGAAAATTTTTTCACAAGATTTTAACATGAGTTCAAAGCAAGATATTCTCTAAAGATTTCATTGGATTCAGAATTATCTGGGTTATTTGAATATAGAGTTTGATCCTTATATTTGTCCTTGATCTCCTTCATGGTTTGCTCAATCCGTTTTTCAGTACCAAAATTTTCTATTGAGCGTTCCATTCTTTATTATTAAGTTTTGGCCATTAAGACCATCTACAACATGCTACTTCGTCAGCATTTTCAAAGTTAACGGATCTGGATCATTGGTTATCAAACCAAGGGTTTTCAAGAATATTGAAGGTTTTTAGATGATTAAATGCTGATTGTGATCGTCAAGATACAAAGGATGTTTAAGATGAAATCAAGTGGCAAACTTGAAGAAATGTTTAGTTTCATATGTTATAATCAATATTTTAATTCATTTTAATTGTCCAATGTTAGTAGTTCACAGTTAATAGTCCACAGTTAGTAGTTCAATAATTCATATATAGTTTAATATACAATATTCGAATTAATTAATACGTGTCGTGACCCATTATATACATGTCTCAGACTCGATCACAACTCAAAGTATATATATTATTTAAGAATCAACCTCAACCCTGTATAGAGAACTCGAGCATTACAGCATATAGAGTGTCTATGGTTATTCCAAATAATATATATAGATAACGTCAATATGATATGTCAAAACATTGTATACGTGTCCCGATATTTAAAGTGCGTAAAATAATTAACAGAAATTAAATGACGATAAATAAAATAGCGAGAATTAAAATTGCGATAAATAAATTGCGATAAATAAATAAGGAATTAGCAGTTAGCTAGGAACAGTTAGCTAGGATTTTGTTAGCGTGGATTCTTAACAAAATTTCTCATAGTTAATTTGTTTGTTTCTAACAAATTTTATTTTGTCAAATATTTTCTTCATTATACCACTTGTTGGTTTCTGATAGGTAAAAATCCAAATATGAAATTGAATGAAAATGGTTATTCTGCGATGAACGGATACGTATATCTGTGGATGTAAGTAGGATAGTAAATGACTGTTGAATCAGAATCGAAGAATGTACAGTGTAACTTATTAATGTGAAATCTAAATATTCCTCGGGTATTACCTACCCGTTAAAATATTTTCACCATTAACGGTTTGTACAAAAGAAATTTTCAATTACAATCTTTATGGAAAAATATATACATATATATTTTCTTCGGATGTATCATGGATTTAATGAGTTAATATGATATTAATCTCATTTGCTTTTTGGGTTGAGCTAAAATAAGTAATCTCTAAAAATTTTAGAAACCACATATTCTTCGCAGAATATTTCTTCAATGAAGTTATGGATCAATACTTCATCGTTCATTATTGTTGGTACTCCTTGGTATCTATGGTGCGTATGATGTTGATGTTCGTGGGACAGATTGTGATGTTGAGGTGTGGGATGCGGATGTTGCTGTTGGTGGTGGTGATGGTACTGTTAATGTTGCTAATGGTGGTACTGTTGGTGCCAGTGATGTTGTTGAAGCTGGTACGTTTTGCACCATATTTTTCAAATTGATTACTCGAGCGCGAAGCTCTTTGACTTCTTCCATTACTCTAGGATGATTGGCGATTGGAACGAATGGATGAATAAGGTTTAGAATTATGGATGATATATAATAGTTACGAGATATCCTGGAAATGAGGGTGAAAATGGTATTTTGGACTGATTCGCGAGTAAGTGTTTCAGGTTCTTCGTCAAGAGGGCAATGTGGTGGATGGAAAGGATCGCCTTCTTCGCGTCTCCATTGATTCAGTCGACTACAAACCCATCAGATGAATTGAGGATGGATAATTGGTTGATTCATTCTGGTGACGCTAGTTTCGGAGCATAGGTGAACATCCATGTCGAAATAGCTGTCGGAGTCTGGTGAACTCGAACTTGTTGAAGGATCCATTTCGTACGATCAGGGAATTGATTTTTCGATATGAGATAGATTATAGGACTTAGAAATACATAATTTTCATATGTATATAAAATACCAAGATCCCATAAGTTACGGAGGAATCTTCAGAAGTTGTCAGGCAAAGTTTACAGTAACATATACGCTAAGATATGAATTTATCTATACACTATCTATGCAATAGAGGCAGTAAGATGTGTCTAGACTAAGAATGATAAACAGGTAATTTTCGACAAAAATGATAAGCAAAACTTTTGACATGCAAACGCGGTCGAAGTCCAGACTCACTAATGCATCCTAACGACTATTAGTTAGACACACTAATGCAGACCTGGTTCGCTAAGACCACCGCTCTGATACCACATGAAACGACCCGTCCCAATCCATAAGGACGAATACAATAACATATGATTACATCGCGAGGTATTTGACCTCTAAATGATACATTTTACAAACATTGCATTCGTTTTTAAAAGATAAACTTTCATCACATCGAAAGTTGACGGCATGCATACCATTTCATAATATATCCAACTATAAATGACTTAATAATATTCTTGATGAACTCAACGACTCGAATGCAACGTCTTTTGAAATATGCCATGAATGACTCCAAGTAATATCTTTAAAATGAGCAAATGCACAGCGAAAGATTTCTTTCATACCTGAGAATAAACATGCTTAAAAGTGTCAACTAAAAGGTTGGTGAGTTCATTAGTTTATCGTAATCAATCATTTCCATAATTTAATAGACCACAAGATTTTCATTTCCATTTCTCATAAACATAATCTCATATCAGGCATTTCGCACGGCATAGAGATAAAAATCATTCATATGGTGAACGCTTGATAACCGAACTAACATGATGCATATAGAATATCCCCATCATTCTGGGACTCTCATCGGACATGATAATCGAAGTACTAAAGCATTCGTAACCCGAATAGGACATGTCAAGGTCCATAAATCTATCTTTAGGATTCGCGTCAATTAGGGGCCATTTCCCTAATTCTTAGGCTACCAAGCTAAAAAGGGGCATATTCGATTTCGATAATCCAACCATAGAATGTAATTTTTGAATACTTGTGTCTATTTCGTCAAACATTTATAAAAGTTGCGCATGTATTCTCAGTCCCAAAAATATATATTGCAAAAGCATTTAAAAGGGGAGTAATGAAACTCACGATACTGTATTTTGTAGTAAAAATACATATGGCGACACTGGATAAGTGCAGGGTTGGCCTCGGATTCACGAACTTATATCAATTGTATATCTATTAACTCATAGAATCAAGTAATTCTATCTATATAATACTTATATATTAGTGTTGTAATTATATATAAAATTTATACTAACTCTTAATTAAAGTATATATATTTTATTTACATTTTATATCTTAAATTATATATTGTTTATATTTATCTTGTATACTTAAAAATATCAATATAGTTTTATTAAGTATATTTTATATGACTAACGTTTTATTGTAATAATAATAATATAGTGGTAATAATAATAATAATAATAATAATAATAATAATAATAATAATAATAATAATAATAATAATAATAATAATAATAATACTAGTAGTAAAAATGATGATAATAATAATAATAATATTAAAAATAATATTGTCAATGTTTAAAATAATAATAATAATAATAATAATAATAATAATAATAATAATAATAAAAATAATAATAATAATAATAATAATAATAATAATAATAATAATAATAATAAAAATAATAATAAAAATAATAATAATAATAATAATAATGGTAATATTAGTAATAATAATAATAATAATGATAATAGTGTTAAAAATGATACTTTTAATTTTAATTATAATTCTTATAATAAAATAATAATCTTAATAATAATTCTAATAATAATAATAATAATAATAATAATAATAATAATAATAATAATAATAATAATAATAATAATAATAATAATAATAATAATAATAATAATAATAATAATAATAATAATAATTATAATAATTATAATAATAATAATAATGATAATAATAATAATAAGAGTTATACCATTTATTATCATCATTATCATCCATCATTCATCACCATCTTAACACCATCATCATCATACACAACATCATCATCATCTCGGATCATAATCATCAACATAGTCTCATATCATTATCATCATCATCCAGCTTGTCATCATCATTATCATACGTTAACATCATCATCCTCTATCATTATAACCGAACATCTTTATCATCAATATAACTGATCATAATCATCAATCATCTTATCATGAACATCATCAATCATCTAATTATCATCATCATAATATATTATCAAATTCGTTATCATCATCATTCATTGTAATGTATTTATGAATAACCTTCTTAGTCCAACAAAAGCTTATGGCCCAATAGCAAAATAAAGAGAAGAAAAAAAAACTCACGGCCCATGCTGCAATTAAAAGCCCAACAACCAAACTACCAAGTCCATTTATGTATCGTGCTTTTTACAGCTGGAAAGTTAAACTTTATGTGATTCAATCTTTATCAGAAACTGAAAAGTTTTGTAGCAGCAATCGATTATCCTTATCGTCTAAAAACAGAAGCAACAGAAGTTTGGTTTGGTTTACTCGAATAGAAGACAGGAACAAGTATACTAGTTGCAGGTTTATGATATTGCTCGATTATAAAAGCAACAAATACGAAAATGGTGGTTGTGGGTTTGAAAAGGGTGGTAACCGGTGACTGTTGAAACAGAAATAGGCAACGAAAAAAATAATAATATAGGTGATGAGTTGTGGGTTTCCTTCAGCTATTCCATCAACGAGAAAAGATGAAATAACAAAAATATAACCGATGGGTTATGGTGGTCAGTGATGGTGATGATTATTATGGTGGTGCTCGATGAACACGAGAGAAATAGAAGAAAAAAAATAGTTCATATGTTAGTGATTGGTGGTTGTAATATCGTGAAGTGGTGGTGATGAAGGGTGATTCAAAGTGGTAACGGTGGTGATGGTGGGTTGTTCATGGTGGTTCCTGAAATGATGTGGTGGGTTCCCGGTTGTCTTCAACTATCGAAAGTGGTGGTATTGGTTGCTAATTCTAAACAGAAACAGGAGATGGGATTGTAGTTTGGTGATCATGGAGGTTTAAAAATAAGAAAATAGAGAGAGATGATGAGTGAGAGGTGGAGGTGGACGGTTGTCTAGTGATGGCGGATCATGATGGTGAGGTGGTGGTCGATGATCATGGATAAGAAACACAAGTGTGTAAGTGATGATGGTTGATAATTCTTATGTAGGTGTGTGATATATATATATATATATATATATATATATATATATATATATATATATATATATATATATATATATATATATATATATATATATATATATATATATAGTGGACCAATCCATGGATAAGCACTAAATGGGGCACAAACTGGATAAGTAAAATTTCAATTTTTTTTAAAAAAAAAAACGATCCTTTAATATGCAAATAGAAGAAAACGAAAAAATTTTAAAAATTTTTTGAACAAAATCGTTCGAAAATCGATGATGAATGGTACACATCGATGATGAATGGTAAAAACTGATGATGAATGGTAAAATTAACCATTCATCTGGTTAATTTATCATTCATTTTTGTTCGCGATGAATGATAAAATTAATCAATGCTAAAAAAAGCAGATGAATGGTTAATTTAACCATTCATCTGTTTATGATGAATGATAAAAAAACAGATGAATGGTTAATTTAACCATTCATCTAGTTTTTTTTAGCATTGATTAATTTTATCATTAATCGTAAACAAGATGAATGATAAATTAACCCGATGAATGGTTAATTTTACCATTCATCATCGATTTTTGAAAGATTTTGAACTTTTTTTTTATGAAAAAATTGATTAGAGGTGCATTTTAATGCAGATTTATGAATGTAAAAAAAAATTCAAAAAAAAAAAATTTTATTTTGCTTATCCGGTTTGTACTCCTTTTAAGCTTATCCATGGATCATGCCCCTATATATATATATATATATATATATATATATATATATATATATATATATATATATATATATATATATATATATATATATATATATATATATATATATATATATATATATATATATATATATATATATATATATATATATATATATATATATATATATATATATAATACATACATATATATTTTTTATATTCAAGTGGGAATGAAAAATAATTGAACACAGTAATCAAATATCACATAGTATAGCTGCCGGGTACTATTGTTTGTCATATTATTATTGACATCAATTCACGGACTATTATATTCGTGCTTCTTGCTAAACAGTTTACAGATAAAAGTTATCTTAAAAACTAAAATTTTTAAATTAGATTCATTTATTTACTTCAGTCATCATTTGTTTAGAACCTGCTCAAAAAGGTGGACCTCGTTATTAGCGCTCAATCCCGAGTGCAATACACGGAATATTCAAATCTTGAAACAAGAAAGTAGAAATATTTTTATTCAACCTAAAATTTACAAAATGTATTAACGAACCATCGTAAATTTTTATATGCTCTTAAGTCCGATCTAAACTTATTTAAGCTCGATCTAATGATAAATGAGTGTTACTGACGTTGACAAAATAAATTCGAAACTATATATATACTTATTCAATATACTTTATATATATATATATATATATATATATATATATATATATATATATATATATATATATATATATATATATATATATATATATATATATATATATATATATATATATATATATATATATATGTGTGTGTGTGTGTGTGTGTGTGTGTGTGTGTTTTTAAATAATAATTATCATAATTTCATATTTTTATTTTATTTTGTATAAAGAACTTTAATAACAATAACATATAATATTTCAAATTATATTTCTAATTATTATTATATATTCATATATGTAAATATATATGTATCTATTTACAAATAGTGGTTCGTGAATCGTCGAGAGCAGTGGAAGGGTAATTGAATATATGAAATTCGTTCAAAAATTTTGAGATTCACATTACAGACTTTACTTATCGTGTCGAATTCATATAAAGATTAAGTTTAAATTTGGTCGAAAATTTTTGGGTCATCACCGTTCGGTTCGAGTAGATGACTTTTCGTTTAGGCCTCGCCTAAATTCGATGTACGGTTTAGGATTTATAGCCTTCCGAAAGTCACTACGCCCTTGTAACGTTGTGATGAAATTTCTGACCTACTCGGCTACTCGCACTTAAACCGTCGCCACGGTCAAACGAAGACGAGTTAGGTTCTGAACATTGGTCAGCGGTTAGAGGACTCACATACGGAGCCATAGCCACTGGCCTCGCATCATTTCAGTTTGTATAGAGGTCGTAGCAGCTGAACGAAGTCAGGCTTTATTTCGGTCTCTATCCTTGATTGAAAACTTACTTTACTTTTTACGTATGATGTTGATGATGATGATACTTAAGACTTAACTTACGTACTTTTAAACCTTTGGGAACTATTTACTGACTTAGTAACTTTTGACCTAGGTTGAGGACCTTTCGGACCGACTTACTTGGTTACTTATCTCGTATCGACTTTTACCGCACTTTCACTGTGAGTTATAGCTTCCCTTTTTACTTATACTATTTTTGGGACTGAGAATACATGCGCTTTTTATGTTTTACTTACTAGGCACGAGTACTTAAACTTTATATATGTGTGGGTTATATAACGGCATAAACTTTCCCCTTAGCTCGGTAACGTTTAGTCATTGGTTTTTAAACCAGTGAACGCGAATCTTAGATATGGATCCATAGGGTTTGACATCCCCACTCGGGATAGTCGCGCTAGCATTTAATGGGTGTTTAATACTTCGTAGACTTACGCACTCGCCAAGTGTACTTTTAGGGGGTGATATTACGTTAAGTTAGTTACCAAGTGCCCACGGATAAACATATACTTTTCATACTGTTTTGAAATACGAAATCTCGTGGCCTACCTCACATTACTGTTACAATTAAACTATAGCTCACCAACATTCGTGTTTACTTTTAAGCATGTTATTTCTCAGATGCTTAGACGTTTGATGCTTCCGCTGTAGTAGTCTCGCTGTTAGACTTGCTGTGTAGACTCCCGCTGCTTGTTTAGAGATGTCTCTGCATGAAACATTTACTTTGCATTCACAATCTATGTTACTTTTGAACAATGAATTTGTAATGATCTTTGAGTCTCGTACTTATGTTATTGCTTCTTATTCATAGAAGCATACTATCGTTTGTAAAACATTTGACGCAGGTAAAGATGTTACCCCTTTTTATAAATGCAAACTTATTTTAAAATAGCATATACTGTTTGACCTTGTAATGATCATGTTGTTGTTGATCCGTACACATTAATTTTGTACGGGGCATCACATTTGGTATTAGAGCATTGGTTGTAGGGAATTAGGTTGCATTAGTGAGTCTAGACCGAGCCAAGTAGGATTCCCTAATAGGACTAATCTACAACTTGCTTGTTTACCTGTTTCTGCGGAACTTACTGCATGCTACTGCTTACTTTTACTGCTATGAGTACTTACCGTATGCTACTGTTCATTCTCACTATTGCATGCTACTATCTGCTTTTGATTGCATGTTACTTTTGTTTAATACTGTTAATATTGCCATGCTATGTACTGCTAGGATGCTGTAGTGCCTAATTACGTGCTTGCTATCTGTCTTACTGACATGGAAAAAGTTATTTTTCCTTGTTCAGATGTCGGAGATACCGCCCATTATCGTTGATTTAGAGAGTGACTCAGATTCGTCCGCTGCATCGCCTACCATTGTTGCAGACTCACAGATCCCGTCACCGCTACCCTCCAACGACTCTGGTGATTCAACTTCCAGTGGACTTGTGCTTGAACTTATGGACGTCTCATACGGAGACGAGGATCCCGCGGAGATTCCAGCTCCACCCAGCCTTAGACTCCCGGAGCCACAGCACCATTCCTGTAGTATTGTAATTCCTAGGGGAAATGGGGACGGTCCTTTCCGTAATGAGCATGGACATTGGGCTAGACGCCTTGCTGATGGACATGTCGTGCCGATCCCACCTGGTAGATATCGACTTATGACCACCGGCCGGGCAGATCCACCTTCAGATGATTCAGACGGTTCATCATCCGATGACACCAACGAGGAGGATTCCAAGGATGATTCTGAGGAGGACCCTGAGGAGGAGCCCATGGAGCCGCCCTCTACCCTGCCAAAGAAGCGGTATCGTTTTGATGGTACTGTTATCCCAGGGATTAACGGAGGCAGACCATTCGTGGACGCACGTAGACAGTTGGTTAGGGTTACCGCCCGTAAGCAGGTTGTGCCATATCCTGCTGATCCATTCGTGTGTAAGGCCGCTCGTTATGCGCCTTCTACTTCTAACACTACACCGTCTACCCCACCGGCGCCACCGGTGCCACCTGCACCATCTGCACCATCTGCACCACCTGCCCCACCAGCGTCTCCCACCGTCGAGGAGCTGACGGGGGAAGTGCATACCCTTCGTGCTCGGGTGACGGAGCTCGAGGACCAGATGACCCACCTGATGGACATCATTTACCCACCATCACTATAGGGCTGTTGTATTAGATTTCATTATGTAATCCCATTGGTAGTTTCATGTTTTACTCATGTTTTGTACGAACCTTATGCGGATGTATGCAACTTTCTTATTAATGAATGGAACTTAATGTTGTTTAATTATTGTAAGATGTTTATTTAAGTTATTGTATGTTGGATTTTGTGCAATCTGCTGCTGTTTGCCATGCTTAGTTGTCGTGGTTGTGTTGATTCCATATTGGTTACCACATGCTATAATATTATGACTTATTGAATGCTGGATTTTGACTTAAGTCAAAATTTTGTTTAGAAGATCAATGGCAAATGGAAGAGTTCCAAGGGAAATGCCCACAGCAGCACAGATTGAGGAAATGATAACTGATCGAGTAGCCGCAGCAATGGCGAATGTCAACCCCCAAGCTCCACCGGCTAACCAGAACATTCAGAACGGGTGCACCTATAAGGAATTTCAGAGCTGCAAGCCCTACAATTTCAGAGCTGCACGTTGTCGGACGGCGCTTTAACCTGGTGGAACACACTTGCTCAGGCAAAGGGAATTGATGAGGCTTATGCTACACCATGGGAGGAGTTTAAAAGTGCTATGATCGAGGAGTACTGCCTCAAAATCGAAATTCAGAAGATGGAAGTGGAGTTTTGGGAACTGAAAGTTGTAGGGACTGATCTTGATGGCTATAACCGCAGGTACTTGGAGTTAGCTTTGATGTGCCCCACGATGGTTACCCCTGAATTTAAGCGAATGGAACAGTATTTGTGGGGACTTCCCAAGACCATTCAGGGAAATGTTATCTCTTCGAAACTGGCAGATGTCCCGGAAGCTATGCGCATGGCGTACACCCTGATGAACCAGATCACCCACAAGGAACCAGAGAAATCAAAATCAGAATCAGGAGCTAGTAATGAGAAGCGTAAGTGGGAAGGCAACAAAGGAAAGGTCTTTGATCAAAACCCAGCTAAGAGGCATGAGAGTTTTAAGGGAAACAACGACTGGAGGAACCCCAACCCTAGCTTGAACCCTAACTACAAGGGTAGTCTCCTGCAGTGCAAGAGATGCTTCAAGCATCATACTGGGTACTACAACGTGGTATGTGAAAAGTGTAAGAGGACTGGGCACATTGGCAAAGATTGCAAGATCACTACCCCAGCTGTGAAGACAAACCCTACTGGACCAAGAAAGTATTTTGAGTGCAGTCAACAGGGCCACTTCAAGAATGAATGCCCGAACAAGAAGAAGGACGGCAGACCGGCACGTGGAAGGGTTTTCAATATGAACGCCAGGGATGCCCGTGAGGATCCTGACTTGGTCACAGGTACATTCACTATCAATAACCTATTTGCTTCTGTCTTATTTGATATCGGTGTCGATAGGAGTTATGTATGTAGACATTTTTGTTCTAAGATAGAGTGGTCATTAGTACCTTTAGACGAGAGTATTCTTGTTGAAGTAGCCAATGGGAAACTTGAGAAAGCTGACCAAATTGGCCGAGGAGGTATAATAAACCTAGCTGGTGTGAACTTTGAGATTGATTTAATACCCATCAAGTTGGGAAGTTTCGATGTGATAGTTTGTATGGATTGGTTGTCCAAAGTAAGAGCAGAAATTGTTTATGGAGAGAAGATTATCCGTATACCTCGCGAGGACGGTGTGCCATTGATTGTATACGGAGAGAAAGGTAGCCCAAAACTGAACCTTATTAGTTGCATGAAGGCACAGAAAGTAATGAGGAAAGGATGTTTTGCTATTTTAGCACATGTGAAGAGGTTAGAAACTGAGGAGAAGAGCGTTGATGATGTACAAATTGTGAATGAATTTCCAGACGTCTTTCCAGAAGAGTTACCTGGATTACCGCCGACGCAATCAGTGGAATTCCAGATTGATCTAGTACCAGGAGCTGCACCTATAGCTCGCGCACCTTCTCGACTTGCACCTTCCGAAATGCAAGAGTTGCAGAGTCAACTACAGGAATTGTTAGACCATGGAGTTATCCAACCAAGCTCTTCGCCTTGTGGCGCTCCTGTTTTGTTTGTAAAGAAGAAGGATAGATCTTTCCACATGTGTATCGACTACTGCGAACTCAACAAATTGACGATCAAGAATCGGTATCCCCTTCCCAGGATTGACGATCTTTTAGATCAGCTGCAAGGATCAAGCGTTTACTCTAAGATCGATTTGCGATCCAGTTACCACCAGTTGAGGGTGAAGGAGAGCGATGTGATGAAGACTGCATTCAGAACCCGTTACGGTCATTATGAGTTTCTCCTGATGCCATTCGGTTTAACCAACGCACCTGCCGTGTTCATGGATCTCATGAATCACATATGCAAACCATACCTAGACAAGTTCATTATCGTCTTCATAGATGATATCCTCATCTACTCCAAAAGTGAAGCAGAACATGAGCAACATCTCCGACTCGTACTGGAACTCTTGAGACAAGAGCAACTTTATGCCAAATTCTCCAAGTGAGAGTTTTGGTTGAAGGAAGTCCAATTTCTGGGTCATATTGTGAGCGATCAGGGTATCAAAGTTGATCCCACAAAGATATCTGCCAATTTCTAGGCCTCGCCGGTTATTATCGAAGGTTCATTGAAGGTTTCTCTCTGATTGCATGCCCATTAACTGCACTGACTCACAAAGGGAAGAAATTCGTTTGGGCAACTGAGCAAGAGTCAGCATTTCAAACCTTGAAGCAGAAGTTGATCGTCGCACCTATCTTATCCCTTCCCGAAGGCAGTGATGATTTTGTTGTTTATTGCTGTGACGATCCTTCCAAATCCCTTTAGACGAATACATCATTCATTGATTTCATAGTGAGGTTTTGACCTCTATATGATACGTTTTGTAAACATTACATTCTTTTGAAAAGGCGCACCATAAATGAATATCTAATTTCAAGGTCTTTAATATCTGATGATTTCTACATATAGACAATCGCCGTAAATAATAGTTTACAATACTACATCCGTTGACAATGCAGTCAAAATAAGATACATGGTGATGATTTTGTGAATGCAAAGTTTTCTTGAATAAAGCATGTATGACTTCATGCACATAGCTTGTATCACATATAAGCAAACAGCGGAAGACTTCTAGAAACCTGAGAATAAACATGCTTAAAAGTGTCAACACAAAGGTTGGTGAGTTCATAGTTTTAATGTTGCGCATAATCTGTATATGAAGGTGAATCACAAGTTTTCAGTTGTTTCATCCAGAAACGTTTATCAAAATATTCTACGAAATTGAGCACCCTGGTAACTAAACTTAACGTATATATAATTTATACCCTTTGTATAATCATCTTAATAATACACGCAAACCAACGTGTACGCTTCTCAAATAGCATACGTCCGTTAAAAGGCTAGTGCTCTAGCTCGGACGGGGATATCAAGCCCTATGGATCCATATACTACTACTCGCTCCCACCAGTTCTTATAACCGGCAGTTACTAGTTACCAAAGCTAAGGGATTTTCGGTTCAAACTCGGTGTAGAATTTAGTATGTACTTGTATCCATTGCGTATAAAATAAAGTGCATGTATTCTCAGCCCAAAAATATAGATTGCAAAAGCATTTAAAAAGGGAGCAAATGAAACTCACCTTAGCAGCACATAAGGTCATTCACCGAAATGTGACCGAAACTCGGAATGCAAAATAACCGTTGATCTCAACCTAGAGAACATATGTTGGTCAATACATGTCTAACAAGCTAGGTCAGGTCATAGTGTATCACAATCCTAATGCTCGAGACCGACATGTGAAAGTTAACAAAAGTCATTTCAAAAGTCAACCTGACTCAATATGATCTTTAAATATGTACATGTTTATTATATTAACATAGTATAAGTCTTGATAGTTGAACGAATTTATAGTTTATCAAACTCAAAACATTATTTATTTCAAGGGTTCTATTGTATTTGAATGATCATGGCAATTGGATATATTTTAACATTTCATATAGTTTCCCAATACTTGTAAAACCATATTTAGTATTTATAAAGCTTTAAAAGATGATAAGACAGACAAATTTGACAATTGGTCAACAAACGAGACGTGCCTTATATAGAAATTCATTTACTCGATTAGTAATATATAAAAATTCCATTTATCAATCTCTTAGACAAGTTGTTTAAATATTAATTTACAGTTTCAAACATAATTTCAATTAACGTTAACCATAATTCAGTTGACCATATCTTTTAATCTGTTCCTCGAAAACACACGATTTCTAAATGAAAAGTTAATAATTTTTCGCCAGCTTTCCAAAAACATGCATATCATATACTTTATATCAGTAGCATATGTATCAAATTTGTAAATCATCATAAACTATCTATTGACAAAATTAAAGCATACAAGCATGCATAAACATATATACTCGAGCACTAGACATAGATACACTATTAATATATAAAAGATAAGATATGAATGCTCACGTATCAATATTGTGATTCAATATTGTAGAAAAGTACGTGGACGCAACGGAGATGATAAACATTAATTTGATCTCACGAGCAATACCCCTGAACCATACCCATCACCTCATTAGTTATAACCCATAATTTCCTTAGCTTCATCCCGCTCATAAAATCCGTTTTGAAATTAATGCACTCATGACCTCGTCGTAGTATTTTATGTATATACTAATAATAATAATACTCCTAATACTAATATTTATCCTAATAATAATAATAATAATAATAATAATAATAATAATAATAATAATAATAATAATAATAATATATAAACTGAGAGATCGAGAGAGAATGAATTCAGTTTGAACCAGATATCGTTCATTTTATAGAGTGTGAACCTCACCAACCCACCATGCGATCGCATGGGATTTAGCCTGTGTGGCCATGCGATCACATGGCATCCTTTACCAATTCACATATGCATAAATATAGGCTGCCGACACAAGTTATATATAATATTTAATATATTTAATCTTTAGAATTAATTAAATATTATATTATATTTATGTGCGTAGTAAAAATGTAATTTTTGTTCAAATGACTCGTACGTTGTCACTCGACTCATGTACCACTTTCGATTTTTCGAGCGCACTTTGGTACGTTTAGAAAACTAGCCTTTTACTTTATGCGACGTGTACCCTTATTAATAATTTGACTTACTCATCTATAAATTATCTTATAAAAATTGTAACTTATAAAATTGAGCGTTGTGGTCATTTGCTTCTATAAATCAGTGGCTCGTTGTTTATCAAAATATATTATTTTAAATCAGGACGTTTTATATATATATACATATATATATATATATATATATATATATATATATATATATATATATATATATATATATATATATTTAGAATTGTAAATTTGTACGTAATATATATGTTTGAAATATTTATCTAATGATATAAAGATAAAGTTTAAATTTGTTCGGTAATTTTCGGGTCGTCACAGTACCTACCCGTTAAAGAAATTTCGTCCCGAAATTTGATCGTGGTAATCATGGCTAATCATAAAAATGTTTTTATGATGAATATGAGTTGGTATATAGAGTGTTATCACTATTGAGTAATATAGATAAAACGATTCGATTACTTGAAGAGTACGAGTGAAGCTATCCTAAAAGGAATGAAATGAGAACTAAAGTTTTGTCTTAACTTTTGACGTTGTCTTGGTTGAATTCCGGAATTCAAGGGATTTAAAGAAAATTTTCTAAATCTAAAAGATTTGATTCTTCGGCAAATAAGGAAATTAGGATCTCTGTAATTAAATGCGGAGATCTGCCTTGATTTCTCTATCAAATATTTCACTATAAATTAACTTCTTCATGTTTGTCACTTTTACCATTCCTATACTTAATTCTCAAATTCAAAAGATTGTGAAAATGCTTAATCCAGTTCTGATCCTTGTCCTTATCCTTACTATCGCAACAATCATTCTCCTTTTCCAACTTCCACCAGAGGAATCTGCTTACTTCTACTTTGCTCTTGGGTTATAGTGCTTTTAATTCTGACGTGTCTTTATGTTGCGATAAATATTGATATTCACGGTTTGTAATTTATGCGTTGTTATTGGGTTTTATATCTCCCCTTATATTTCAATGTCCCTACTTCTGTCTTCTATAATCATTGAAATCCACAGTTAATACTCCCTCCCATTTGCTGCGATTTATACTCCAATTTCTATTTCGGAGCTTTGTCCCTTCGTTTCTTTTTCTTGCGATTAGGCATCTCTTGTAATGTTCCAGATTTCGCATATAAAAATTTCGGAATGAACATTGTTAATGTTTTAGGAAGGAAATGGTAATGGCACGAATTTGATTTATTAAATTACCAGAATACCCTAGAAAAGACCGAATCATCAAGAAATATTTTCTTGATATTTTAGAGGTTAAATAGAATACAAAAGTCGTATAACATGGCACATGATAATGTTATGATCTGTGAATCATCACATTCTATTTAGAAACTCAACATAACTTACTGTAATATAATTACGTTGATCAAGTGTCATTATATTATACTAACTCATGCTTCAGTTCCTAACACTACTTCAAAAACATTCATATTTTAAACTTGAAGGTTTCAGAATTTAGAAACTAAAATAGTTTCTTTTATGATATAATACAGATGGTGCGAAGAGATAAATGATTTCAGATAAGAATAATTATGGAAATATCTTCAGAAATATGGAGGATATTTATAATGAAAGATACGATGATATCTTAAAATTTCTAATATCAGAGGATGATGAAGAATATTTTCCGCAAGGGTTTAGAGTCAGGAGCAAGGTTTTCATTAATGACTTTAACAGATACTGAATCATTTGGATTCTTTGAAGGCAGGTTTAGTATTTGTGATTTGTCCATAGCCTCCTTCATACTTTGCTCAATTCGTTTTCCAGTTTCAAACCTTCTCTTTTTCTGAGCTTTGCCAACCCACTATTCTTTATCATCAAACTTTTTACTGTTAAGGTCGTTTACAGTTTTGCTGCTTCATCAGCATCTTTTGAAATTTCGAGAATTAGTTCGCAGTTTAGGGTGTTTTTCAGAAACTTCACATTCAAAGTACGTAAGTATAGGAGATAGATGTTATATGTACACATATAACTGTTGGCATATACATGCTGTGAGATTTCAAAATACGGATTGCTGATTCCAGTAATTGGCAAGACAATTCTTGTTACAAGATGCAGATGAGTAAATGATGGGGTTTCAATAAATATAATGATTTTTCGGAAAGTCAAAGATCAGTGAAGTTGTTGGTAAGTTTATTGCTAATGTGGTGGAAAATAAACGGTTCCCCGGTAACGATGGCGAAAGGGACTACGTATATATCAAGGTTATAATAAGGCTGTTTCGACTGAAGAATTGAAGTTGACTTGCTGGAGCTGTGACAAAACTGTCTCTTTTGAAATGGGATTGAAAAGTTATTTTAGCTAATAAATGCCAAAGGGTATGACACGGATACGTGTTAAACTATGACTTTGGTTTCGAGGGTTTTTCAGGTACAAGACTGCGTTTAACATATGGTTGGATCATCATCTCGATTGTTCATTATTTGAAGTGTCTTCAGGAATTTCGAAGGGTTTGAACACAGATTGTAATCATTAATATACATATGATGTTCTAGAATTTTGAATAACATAATTATTTTTCTGGGTTTTATGGATAGGAGTGATGTTCTAGCACAGTTTTGAATTCAAAGTATAGCTTTGAAAGATATAGGAATCTAAGAGTGATGATATCGATTATATCTCAACTTGGATTCTGATATGTTAAAATCAGAATATGTAATTGAATTTGAATGAGTATGGTTATTTTGATTTCTATGAAAGAATATATCTTGTTGTGAAAGTAGTGAGTATCGTTGATAATTTGTTGAATCAGAATCGAAGAATGTAACATATTAATTGTGAATTTATATTTCTCTCGGGTATTACCTAAATGTTAAAATATTCTCACCATTAACAGTTTGTACAAAAGAATTTTCTTAATTACAATCTTTATGAAAATATACCTACATATATATTTTCTTTTAGACGTAATTATGAATTTAATGAGTTAACATAATATTAATCTCATCTGGTTTTCGACTTCGACTAGAATATATAATCTCTAAAACTTTTAGAAACTACATATTTTTTACAGAATATTTCTTTGATGAAGTTATGAATCAATACTTCATCGTTTGTTGTTGTTGGTATTCCTTGGTATCTATGGTGAGTATGACGTTGATGCTCAAGGTACAAATTGTGATGTTGAAGTGTGGGATGTGGATGTTATTATAGGTGGTGGTGATAGTACTGTTGGTGTTGCTGATGGTGGTACTGTTGTTGCCGGTGTTGCTGCTGGTTGACTTCTTCTATTACACCGGGATGATTGTCTGTTCGGACGAGCGGATGAATGAGATCTAGAATGTGAGATAGTATATAATCATGATGAGATACTCTAGAAATGAGAGAGAAAATGGTATTACGAACAGGTTCGCCTGTAAGTGCTTCAGGTTCTTCGCCAAGAGGGCAATGTGGTGGATGGAAGGGATCGCCTTCTTGTCTGTTCGGACGAGCGGATGAATGAGATCTAGAATGTGAGATAGTATATAATCATGATGAGATACTCTAGAAATGAGAGAGAAAATGGTATTACGAACAGGTTCGCCTGTAAGTGCTTCAGGTTCTTCGCCAAGAGGGCAATGTGGTGGATGGAAGGGATCGCCTTCATCTTGTCTCCAATGATTAAGTAGACTACGAACCCATCCCCAATTCATCCATAATAGATGATGGCTAATTGGTTTATCCATTCCGATTACACTGTCTTCGGAGTTCAGGTGAATATCCATATCGGAATAGCTGTCGGAGTTTAAGGAATTTGAACTAGATACGTGATCCATCTTGTATAATCAGGGAATTGATTTTAATATGAGATAGATTATAGGATTTAGTTTGGTATTCTCCTATACATAATTTACATATGTATATATAATACCAATATCCCGTAAATTACGGAGAAATTTTCGGAAGATGTCAGGTAAAGTTTACAGTAACAGATATGCTAAGATATGAATTTTGTCGGTACACTATCTATGCAGTAAATGCAGTAATACATGTCTAGACTTAGGAATGATAAGCAGGTAATTTCTGACAAGAAATGATAAGTAAAACTCGGTAAAAACAGATACGGTCATAGTCCAGATTCACTAATGCATCCTAACAATTACCAGTTAAACACACTAATGCAAATTCTGGTTCCCTATGACCTCAAGCTTTGATACCAACTGTGACGATCCTTCCATATCCCTTTGGACGAATACATCATTCATTGATTTCATAGTGAGGTTTTGACCTTTATATGATACGTTTTGTAAACATTGCATTCTTTTGAAAAGGCGTACCATAAATGAATATCTAATTTCAAGGTCTTTAATATCTGATGATTTCTACATATAGACAATCACCGTAAATAATAGTTTACAATACTACATCTGTTGACAATGCAGTCAAAATAAGATACATGGTGATGATTTTGTGAATGCAACGTTTTCTTGAATAAAGCATGTATGACTTCATCCACATAGCTTGTATCACATATAAGCAAATAGCGGAAGACTTCTAGAAACCTGAGAATAAACATGCTTAAAAGTGTCAATACAAAGGTTGGTGAGTTCATAGTTTTAATGTTGCTCATAATCTGTATATAAAGGTGAATCACAAGTTTTCAGTTGTTTCATCCAGAAACGTTTATCAAAATATTCTACGAAATTGAGCACCCTGGTAACTAAACTTAACGTATATATAATTTATACCCTTTGTATAATCATCTTAATAATACACGCAAACCAACGTGTACGCTTCTCAAATAGCATACGTCCGTTAAAAGGCTAGTGCTCTAGCTCGGACGGGGATATCAAGCCCTATGGATCCATATACTACTACTCGCGCCCACCAGTTCTTATAACCGGCAGTTACTAGTTACCAAAGCTAAGGGATTTTCGGTTCAAACTCGGTGTAGAATTTAGTATGTACTTGTATCCATTGCGTATAAAATAAAGTGCATGTATTCTCAGCCCAAAAATATAGATTGCAAAAGCATTTAAAAAGGGAGCAAATGAAACTCACCTTAGCAGCACATAAGGTCATTCACCGAAATGTGACCGAAACTCGGAATGCAAAATAACCGTTGATCTCAACCTAGAGAACATATGTTGGTCAATACATGTCTAACAAGCTAGGTCAGGTCATAGTGTATCACAATCCTAATGCTCGAGACCGACATGTGAAAGTTAACAAAAGTCATTTCAAAAGTCAACCTGACTCAATATGATCTTTAAATATGTACATGTTTATTATATTAACATAGTATAAGTCTTGATAGTTGAACGAATTTATAGTTTATCAAACTCAAAACATTATTTATTTCAAGGGTTCTATTGTATTTGAATGATCATGGCAATTGGATATATTTTAACATTTCATATAGTTTCCCAATACTTGTAAAACCATATTTAGTATTTATAAAGCTTTAAAAGATGATAAGACAGACAAATTTGACAATTGGTCAACAAACGAGACGTGCCTTATATAGAAATTCATTTACTCGATTAGTAATATATAAAAATTCCATTTATCAATCTCTTAGACAAGTTGTTTAAATATTAATTTACAGTTTCAAACATAATTTCAATTAACGTTAACCATAATTCAGTTGACCATATCTTTTAATCTGTTCCTCGAAAACACACGATTTCTAAATGAAAAGTTAATAATTTTTCGCCAGCTTTCCAAAAACATGCATATCATATACTTTATATCAGTAGCATATGTATCAAATTCGTAAATCATCATAAACTATCTATTGACAAAATTAAAGCATACAAGCATGCATAAACATATATACTCGAGCACTAGACATAGATACACTATTAATATATAAAAGATAAGATATGAATGCTCGCGTATCAATATTGTGATTCAATATTGTAGAAAAGTACGTGGACGCAACGGAGATGATAAACATTAATTTGATCTCACGAGCAATACCCCTGAACCATACCCATCACCTCATTAGTTATAACCCATAATTTCCTTAGCTTCATCCCGCTCATAAAATCCGTTTTGAAATTAATGCACTCATGACCTCGTCGTAGTATTTTATGTATATACTAATAATAATAATACTCCTAATACTAATATTTATCCTAATAATAATAATAATAATAATAATAATAATAATAATAATAATAATAATAATATATAAACTGAGAGATCGAGAGAGAATGAATTCAGTTTGAACCAGATATCGTTCATTTTATAGAGTGTGAACCTCACCAACCCACCATGCGATCGCATGGGATTTAGCCTGTGTGGCCATGCGATCACATGGCATCCTTTACCAATTCACATATGCATAAATATAGGCTGCCGACACAAGTTATATATAATATTTAATATATTTAATTTTAGAATTAATTAAATATTATATTATATTTATGTGCGTAGTAAAAATGTAATTTTTGTTCAAATGACTCGTACGTTGTCACTCGACTCATGTACCACTTTCGGTTTTTCGAGCGCACTTTGGTACGTTTAGAAAACTAGCCTTTTACTTTACGTGACGTGTACCCTTATTAATAATTTGACTTACTCATCTATAAATTATCTTATAAAAATTGTAACTTATAAAATTGAGCGTTGTGGTCATTTGCTTCTATAAATCAGTGGCTCGTTGTTTATCAAAATATATTATTTTAAATCAGGACGTTTTATGACTAAATTAAAATATATATATATATATATATATATATATATATATATATATATATATATATATATATATATATATATATATATATATATATATATATATATATATATTTATTTATTTAGAATTGTAAATTTGTACGTAATATATATGTTTGAAATATTTATCTAATGATATAAAGATAAAGTTTAAATTTGTTCGGTAATTTTCGGGTCGTCACAGTACCTACCCGTTAAAGAAATTTCGTCCCGAAATTTGATCGTGGTAATCATGGCTAATCATAAAAATGTTTTTATGATGAATATGAGTTGGTATATAGAGTGTTATCACTATTGAGTAATATAGATAAAACGATTCGATTACTTGAAGAGTACGAGTGAAGCTATCCTAAAAGGAATGAAATGAGAACTAAAGTTTTGTCTTAACTTTTGACGTTGTCTTGGTTGAATTCTGGAATTCAAGGGATTTAAAGAAAATTTTCTAAATCTAAAAGATTTGATTCTTCGGAAAATAAGGAAATTAGGATCTGTCTAATTAAATGCGGAGATCTGCCTTGATTTCTCTATCAAATATTTCACTATAAATTAACTTCTTCATGTTTGTCACTTTTACCATTCCTATACTTAATTCTCAAATTCAAAAGATTGTGAAAATGCTTAATCCAGTTCTGATCCTTATCCTTATCCTTACTATCGCAACAATCATTCTCCTTTTCCAACTTCCACCAGAGGAATCTGCTTACTTCTACTTTGCTCTTGGGTTATAGTGCTTTTAATTCTGACGTGTCTTTATGTTACGATAAATATTGATATTCACAGTTTGTAATTTATGCGTTGTTATCGGGTTTTATATCTCCCCTTATATTTCAATGTCCCTACTTCTGTCTTCTATAATCATTGAAATCCACAGTTAATACTCCCTCCCATTTGCTGCGATTTATACTCCAATTTCTATTTCGGAGCTTTGTCCCTTCGTTTCTTTTTCTTGCGATTAGGCATCTCTTGTAATGTTCCAGATTTCGCATATACAAATTTCGGAATGAACATTGTTAATGTTCTAGGAAGGAAATGGTAATGGCACGAATTTGATTTGTTAAATTACCAGAATACCCTAGAAAAGACCGAATCATCAAGAAATATTTTCTTGATATTTTAGAGGTTAAATAGAATACAAAAGTCGTATAACATGGCACATGATAATGTTATGATCTGTGAATCATCACATTCTATTTATAAACTCAACATAACTTACTGTAATATAATTACGTTGATCAAGTGTCATTATATTATACTAACTCATGCTTCAGTTCCTAACACTACTTCAAAAACATTCATATTTTAAACTTGAAGGTTTCAGAATTTAGAAACTAAAATAGTTTCTTTTATGATATAATACAGATGGTGCGAAGAGATAAATGATTTCAGATAAGAATAATTATGGAAATATCTTCAGAAATATGGAGGATATTTATAATGAAAGATACGATGATATCTTAAAATTTCTAATATCAGAGGATGATGAAGAATATTGTCCGCAAGAGTTTAGAGTCAGGAGCAAGGTTTTCATTAATGACTTTAGCAGATACTGAATCATTTGGATTCTTTGAAGGCAGGTTTAGTATTTGTGATTTGTCCATAGCCTCCTTCATACTTTGCTCAATTCGTTTTCCAGTTTCAAACCTTCTCTTTTTCTGAGCTTTGCCAACCCACTATTCTTTATCATCAAACTTTTTACTGTTAAGGTCATTTACAGTTTTGCTGCTTCATCAGCATCTTTTGAAATTTCGAGAATTAGTTCGCAGTTTAGGGTGTTTTTCAGAAACTTCACATTCAAAGTACGTAAGTATAGGAGATAGATGTTATATGTACACATATAACTGTTGGCATATACATGCTGTGAGATTTCAAAATACGGATTGCTGATTCCAGTAATTGGCAAGACAATTCTTGTTACAAGATGCAGATGAGTAAATGATGGGGTTTCAATAAATATAATGATTTTTCGAAAAGTCAAAGATCAGTGAAGTTGTTGGTAAGTTTATTGCTAATGTGGTGGAACATAAACGGTTCCCCGGTAACGATGGCGAAAGGGACAACGTATATATCAAGGTTATAATAAGGCTGTTTCGACTGAAGAATCGAAGTTGACTTGCTGGAGCTGTGACAAAACTGTCTCTTTTGAAATGGGATTGAAAAGTTATTTTAGCTAATAAATGCCAAAAGGTATGACACGGATACGTGTTAAACTATGACTTTGGTTTCGAGGGTTTTTCAGGTACAAGACTGCGTTTAACATATGGTTGGATCATCATCTCGATTGTTCATTATTTGAAGTGTCTTCAGGAATTTCGAAGGGTTTGAACACAGATTGTAATCATTAATATACATATGATGTTCTAGAATTTTGAATAACATAATTATTTTTCTGGGTTTTATAGATAGGAGTGATGTTCTAGCACAGTTTTGAATTCAAAGTATAGCTTTGAAAGATATAGGAATCTAAGAGTGATGATATCGATTATATCTCAACTTGGATTCTGATATGTTAAAATCAGAATATGTAATTGAATTTGAATGAGTATGGTTATTTTGATTTCTATGAAAGAATATATCTTGTTGTGAAAGTAGTGAGTATCGTTGATAATTTGTTGAATCAGAATCGAAGAATGTAACATATTAATTGTGAATTTATATTTCTCTCGGGTATTACCTACCCGTTAAAATATTCTCACCATTAACAGTTTGTACAAAAGAATTTTCTTAATTACAATCTTTATGAAAATATACCTACATATATATTTTCTTTTAGACGTAATTATGAATTTAATGAGTTAACATAATATTAATCTCATCTGGTTTTCGACTTCGACTAGAATATATAATCTCTAAAACTTTTAGAAACTACATATTTTTTACAGAATATTTCTTTGATGAAGTTATGAATCAATACTTCATCGTTTGTTGTTGTTGGTATTCCTTGGTATCTATGGTGAGTATGACGTTGATGCTCAAGGTACAAATTGTGATGTTGAAGTGTGGGATGTGGATGTTATTATCGGTGGTGGTGATAGTACTGTTGGTGTTGCTGATGGTGGTACTGTTGTTGCCGGTGCTGCTGCTGGTTGACTTCTTCTATTACACTGGGATGATTGTTTGTTCGGACGAGCGGATGAATGAGATCTAGAATGTGAGATAGTATATAATCATGATGAGATACTCTAGAAATGAAAGAGAAAATGGTATTACGAACAGGTTCGCCTGTAAGTGCTTCAGGTTCTTCGCCAAGAGGGCAATGTGGTGGATGGAAGGGATCGCCTTCTTGTCTGTTCGGACGAGCGGATGAATGAGATCTAGAATGTGAGATAGTATATAATCATGATGAGATACTCTAGAAATGAGAGAGAAAATGGTATTACGAACAGGTTCGCCTGTAAGTGCTTCAGGTTCTTCGCCAAGAGGGCAATGTGGTGGATGGAAGGGATCGCCTTCATCTTGTCTCCAATGATTAAGTAGACTACGAACCCATCCCCAATTCATCCAGAATAGATGATGGCTAATTGGTTGATCCATTCCGATTACACTGTCTTCAGAGTTCAGGTGAATATCCATATCGGAATAGCTGTCGGAGTTTAAGGAATTTGAACTAGATACGTGATCCATCTTGTATAATCAGGGAATTGATTTTGATATGAGATAGATTATAGGATTTAGTTTGGTATTCTCCAATACATAATTTACATATGTATATATAATACCAATATCCCGTAAATTACGGAGAAATTTTCGGAAGATGTCAGGTAAAGTTTACAGTAACATATATGCTAAGATATGAATTTTGTCGGTACACTATCTATGCAGTAAATGCAGTAAGACATGTCTAGACTTAGGAATGATAAGCAGGTAATTTCTGACAAGAAATGATAAGTAAAACTCGGTAAAAACAGATACGGTCATAGTCCAGATTCACTAATGCATCCTAACAATTACCAGTTAAACACACTAATGCAAATTCTGGTTCCCTATGACCTCAAGCTTTGATACCAACTGTGACGATCCTTCCATATCCCTTTGGACGAATACATCATTCATTGATTTCATAGTGAGGTTTTGACCTTTATATGATACGTTTTGTAAACATTGCATTCTTTTGAAAAGGTGTACCATAAATGAATATCTAATTTCAAGGTCTTTAATATCTGATGATTTCTACATATAGACAATCACCGTAAATAATAGTTTACAATACTACATCTGTTGACAATGCAGTCAAAATAAGATACATGGTGATGATTTTGTGAATGCGACGTTTTCTTGAATAAAGCATGTATGACTTCATGCACATAGCTTGTATCACATATAAGCAAACAGCGGAAGACTTCTAGAAACCTGAGAATAAACATGCTTAAAAGTGTCAATACAAAGGTTGGTGAGTTCATAGTTTTAATGTTGCTCATAATCTGTATATAAAGGTGAATCACAAGTTTTCAGTTGTTTCATCCAGAAACGTTTATCAAAATATTCTACGAAATTGAGCACCCTGGTAACTAAACTTAACGTATATATAATTTATACCCTTTGTATAATCATCTTAATAATACACGCAAACCAATGTGTACGCTTCTCAAATAGCATACGTCCGTTAAAAGGCTAGTGCTCTAGCTCGGACGGGGATATCAAGCCCTATGGATCCATATACTACTACTCGCGCCCACCAGTTCTTATAACTGGCAGTTACTAGTTATCAAAGCTAAGGGATTTTCGGTTCAAACTCGGTGTAGAATTTAGTATATACTTGTATCCATTGCGTATAAAATAAAGTGCATGTATTCTCAGCCCAAAAATATAGATTGCAAAAGCATTTAAAAAGGGAGCAAATGAAACTCACCTTAGCAGCACATAAGGTCATTCACCGAAATGTGACCGAAACTCGGAATGCAAAATAACCGTTGATCTCAACCTAGAGAACATATATTGGTCAATACATGTCTAACAAGCTAGGTCGGGTCATAGTGTATCACAATCCTAATGCTCGAGACCGACATGTGAAAGTTAACAAAAGTCATTTCAAAAGTCAATCTGACTCAATATGATCTTTAAATCTGTACATGTTTATTATATTAACATAGTATAAGTCTTGATAGTTGAACGAATTTATAGTTTATCAAAGTCAAAACATTATTTATTTCAAGAGTTATATTGTATTTGAATGATCATGACAATTGGATATATTTTAACATTTCATATAGTTTCCCAATACTTGTAAAACCAGATTTAGTATTTATAAAGCTTTAAAAGATGATAAGACAGACAACTTTGACAATTGGTCAACAAACGAGACGTGCCTTATATAGAAATTCATTTACTCGATTAGTAATATATAAAAATTCCATTTATCAATCTCTTAGACAAGTTGTTTAAATATTAATTTACAGTTTCAAACATAATTTCAATTAACGTTAACCATAATTCAGTTGACCATATCTTTTAATCTGTTCCTCAAAAACACATGATTTCTAAATGAAAAGTTAATAATTTTTCGCCAGCTTTCCAAAAACATGTATATCATATACTTTATATCAGTAGCATATGTATCAAATTCGTAAATCATCATAAACTATCTATTGACAAAATTAAAGCATACAAGCATGCATAAACATATATACTCGAGTACTAGACATGGATACACTATTAATATATAAAAGATAAGATATGAATGCTCACGTATCAATATTGTGATTCAATATTGTAGGAAAGTACGTGGACGCAACGGAGATGATAAACATTAGTTTGATCTCACGAGCAATACCCCTGAACCATACCCATCACCTCATTAGTTATAACCCATAATTTCCTTAGCTTCATCCCTCTCATAAAATCCGTTTTGAAATTAATGCACTCATGACCTCGTCGTAGTATTTTATGTATATACTAATAATAATAATAATACTCCTAATACTAACATTTATCCTAATAATAATAATAATAATAATAATAATAATAATAATAATAATAATAATAATAATAATATATAAACTGAGAGATCGAGAGAGAATGAATTCAGTTTGAACCAAATATCATTCATTTTATAGAGTGTGAACCTCACCTACCCACCATGCGATCGCATGGGATTTAGCCTGTGTGGCCATGCGATAGCATGACATCCTTTACCAATTCACATATGCATAAATATAGGCTGCCGACACAAGTTATATATAATATTTAATATATAATATATTTAATCTTTAGAATTAATTAAATATTATATTATATTTACGTGCATAGTAAAAATGTAATTTTTGTTCAAATGACTCGTACGTTGTCACTCGACTCATGTACCACTTTCGGTTTTTCGAGCGCACTTTCGTACGTTTAAAAAACTAGCCTTTTACGTTACGCGACGTGTACCCTTATTAATAATTTGAATTACTCTTCTATAAATTATCTTATAAAAATTGTAACTTATAAAATTGAGCGTTGTGGTCATTTGCTTCTATAAATCAGTGGCTCGTTGTTTATCAAAATATATTATTTTAAATCAGGACGTTTTATGACTAAATTAAAATATATATATATATATATATATATATATATATATATATATATATATATATATATATATATATATATATTAGAATTGTAAATTTGTACATAATATATATGTTTGAAATATATATCTAATGATATAAAGATAAAATTTAAATTTGTTCGAAAATTTCCGGGTCGTCACAATTGCGATGCCTCGAAAAATAGTTTTGGGTGTGTACTAATGCAACGAACGAAAGTTATTGCTTATGCCTCACGCCAACTGAAGATTCACAGTGAAACTACACGACTCACGATCTCGAACTTGGAGCCGTAGTCTTTGCATTAAAACTATGGAGACACTATCTTTATGGAACAAAGAGTACCATCTTCATCGACCACAAAAAGCCTCCAACACATCCTTGATCAGAAGCAACTAAACATGAGACAGCGACGATGGATCGAGATGCTGAACCACTACGATTGTGAACTTCGTTACCATCCTGGCAAGGCAAATGTTGTAGCCGATGCTTCGAGCTGAAAGGAAAGAATGGTACCTCTTCGTGTCCGAGCCTTGAACATCACCATTCATTCGAATCTCAATAGCCAAATCCGAGTAGCCCAAGATGAGGCTCTCAAAGAGGAGAATATTTCTCAAGAACATTTAAACATCCTCGTTTCTCGATTTGATGTCAAGGAGACTGGACTCCGGTACTTTGCCGGAAGAATCTGGGTGCCTAGTTATGGGGATTTACGAAGCCTTATTCTAGACGAAGCCCACAAGTCAAGATATTCGATTCATCCAGGAGCCGGTAAGATGTACCACGATCTCAAGAAACAGTATTGGTGGCCTAATCTTAAGAAGGACATTGCTACTTATGTTGGGAAGTGTTTGACTTATTCAAAGGTTAAGGCTATCCGGGTTACTTCAGCAACCCGAAATCCCGCAATGGAAGTGGGAAAGGATAACGATGGACTTCATTACGAAACTACCAAAGATAGTGGGCGGATACGATACCATCTGGGTTATCATTGACCGTCTTTGTTAGAACCTCGAGAAAGGAGTAATACGAGTTTCCCTAGCCTTATAGAGGATCCTTTATACGAGGCTATATAAAGGATCCAAGGCTCCCTAGATTAGCTAAGCTTAGCCACTGTTATGTAGAGATATTCAAGAGAGCCGTGGAAAGTCAATCTTGACTGATTGACTTTCTCTCTCAATATTTATGGTTAATCTTCACATTCATTGATATTCATGTGTCAAGGGTCCTATCAATTGGTATCAGAGCCTAACCTTCAACGAAACGAAGGAGATCCTATGAATATTCATGCATCTTCAAACCTTCAACCACAACCAAATCTTCAACCAAACACATATATTTTCAACCAACCTTCAACCAAATCTTCAAACCTTCATCATGAAGATATGAAGATCTTCGAAATTTTTTCGAAAAATTTTCGAAATTTTTTCGATACCGAACCTTAACACAAACACATTCAAATGAGATTCATATGTTACCGAATCTCATTTTACCGAATCTACACCGACACTTATTCAAATCACAAATTTCAAAACATAACATCAAATAATTATTTCACTGAATTCAACTTTAACTGATCTGATCTATATCTATCACACATACACGTGTTCATCTCAGATTATCTGCATCTATCTACTGCTGCTACAGTGCTCGAGTGTTCTTCATCTTGTTCAAATTATGACTTTCTTCTATGATGAAGATCCACATCAATTGAATACAGTTTTCTGATCTTCACATGAATCCTAAGACTCATCTATCATCAGCTTCACCTGATTGTTACTCATTCAATCAGATTCTATCATAGTTGTACTCGACACCTTCAAACATGAAGTTAAGGTCTCTGAATCGATTGAGCAGTTATCACATAAAATTGATGAGTGATTTTAGTTCCTGGATGTTTATTCAAGCTTCATGAGTACTTAATTTGAATCAACAACATTATATGATCGATGAATCACATTAGTTTGACTTTTGAGAAAAGTAAAAAAAAAATCAACAAATTGATGAGATCAAGTTGTTTTCAGGCCGTGAGGATAGTCATCGAGTGTTTCAATGGTGATTTGAAGCAATTTTGAAGAAGGAACCAAATCCTAAAAGTGATTGAATAAAAAAACACATTTTCAAGTTCATCTCCATCATTTTCACTGTTCATCGTTGAATTTCAGATTTGGACTTGTTTTGGATCCGGATTCAGCCTGAATATGTCTAATCGCTACCTATGGAGTGCTTCTCCATCGATTTTCAGGCCTTGTTATTAATTTTGGTGGAATTTGATATTCATCAGGTTAATGTTCTTCATGAATCTGATTCGGTTACTGATTCGGTATAAGCGGTTAATGATTTGGTATTGCACATACAACTGATTCGGTATATATCATTCGGTATTGGTTGATATCTACTTCGGTATGATGGATTGTTTTTGTTTGGAATTCGGTACAGAGGATTCAATCTTCATTCGGTATCTGGATACTGTTATACATTCAGTTACTGTACATCATATGAGAGACACTTCAATTATTGTTCATGTATGGGCCTTCCGAATTTGAAGACACTAAATTGGGGTTATTTCACAACAGAATGTTCATTGGGCCTTTCGAATCTTCTTAAGCCCAACAGGGTACCGAATCCCATAAGCCCAACATCAGATTATCATACTTTACACTTACAGTCCCTGTTAGATTCAAAGATTTTGCAAGAACAGTCCAACTACCGAATCTGGCTAATAATTTGACAGTTTTAGCCCCTGAAGCTTATCAGACTTTTCAGGCCAAGTCCTTTACCGAATCTAGCCTTCCAATGCATATTTTTCCGATATTTTCGAGGCTCGGATTCACACGGCTTTTCTCATACATATTCTTCACGATATTTTGGAGATTTGCCGAGCACGTCAACCATTTTATACAATGACGCTCTTATTTCATACGATATTCATGCGAGCATCATTGTGGGGGAGATATGTATATGGTTGATGTGCGTGTGACTTCTATACATGTACGGTATAGGACTCGGACTTCAAAGAAAGAATTATTTGTTTGGGGGGGAGCTAGAGACTTGATGAAGATCCTACATCATATGGGGAGTTATCTTATGACTAGTATCGAAAGTACTCTTTGGAACGATGAAAGTTCAAGAGGCGTGTCTCGGTATTGAAACTGACGGTATATATGTCATGACTCTTTGATGAGAGCCCATGTACTTTGAGGGGGGAGCTTCTAAAGTTTCGAAACGACTTCTCAATGCAAGCAAATTCTAAAGACATATCACAACTAAGTCAAGGGAGGGATTGATGGTAACATATTTAGTTTGTGATGTGTTCTTCAATGCGCATTCCGCTGTGCACACTCAAAGACCGTTGAAAGAGCAAAGATATCACGATGAAGTTCAAGTCTCAAACAAAGTCGAAAGAAGATTGTTAGTGTGACAATTCGAGGATCTAGGGGGAGGTTGAAGCGTAATGATTGACCAAGACGATGTTAGAGATGCGAATTCATTTGATGATTCAAAGTGAAGATTCAAGATCTTCATCAACGGCCGTACATCATTTGGGGGGGTGTTAGTTAGCAATAGTTGATTCTTTCCTTGTAATGTTGTATGTTTTACTAGGGAGTTAGTTTTTGGAAACCCGTCTCACTCTTGGGGGGAGATTGTTAGAACCCCGAGAAAGGAGTAAAATGAGTTTCCCTAGCCTTATAGAGGATCCTTTATACGAGGCTATATAAAGGATCCAAGGCTCCCTAGATTAGCTAAGCTTAGCCACTGTTATGTAGAGATATTCAAGAGAGCCGTGGAAAGTCAATCTTGACTGATTGACTTTCTCTCTCAATCTTTATGGTTAATCTTCACATTTATTGATATTCATGTGTCAAGGGTCCTATCAGTCTTACCAAATCTGCACACTTCCTAGCCATGAAAGAAACTGATACAATGGAGAAATTCGCTCAGCTATACATAAAGGAAATTGTATCTCGTCATGGTGTGCCCTTATCGATTATTTCAGACCGAGATGCCCGTTTTGCTTCTAGATTTTGGCGTTCCCTACAAGAAGCTTTGGGAACACGTCTCGACATGAGTACCGCATACCACCCGCAAATCGACAGACAAAGTGAACGCACGATTCAAACTTTGGAGGACATGTTGCGTGCTTGTGTTATTGATTTCGGAAAAGTTTGGGAAAAGCATTTGCCGCTAGCCGAATTTTCTTACAACAACAGCTATCATTCGAGTATTAATGCCGCACCTTTCGAAGCATTGTATAGCCGCAAGTGCCGTTCTCCTATTTGTTAGGCCGAAGTGGGTGAGAAGCAAATCACCAGACCCGAACTCGTTCACGAAACCACCGAGAAGATTGTTCAAATTCAAGCGAGGCTCAAGACGGCCCGTGATCGTCAAAAGAGCTATGCCGACCTTAAACATAAAGATTTCGAATTCCAAGGGGGCGACTGGGTGATGTTGAAAGTAGCACCTTGGAATGGTGTAATCCGTTTCGAAAAGTGTGGAAAGTTAAATCCGCGATACATTGGTCCTTTTGAAATCTTGGAGCGTATTGGACCCGTTACTTACCGTTTGGATCTTCCGACACAATTGAGCTCCGTTCACCCTACCTTTCACGTATCGAATCTGAAGAAGTGTCTTGCTGAACCGGAACTTGTCATACCACTTGAAGAACTTATGATTGATGACAAACTCCACTTCGTGGAAAAACACATTGAAATTATGGACCGTGAGGTCAAGACCTTGAAACGTAACAAGATTCTGATTCTCCGAGTTCATTGGAATGCCAAACGAGGACCTGAGTTTACCTGGGAACGAGAGGATCAAATGATGCAGAAGTATCCTCACCTTTTCCCGACTCCACCATCTACCTCAGCTTAAATTTCGGGACGAAATTTCTTTAACAGGTGGGTAATGTAACGACCCGACTTTTTCGACTTTTAATTATGTTTATTTCTTTCATGAAACTACGTACTTGTGCGTACTGAGACAAATTATATTCTGGGATCATTAGTTATGTTAATTACATTCGTTAATGCCTTACGAAGTGTTTTTAGGTACTTAGTTACTTAACGTGATGCTTGATTGCATTTACGACCGTTAGTGTCACTTATTGATTAAAGCGAGCTACGAACTTGGTACACGTTAAACTTTTGCCATAATTGGGATATTATGGCTACGTAAAAGTAATAGTTTATTAATAATTGCAATTACTTAGTTTTATGGTTCCTTAATTATACTTAAGTGTTTACTAAGGCTTACTAGTTACCTTATTGGACTTAACACCTTAATGGACTTCCATGGCCCAACCCACCCAACTTAGTGGGCTAGTTAGTGGACTAATTAACCCATGTGATTAAGATTTAGCCCATGAAAGCATAAGATAAGTATTATGCATGTTTATGTACCAAAGCTTGCATGATGTCTCAAACCACCCAACATGTCACCATCACCATGTACTACCACCATGCACCACATAACATAAGGCCAAGATGGTCCCCCCACCCTTGCCCCCCATGACCGTCGGCCACCACCCCCATCCCCACCAATTTTTTTTCTTTTTCTTTCTTTGATAAGTACCAACACTTCATCCACTTCTCTCATTCTTCATTAATTTTCTCAAACACACACTTCTCTCTACTTTCTCACTCTAGAATTCTCTCTCAAATTGTAAGTTTGAAAACTTACTTCTTTTCTTTCTTTTCTTAACTTTAATTCATAAATCATCATCATCATGAACAAAGATTCAAGTTTTGTAACTTGAATCTTCATAACTTTTGATGATTTAAACTTTGTTTTGAAAAGCTTTCAAGAACATGATGGATTAAAGCTTCTTAGCTTTGAATCTTCATAATCTTGCTAGATCTAAGTCTATTTACTTAAGATCTCGTTATTTATGTTTAAAGATCAAAACCCATGTTTATGATCTTCATGTAACTTGAAGATCCAACACTTTACTTTATGGATCTTTAAGAAAGTTTGAAACACAAGCTTACTAGCTTGATGTTTCTACAAAAAGTTAAGATAAGATCAAAGTTTGTTAACTTATGATCTTTTGTTTGTTGTAGTTTAGATTTGTGACTTGTGTTTTCAAGAAACAAAAGATGCAAGCTTACTAGCTTGAGATCTCATAGGTGTTGTTAGAAATCCAAGCTCTCTAGCTTAGGGTTTCATTTTTGTGGTTGATCTAAGTTGTGTAACTTATGATCTTCTACTTTGTTTAAGAGAAAGCTTATTAGCTTATGACCACTTACTTTACAAGATCTAAGTTTCCTAACTTATGGTTGTGTAAAAGTTGAAAGTCTAAGTGTTATGACTTAGGGTTTCACCAAGAACATGAGATCTAGACTTTGTAGTCTAAGGTCTTTAATATTTAGCTAAGATCTAAGCTCTCTAGCTTAAGGTCTTGCTTATTTAGTTTGAATCAAAGTTTATAGCTTAATAGAACTTGTGATTGTGTTGAAACTAGGAATTGATGTAACTTTGGTTCTTCATCTTGATCAAACTCGTACATGAGTTGTTATTTATTTCTTAGTCTTAACTTTGTGTGTTGATGGTTAAACCTTGGTTAAAGTGATGCTAAAATATCAAGAGTTATACACTTGAGGCTTATACGCATCAAGGATGAGAACCGTGATGAGCATCAAACACCGAGAAACCCACTGGAGCACTTGCTTTCTGTTTTCAGGGTCTGATCAGGCTCCTGGGCTACTGTAAAAGTTGATTACCAGATATTTCGGTTCGAGTGGATGACCTTTCGTTTAGACCTCGCCTAAATCCGATGTACGGTTTAGGATTTATAGCCTTCCGAAAGTCACTACGCCCTTGTAACGTTGTGCTGAAATTTCTGACCTACTCGCACTTAAACCGTCGCCACGGTCAAACAAAGACGAGTTAGGTTCTGAAAATTGGTCAGCGGTTAGAGGACTCACATACAGAGCCATGGCCACTGGACTCGCGTCATTTCAGTTTGTATAGAGGTCGTAGCAGCTGAACGAATTCAGCCTTTGTTTCGGTCTCTATCCTTGATTGAAAACTTACTTTACTTTTTACGTATGATGTTGATGATGATGATGATACTTAAGACTTAACTTACGTACTTTTAAACCTTTGGGAACTATTTACTGACTTAGTAACTTTTGACCTAGGTTGAGGACCTTTCGGACCGACTTACTTGCTTACTTATCTCGTATCGACTTTTACCGCACTTTCACTGTGAGTTATAGTTTCCCTTTTTACTTATACTATTTTTGGGACTGAGAATACATGCGTTTTTTATGTTTTACTTACTAGGCACGAGTACTTAAACTTTATATATGTTTGGGTTATATAACGGCATAAACTTTCCCCTTAGCTCGGTAACGTTTAGTCATTGGTTTTTGAACCGGTGAACGCGAATCTTAGATATGGATCCATAGGGTTTGACATCCCCACTCGGGCTAGTCGCGCTAGTATTTAATGGGTGTTTAATACTTCGTAGACTTACGCACTCACCAAGTGTACTTTTAGGGGGTGATATTACGTTAAGTTAGTTACCAAGTGTCCACGGATAAACATATACTTTTCATACTGTTTTGAAATACGAAATCTCGTGGCCTACCTCACATTACTGTTACAATTAAACTATAGCTCACCAACATTAGTGTTGACTTTTAAGCATGTTATTTCTCAGGTGCTTAGACGTTTGATGCTTCCGCTATAGTAGTCTCGCTGTTAGACTTGCTGTGTAGACTTCCGCTGCTTGTTTAGAGATGTCTCTTCATGAAACATTTACTTTGCATTCACAATCTATGTTACTTTTGAACAATGAATTTGTAATGACCTTTGAGTCTCGTACTTATGTTATTGCTTCCTATTCGTAGAAGCACACTATCGTTTGTAAAACATTTGACGTCGGTAAAGTCGTTACCCCTTTTTATGAATGCAAACTTATTTTAAAACATCATATAGTGTTTGACCTTGTAATGATCCTGTTGTTGATGATCCGTACACGTTAATTTTGTACGGGGCATCATAATTTGCATGGTGTGTTGAAAACGTTGCGGAAGGAGAAGTTGTATGCAAAATTCTCCAAATGTGAATTTTGGCTAAGGGAAGTTCAATTCCTTGGCCATATTTTGAACAAAGATGGTATTCAAGTAGATCCGGGGAAGATTGAGACGGTAAAGAGTTGGGGACGACCGACTACGCCTACGAAAATTCGAAGCTTTCTCGGATTGGCCTGTTATTATCGTCAGTTTATCCAAGACTTTTCTAAAATCGCTTCTCCATTGACAAAGTTGACGAGAAAGAACGCGAGATTTAATTGGGAAAACGAGCAAGAGATTGCTTTCCAATTGTTAAAAGAGAAGTTATGTCAAGCTCCGGTGTTAGTGTTGCCGGAAGGGGTAGAAGACATGACGGTTTATTTTGATGCGTCTTTAAATGGGCTCGGTTGTGTTCTAATGCAATGAGGTAAAGTCATCGCGTATGCCTCTCGACAATTAAAGGAACACGAAACAAGATATTCGACTCATGATCTTGAGTTGGCGACGGTTGTTCATGCGTTGAAAATTTGTCGCCATTACTTGTATGGTGTCAAGTGTACGATTTATTCGGATCACAAGAGATTAAAACATCTTTTTGATTAACGAGATTTAAATTATCGTCAACGTAGATGGATGGATGTGGTGAAGGACTATGATTGTGAAATACTTTATCATCCAGGTAAGGTGAATGTGGTCGCGGATGCGTTAAGTCAGAAGAGTCAACATCCGGCAATACGAGTAGGGTCGTTACGCATGACTATTACTAACGATTTTCTTGTAAAGTTTGGTGAGGTTCAAATTGAGGCTTTTGTTAACAATAAGCATGAGGAACGAATCATTGGGCAAACGGAGTTTATTACCTTAGGTCCGCATGGTTTGTTGTCCTTTCAAGGACGAGTGTGGGTGCCTAGAATGGGAGATTTCCGACGAGTGCTACTTGATGAAGCACATAAGTCAAAGTATTCCATTCATTCGGGCGCGACGAAAATGTCTCTTGATTTGAAGAAAGAGTATTGGTGGACGGGCATGAAACGTGATGTTGTAAAGTATGTTGAACAATGTGTCACGTGTTTACAAGTTAAAGCTGAACACCAAAAGCCGTATGGTATGTTACAACCGTTAGAAGTCCCGAAATGGAAATGGGAGCACATTACCATGGATTTCATTACAAAGCTACCAAAGACGGCGAGAACCCAATTTGATTCGATTTGGGAGATAGTTGATCGGTTGACGAAAAGTGCCTTGTTTCTTCCCATTCGGGAAACGATATCGTCGGAGACTTTGGCTAAATTATTTATCAAGGAGGTGATATCGAGGCATGGGGTTCCTATATCTATTATTTCAGATCGAGACACTCGTTTCACATCTCGGTTTTGGAATAAGTTTCATGAAGATATGGGTACACAATTGAGAATGAGCACGGCGTACCATCCTCAAACGGATGATCAAACCGAACGTACGAATCAAACATTAGAGAATATGTTACGGGCGTGTATTATTGATTTCGGTGGTAGTTGGGATGAGCATTTGCCCTTGGTGGAATTCTCGTACAATAATAGTTATCATACTAGTATCGGGATGCCACCTTACGAGATGCTTTATGGGGCGTATAACAACCCTCACTTTTTCCTTCTGAATTTACCAAGTTGTCCTTAGGGTTTCAATGTCATATTTTGTGCATCATCATTAGGGTTGTTATCCATTTCGATAAACGAACATTTATGCTTTTATTAAATGATCGCGTGTATTGTTAAAACCCTAATATTATATTAAACCCTAAACCTAACCCTATACATTAAGTACTAAACCCTAATACCATTTCATATTAAATATTAAACCCTAACCCTAATACTAAAATTAATAATATAAACTAGATGTAATAAATTAATTGTGACAATTTATATACATCTAAACCTAATGAGAACTAAATAAAAACTTAATAAAAGATATGGGAAAATAATGTAAATAAATAAATAATACTTATATTAGATAAAAGTAACATTTTTATAAAAAAAATATTAATAAACGTATAAAAAAAACGGCCAAGGTGTTTAAAAAAAAGCGGTTAGGACTAATAAAAATAGGATTAAAGGAATAAAAATTATAAACTTGATCATTAAGCAATTTATCCTAGTTTAATTCCTAAGTCGAGAATCATAATTAATCTCAAACTCTCTTATCCTAATCTTGATCCAATACTTGTTCATCCCTATATAAAGCTCATGATAATTCCTTAAGTGCATCATAAAATAACCCACGAATTTCCATTCATTAGTCTGCTTAGTCGACAGGTTTTGGCAGTCTTTTCCTTCACCTGCAACGACTACAAACAGTCCCTCAAACAGCCCTTTTAGTCGACTAAATACCCTCCAAAAACCTGCTGCAAATTCGATATCCATCATCACCAAAATAGCCTGCAACTTGCCTGCTATTCAGCTCCTGCAACAGCCTGTTTACAGCATCTGTTCAGCCTTTTTTCTGCTGAATTCGTGACCCACAAACAGTCCAAAAACCTGCTGCTACAGTCTCCTGTTTCTGCTGAAAAGTCGCTATCAAACAGACTCATTGTTGCTGCGTCTGTTGCTGCTATTCCTGCTGTGTATTTGCTGATTTCTGGCGAGTCAATCACAGCCAAACAGACCCTCAATTGGGTCGTTGCTGCAGCTGCTAGGTTTCTGTTTCTGCGTTGCTTCATCATTACCAAATCCTTGATCTTTAAACCCTAAGGTAGTCTAAACCCTAGTTAATCTTATTCTTAATTTAATTACTTATAAGTACTATGTTTATGTATTGTTAATGAACATGAAATAAGTATAATTATGGTTATTAAAAGAGATTAAAGGATTATGAATAAAAATAAGGTATTGACTATGTTTATGATTAAAAAGGTTAATTATTATGAGTAATGGTAAAGATTATGATCAAGTATTATAAATAATTGTTAATAAGAAGATTATGAATTTATGTGTTAAAAGATGATTATGAATAAGGATTTCAAGTTCATTAATAAGTTTGTAATTAAAAGAAATTAAGTTATGTATATGAAAAAGATTAAAAGTGTTATGATTGTGAAGTATTAGTAAATTGGTAATTAATAAGTATAAGGTTATGATCATGAACTAGTTATGAATATGATTATGGCATAAGATATGAGTATGAATCGAATAGATTAAGAAGTTACTAGGTTATGAATATGATTAATTATTATGTTGTGATTAGGTTAAGATTATGATAAAAGTTATGATTATGGATTAGTAACGTAGTTATGAACATGGTATACGTGCATGCATGCATGCATGCATACGTACGTGTGAGCATGTATACATTGTAGGTATATGTGTGTGTGTATATGTAAATATATACATACGTGTATATGTATCTGTATATATGTATGTATATGTACGTGCGTATGAATGAATGAATGTGCATTATGTAAGTTATATGCGATTAGTAAACATAATAATAAAAGTAATAAGTATATATATACGTATCATCTTACACTTATTTATATGTAACACCTACACCTAATATATATATATATATATATATATATATATATATATATATATATATATATATATATATATATATATATATATGAACACATACATGTATAATAATAAATAAAGAATATATATGTATGTATCACATAGATATAATTATACACGTAACAGATTATGATAAGATACATAATAGTTTATTAAAGTAAATAATAATATTATTATTAGTATAACCTATACACCTAATTATGTAGTAACACTTAATAACACTAAGTATAATATCACTTATATAAATATAATTTTTCTCGAGAACGGTCACTGTTAATATAGTTTGCTATATTAATAAACAAACATTACGTCTATTAGACATTAACTAATCGAACATAATATCTCTAGGTTGAGATCTCCGTGTTCAACACTCCGATCATATAACTTGCATGGAATATCTATCTGCTATTAAGGTGAACTTCATAGCCCCACTTTTTAACTTTCTTTATATACTTATTTTTAACTTTGGGGTGAGACACATGCTTGCTTTTAAACTGTTTTACGCTTAGACACAAGTACTCAAACTTTATTTTGATCAGTTCAAACTGTTTGCTAACATGCTTTGATTCATGCTTAATCCCTAACATGATATCGTTAATTACTGGAATTTGGTAAGCTTAGTTATTGTGATAGCGCTATTGAGGGTGACGTCTCTATCCGGATGACCGCTGGTCAATGGATACATAATAACGATGAACGACACGAACGTGATGTGTTTAGGGTAACTTATGGTTAGTATCGATATCATATACACCAGTACTACTACCGAACTGATTCTTATTTAAATCTTGTGGTCTAAAAACTTGTTATAATTATTAAACCTATGTTGTTCACTCAACCATTTTGGTTGACACTTTAAGCATGTTTTGTCTCAGGTACTTAGATATATTGCTTCCGCTGTAGAACTATGCTGTTACTTAGAAGTCAAGCCGAGCACTGGGACCAGAGTTAACATCCGCGTCAATGGCGATTTTGGCGGGGTGTTACAGTTGGTATCAGAGCTCTGGTTATAGGGAACTAGGTTACATTAGTGTGACTAACATGAATAGTTAGGATGCATTAGTGAGTCTAGTCTATAACCGAGTTGTTCATTTGCATTGATTATTTGCACTACATTCTAGATTATGTGCATTAAGTTCACTTATATTTGTTATGCCTAGAACTCCTATACCATTCAAATCTTTAGAAACACTTTGATATAGGAACTATACTTACACGTCTGACTCTTAGAATAAGAGCCATGACTTACTTGTATTCCAACAATAGAATGCCACCATACCTATCTCATTATGTAATTTAGAAGAGCCAAGGCTTGTTATAGAGAACCAGGATTGCATATTATGTGTGCCTTATGTGTCAATTAGGTGCCTTAACAATCTTTAGGTCTATAACCTTTCTTGCCTTAGTCTTAAGTGCTTTCCCTTAATCTTTATACTGCCAGTCCATCTTACTACATGCTTTTACCTCTTCTGACATTATGTATCCTTTCCTAAGGATGTCAAGCCAAAACCCTATTATCTTGCCTGATCCCGACTCTAAAGGATCGGTTAGTATGTGATTGTTATCGTAACCATACATATCCTATGACCTGACTTCGCCATTGTAGCTCAAAGTATTTTTGACTGACGCGAAGGGATGTCACTCATGACTCAACATTCCAACGTCAACTATCTAAGTTTGATCACATGTCCTGACCATATGAGGTGATATTGAAGTGGAAGTATGAATTAGTGAAATATAATGACGCTTGGCGGACGTGATTATATTACGGTAATTCATATAGAAATTCCAATATCATGACATATGGAATAGAAAGTGAATCAAAGAAAATTTCCAAGCCATTCATTTAAAAATCTCAATGTTATTACATGAAGGGTAATTATCATCTGATATACGAAGAAATCGTTACGATCAAACTATCTATCTCATACCCATGAGTAGATTAACAAATTCTTCTATGCCATAAACGTTGTAAAGCTTTGCATTCTTTCTTTCTTAAACAACTTATCTCTTTATCTTTGACGCTTAATTATCACATCCCCGCTGGAAGGAATGATGCATGATCTTAAGTGACCTGAAGTGACACCCCCAAAACTTCTTCGAAGCATGCCTCCTGTTATCTGCAATTACGCTCCTAGTGTAGATTTTCATAAACCCATTAGGAAACCCGTCGAAGATAAGCGACAACCACTCGCAAGATTTTCATTTGAATATTCAAGCGAAGATATTATAAACATCACATTCACTATCACGTTCTCATACCCTACCATTCATATCTCACTTGTCAGCAACAGCTTCACACATGAACACTTTGAATTCCAAGAACATACGCCCTAATAATAGTCAACAACCGTATTTAAAAACAATAGATTTCATTACCTCACAACATTATTGCTTAAAATAACCCGAAATTTTCAAAATACCTTCACCCGATTTTCGTCGACCTTTCTACAACTCGTAACCTCTGAAATATGAAAAATTCTGTTACCAAAATTTTACATACACTATTTTACTGTGCGATCCTCTCGAAATTCTATAAAATAAATTTATTTACTACCATTCGTGCAAATTCTATAAATTGTAAAATAAAGTAAGCAAAATTTACCTTTATTTATTTATACTAGTGCATATAAAATTATACTTTCACTCTTTCAAATCAATTCTTTTATCCAAAAGATATTTTACCATGTTGCATAATTCTAGTTTTACTAAGAACTTCGCTCCTTTCTACATTGTCACCTTAAACGACTCGAACATCTATAAAATTTTCATTACTCATTTATATAAAATTTTTCGTATTATTTACAATCATAATTCCTCTCGCCCTCCGAAACTTATCATTAAGTTCATCAATCAAAACTCTCTATTCTCATCAACTTTTCCCTTTTGAGGTTGACCGTTGAGAGGATTATACTTCTAATATCTCACGGTTAAACCACAACACCCTCGTGAACATCAAATCTATAATTCTATATTTTGTGGTACGAGAAATTATTTTGGAGATTTTCTCACCTAGTGAAAACTATTCTTATACCCAATGATTCCCATTTCTTCTCATCCACACTTAAACTCATAAGTGAGTGATAGATCGACTCGCCATAGGTGCGAGAACGTCTTTCTCACTAAGAGATCACACTTTTCGTGTGGTTTCCTATCAGAAATATAATTTAAAATCCTCGATATCCTCTATAAAAGATATACCTTAAACGTTTATGACATTTCTTCGTGGGTTGCAACTGGACATTATCCTAGTCAAGTTTCGATCCCCGATTTGACATGTAACTGAAATCATGATCATAAAGTTACATTCCACAACGTACTGTCAAAAACTATTTCCAAGGATAAGTTCGCATGTATTATAATATGTTGAACGATATCTTTCATTAATCACTCGTACCATTCTGTGGGCATTTTAGTAATTATGGCTTGCTTTGCATATAAACCTAATTAGTGACTCCTCAGCTGGAATCTCGTTTCCTCTATTCACAATAGATATTTCTTGAAAACCAAAGGTATCATGTCTATGGTTACCTTCCGGAATTTGAAGTTGATACCATATCTAACAAACACAAGCCATGCATCAAATTACATGGTTGTGATCCCCAAGTACTTCTCTCTGATTTTCTGCCCTAATGGCGACATAAACGCTCAAGGTTTTAAATAAACTTAGTAATGTTCGTTACACATTTCAGGTATCCAACTTACCGAAATGCTTGTACGACTAAAATATCACAATCCCTTTTAAGGAAACCTAGTCCGATGACACTCATGTTATTCCCTTGAATGACCTTCACATTAATTTCACTTCATCGAAAAACCTATAGAAGTCATGGATCGTGAGGTTAAACGTTTGAAACAAAGCTCTATTCCTGTTGTTAAGAATCGTTGGAATTCACGAAAAGGCCCCGAGCATACCTGGGAACGTGAAGACCAGATGAAGCGGAAATAACCTCACATTTTCTTAAACATTGGTGCATCCGAGAAGTCTTCCTGAAACTTCGGGATGAAGTTTAAATTAACGGGGAGGTACTATAACAACCCTCACTTTTTCCTTCTGAATTTACCAAGTTGTCCTTAGGGTTTCAATGTCATATTCTGTGCATCATCATTAGGGTTGTTATCCATTTCGATAAACGAACATTTATGCTTTCATTAAATGATCGCGTGTATTGTTAAAACCCTAATATTATATTAAACCCTAAACCTAACCCTATACATTAAGTTCTAAACCCTAATACCATTTCATATTAAATATTAAACCCTAACCCTAATACTAAAATTAATAATATAAACTAGATGTAATAAATTAATTGTGACAATTTATATACATCTAAACCTAATGAGAACTAAATAAAAACTTAATAAAAGATATGGGAAAATAATGTAAATAAATAAATAACGCTTATATTAGATAAAAGTAACATTTTTATAAAAAAAAATATTAATAAACATATAAAAAAACGGCCAAGGTGTTTAAAAAAAACGGCTAGGACTAATAAAAATAGGATTAAAGGAATAAAAATTATAAACTTGATCATTAAGCAATTTATCCTAGTTTAATTCCTAAGTCAAGAATCATAATTAATCTCAAACTCTCTTATCCTAATCTTGATCCAATACTTGTTCATCCCTATATAAAGCTCATGATAATTCCTTAAGTGCATCATAAAATAACCCACGAATTTCCATTCATTAGTCTGCTTAGTTGACAGGTTTTGGCAGTCTTTTCCTTCACCTGCAACGACTAAAAACAGTCCCTCAAACAGCCCTTTTAGTCGACTAAATACCCTCCAAAAACCTGCTGCAAATTCGATATCCATCATCACCAAAATAGCCTGCAACTTGCCTGCTATTCAGCTCCTGCAACAGCCTGTTTACAGCATCTATTCAGCCCTTTTTATTGCTGAATTCATGACCCACAAATAGTCCAAAAACCTGCTGCTACAGTCTCCTGTTTCTGCTGAAAAGTCGCTATCAAACAAACTCATTGTTGCTGTAGTGACCCGAACTTTTCCATGTATATATATATTAATTGAGATTGATATTTACATGATTAAATGTTTCCAACATGTTAAGCAATCAAACTTGTTAAGACTTGATTAATTGAAATATGTTTCATATAGACAATTGACCACCCAAGTTGACCGGTGATTCACGAACGTTAAAACTTGTAAAAACTATATGATGACATATATATGGATATATATATAGTTAAAATGATACTATGATAAGTAAACATATCATTAAGTATATTAACAATGAACTACATATGTAAAAACAAGACTACTAACTTAATGATTTTTAAACGAGACATATATGTAACGATTATCGTTGTAAAGACATTTAATGTATATATATCATATTAAGAGATATTCATACATGATAATATCATGATAATATAATAATTTAAAATCTCATTTGATATTATAAACATTGGGTTAACAACATTTAACAAGATCGTTAACCTAAAGGTTTCAAAACAACACTTACATGTAACGACTAACGATGACTTAACGACTCAGTTAAAATGTATATACATGTAGTGTTTTAATATGTATTTATACACTTTTGAAAGACTTCAATACACTTATCAAAATACTTCTACTTAACAAAAATGCTTACAATTACATCCTCGTTCAGTTTCATCAACAATTCTACTCGTATGCACCCGTATTCGTACTCGTACAATACACAGTTTTTAGATGTATGTACTATTGGTATATACACTCCAATGATCAGCTCTTAGCAGCCCATGTGAGTCACCTAACACATGTGGGAACCATCATTTGGCAACTAGCATGAAATATCTCATAAAATTACAAAAATATGAGTAATCATTCATGACTTATTTACATGAAAAAAAAATTTACATATCCTTTATATCTAATCCATACACCAATGACCAAAAACACCTACAAACACTTTCATTCTTCAATTTTCTTCATCTAATTTATCTCTCTCAAGTTCTATCTTCAAGTTCTAAGTGTTCTTCATATATTCTACAAGTTCTAGTTACATAAAATCAAGAATACTTTCAAGTTTGCTAGCTCACTTCCAATCTTGTAAGGTGATCCTCCAACCTCAAGAAATCTTTGTTTCTTACAGTAGGTTATCATTTTAATACAAGGTAATAATCATATTCAAACTTTGGTTTAATTTCTATAACTATAACAATCTTATTTCAAGTGATGATCTTACTTGAACTTGTTTTCGTGTCATGATTCTGCTTCAAGAACTTCGAGCCATCCAAGGATCCGTTGAAGCTAGATCCATTTTTCACTTTTCCAGTAGGTTTATCCAAATAACTTAAGGTAGTAATGATGTTCATAACATCATTCGATTCATACATATAAAGCTATCTTATTCGAAGGTTTAAACTTGTAATCACTAGAACATAGTTTAGTTAATTCTAAACTTGTTCGCAAACAAAAGTTAATCCTTCTAACTTGACTTTTAAAATCAACTAAACACATGTTCTATATCTATAAGATATGCTAACTTAATGATTTAAAACCTGGAAACACGAAAAACACCGTAAAACCGGATTTACGCCGTCGTAGTAACACTGCGGGCTGTTTTGGGTTAGTTAATTAAAAACTATGATAAACTTTGATTTAAAAGTTGTTATTCTGAGAAAATGATTTTTATTATGAACATGAAACTATATCCAAAAATTATGGTTAAACTCAAAGTGGAAGTATGTTTTCTAAAATGGTCATCTAGACGTCGTTCTTTCGACTGAAATGACTACCTTTACAAAAATAACTTGTAACTTATTTTTCCGACTATAAACCTATACTTTTTCTGTTTAGATTCATAAAATAGAGTTCAATATGAAACCATAGCAATTTGATTCACTCAAAACGGATTTAAAATGAAGAAGTTATGGGTAAAACAAGATTGGATAATTTTTCTCATTTTAGCTACGTGAAAATTGGTAACAAATCTATTCCAACCATAACTTAATCAACTTGTATTGTATATTATGTAATCTTGAGATACCATAGACACGTATACAATGTTTCGACCTATCATGTCGACACATCTATATATATTTCAGAACAACCATAGACACTCTATATGTGAATGTTGGAGTTAGCTATACAGGGTTGAGGTTGATTCCAAAATATATATAGTTTGAGTTGTGATCAATACTGAGATATGTATACACTGGGTCGTGAATTGATTCAAGATAATATTTATCGATTTATTTCTGTACATCTAACTGTGGACAACTAGTTGTAGGTTACTAATGAGGACAGCTGACTTAATAAACTTAAAACATCAAAATATATTAAAAGTGTTGTAAATATATTTTGAACATACTTTGATATATATGTATATATTGTTATAGGTTCGTGAATCAACCAGTGGCCAAGTCTTACTTCCCGACGAAGTAAAAATCTGTGAAAGTGAGTTATAGTCCCACTTTTAAAATCTAATATTTTTGGGATGAGAATACATGCAGGTTTTATAAATGATTTACAAAATAGACACAAGTACGTGAAACTACATTCTATGGTTGAATTATCGAAATCGAATATGCCCCTTTTTTATTAAGTCTGGTAATCTAAGAATTAGGGAACAGACACCCTAATTGATGCGAATCCTAAAGATAGATCTATTGGGCCTAACAAACCCCATCCAAAGTACCGGATGCTTTAGTACTTCGAAATTTATATCATATCCGAAAGGTGTCCCGGAATGATGGGGATATTCTTATATATGCATTTTGTTAATGTCGGTTACCAGGTGTTCACCATATGAATGATTTTTATCTCTATGTATGGGATGTGTATTGAAATATGAAATCTTGTGGTCTATTATTATGATTTGATATATATAGGTTAAACCTATAACTCACCAACATTTTTGTTGACGTTTTAAGCATGTTTATTCTCAGGTGATTATTAAGAGCTTCCGCAGTCGCATACTTAAATAAGGACAAGATATGGAGTCCATGCTTGTATGATATTGTGTAAAAACTGCATTCAAGAAACTTATTTTGTTGTAACATATTTGTATTGTAAACCATTATGTAATGGTCGTGTGTAAACAGGATATTTTAGATTATCATTATTTGATAATCTACGTAAAGTTTTTTTAAAACCTTTATCTATGAAATAAAGGTTATGGTTTGTTTTAAAAATGAATGCAGTCTTTGAAAAACGTCTCATATAGAGGTCAAAACCTCGCAACGAAATCAATTAATATGGAACGTTTTTAATCAATAAGAACGGGACATTTCAGTTGGTATCCGAGCGTTGGTCTTAGAGAATAAGAATTCTGCATTAGTGTGTCTTATCGAGTTTGTTAGGATGCATTAGTGAGTCTGGACTTCAACCGTGTTTACTTGAAAAATGATTGCTTAACAAATTTTGTTGGAAACTATATATTTTTAACATGTGAATATTAGGTGATATATTAATCTCTTAACGCGTTTGATATTATGTGATAGATGTCTACCTCTAGAACAAGTCCCATTGACTCACCTAATAATAATGAAGAGTCAAATGTAAATTGGAATGATTCGTGGACTGATTCACAAGTTCCCGAAGAGGAACCGGAAGAAGAGTCGGAACCGGAAGAAGAATCGGAACCAGAAGAAGAATCGGAACCGGATGAAGAAATAGAACCGGTGGGGGAAATAATAAAACGGTTAAGTAAAAGAAAATCCTCAACCAACCGACCAAGGTTAATTATGGTCAATGGTGTTTCCGCCAAGGAAGCAAAATATTGGGAGGATTACCAATTCTCTGATGAATCGGATTCCGACGAGAATTCCGATGATGTTATAGAAATTACCCCAACTGAATTTAATAAGGCAAAATAAAATAATAAGGGAAAGGGCATAAAAATAGAGAAATCTAATTCCAACCCCGATGAACTTTATATGTATCGTCAACCCCCGAAGTCCTTAAGTTGTAACAATGACCCGGGAACCTCTAAACCACCAGGTTTTTCTAAACCAATGTGGAAAACGACGGCTCGTATTTGGGGAACATCATACATCCCTAGAAACTTGGCAAAACGAACCAAAACCGAAGAAGAAGAAACAAGCGAGTCAGAATAAGATAGTTGTATTTGTGTGGTGTAATATATGTAATATAGTGTGCTTATGCTTTATGATATATGTAAAAATTGCTTGTATTAATAAGTATTTTTTTTATGAATCTAACTCTTGTCTATTTTACAGTATAAAAACACAAAATGGATAGACAACCCAATATTTTAAGAGACCTACCCGGAGACATGATTGATGAAATCTTGTCTAGAGTCGGTCAGAATTCTTCGGCACAACTATTTAAGGCGAGATCAGTTTGTAAGACATTCGAAGAACGTTCCAAGAATGCCTTGGTTTATAAAAGGCTTTCGTTCGAAAGATGGGGGATATCACATTGGGAAATCCATAAGTTACGATGTGTTTACTTTGACGCATATATTGCGGGGAACCCAAATGCTATTTTACGCAATGGGTTAAGAAATTATTTTGACTCAATATATCCGAATATTGGACTTCGTGATTTAGAAAAAGCGGCTAACATGCAACATAAAGAAGCATGTTATGCTTACGGATTAGTAATGTTCGCTTCTCACCAAAGTGAGAACAAGAACATCGGGCTACAACTATTAAACAAAACGTTTCCACAAGTGACGGAGTCGGTAATTAGGGTAAGAAAAGAGGTTTTTAGATTGTTACGGGACTGTTGGACATTACGTAACCCTCGTCCCTTTGACGACGTTACAACACGCTGTCTTATCAACGGCCATAACGGTTATGTTCCACAAGACCAAGGATGGGAAGTAATCCTAGTAAAACCAGAATGCATGACTTGTTTCTGGACGTATGAATTACGTGTCTTTATTGCCTTTGCTGAACGACTTGTGTACTAGCTAGAATTAACTTCACAACCATCTTGTATCAAATTTATTGTGTGCTATATTTCATGCTATATGTAAAATAAGCGGTATTGTAAGTTTGTAAAATATTGTGTAAAAGTTTGAACGCGAAATATTATTATAATCAGTTTTTCATATAGAATTGTAGTAGTTCAATTGTATATTAGCTACTAAGTATGAACTTAACGGGTAGGTACTACCCGAATTTAAACTTATAAAACACTAATATGAAGAAAAAGCTTTTATAAATGAGTTCATATTATGCTACAAAATACTATTAACTACTCTTAATATTCTGTATGATTAACTTGTTCCATTTGACTATTTTGAAGGAAATGGCACCGACTACTCGACACACCGTGAATATGAATGAAGAGGAATTCCGTACTTTTCTAGCTTCAAACATAGCCGCAGTACAGGCTGCGCTACATACCAACAATAACCTTGGATCTAGCAGTACAGGAAATCGTGTAGGATGCACCTACAAAGAATTCACTGCCTGCAAACCTTTGGAATTTGATGGAACCGAAGGACAGATCGGATTGAAACGGTGGACCGAGAAGGTCGAATCGGTGTTTGCCATAAGTAAGTGTACTGAAGAGGACAAAGTGAAGTACGCTACGCATACCTTCACAGGTTCTGCGTTAACATGGTGGAATACCTATCTAGAGCAAGTGGGACAAGACGATGCGTACGCACTACCGTGGTCAGCATTCAAGCACTTGATGAACGAGAAGTACCGTCCCAGAACCGAGGTCAATAAGCTCAAGACAGAACTTAGAGGGTTACGAACCCAAGGATTTGATATTACCACGTACGAAAGACGATTCACAGAATTGTGCCTATTGTGTCCGGGAGCATTCGAAGATGAGGAAGAGAAGATCGACGCGTCTGTGAAAGATTACCGGAAAGAATCCAAGAAGATATAAGTTCACACGAGCCCGCCTCCATACAACAGGCATGTAGAATGGCTCACAAACTAGTGGACCAGATTGAAGAAAGAATTAAAGAACAGACTGCCGAAGAGGCCAATGTGAAGCAAGTCAAAAGAAAGTGGGAGGAAAACGGTGATAAGAATCACCAATACAACAACAACAGCAATTACAACAATAATCGCAACAATTATCCCAACAATCGCAACATCAATCGCAACTACAACAAACGGCCCAACAACAACAACAACAACTACAATAATCATCCCAACAACAATAATAACCGCAACAACAACAACAATCAGAAGCAGCTATGCCAAAGGTGTGAAAAGTATCACTCGGGGTTCTGCACCAAATTTTGCAACAAGTGTAAAAGAACTGGTCATAGCACGGCGAAGTGTGAGGTCTACGGACCCGGGGTTAATAGAACAAAAGGAACAAATAGTGTCGGAACGAGTAATGGCGGAGCAAGTAGTGTCGGAGCAAGTTATGCCAATGTAGTTTGTTATAAATGTGGAAAACCGGGCCACATTATTAGAAATTGCCCGAACCAGGAGAACACGAATGGACAAGGCCGCGGAAGAGTTTTCAATATTAATGCGGCAGAGGCACAGGAAGACCCGGAGCTTGTTACGGGTACGTTTCTTATTGACAATAAATCTGCTTACGTTTTATTTGATTCGGGTGCGGATAGAAGCTATATGAGTAGAGATTTTTGTGCTAAATTAAGTTGTCCATTGACGCCTTTGGATAGTAAATTTTTACTCGAATTAGAAAATGGTAAATTAATTTCAGCAGATAATATATGTCGGAATCGAGAAATTAAACTGGTTAGCGAAACATTTAAGATTGATTTGATACCAGTAGAATTAGGGAGTTTTGATGTGATAATCGGTATGGACTGGTTGAAAGAAGTGAAAGCAGAGATCGTTTGTTACAAAAATGCAATTCGCATTATACGAGAAAAAGGAAAACCCTTAATGGTGTACGGAGAAAAGGGCAACACGAAGCTACATCTTATTAGTAATTTGAAGGCACAAAAACTAATAAGAAAAGGTTGCTATGCTGTTCTAGCACACGTCGAGAAAGTACAAAATGAAGAAAAGAGCATCAATGATGTTCCCATTGCAAAAGAATTTCCCGATGTATTTCCGAAAGAATTACCGGGATTACCCCCACATCGATCCGTTGAATTTCAAATAGATCTTGTACCAGGAGCTGCACCAATAGCTCGTGCTCCTTACAGACTCGCACCCAGCGAGATGAAAGAACTGCAAAGCCAATTACAAGAACTTTTAGAGCGTGGTTTCATTCGACCAAGCACATCACCGTGGGGAGCTCCTGTTTTGTTTGTCAAGAAGAAAGATGGTACATTCAGGTTGTGTATCGACTACCGAGAGTTGAACAAACTTACCATCAAGAACCGCTACCCACTACCGAGAATCGACGACTTATTTGATCAACTACAAGGCTCGTCTGTTTATTCAAAGATTGACTTACGTTCCGGGTATCATCAAATGCGGGTGAAAGAAGGTGATATTCCAAAGACTGCTTTCAGAACACGTTACGGTCATTACGAGTTTATGGTCATGCCGTTTGGTTTAACTAATGCACCAGCTGTGTTCATGGACCTTATGAACCGAGTGTGTGGACCATACCTTGACAAGTTTGTCATTGTTTTCATTGATGACATACTTATTTACTCAAAGAATGAACCAAGAACACGGTGAACATTTGAGAAAGGTGTTAGAAGTATTGAGAAAGGAAGAATTGTACGCTAAGTTTTCAAACTGTGCATTTTGGTTGGAAGAAGTTCAATTCCTCGGTCACATAGTGAACAAAGAAGGTATTAAGGTGGATCCGGCAAAGATAGAAACTGTTGAAAAGTGGGAAACCCCGAAAACTCCGAAACACATACGCCAGTTTTTAGGACTAGCTGGTTACTACAGAAGGTTCATCCAAGACTTTTCCAGAATAGCAAAACCCTTGACTGCATTAACGCATAAAGGGAAGAAATTTGAATGGAATGATGAACAAGAGAAAGCGTTTCAGTTATTGAAGAAAAAGCTAACTACGGCACCTATATTGTCATTGCCTGAAGGGAATGATGATTTTGTGATTTATTGTGACGCATCAAAGCAAGGTCTCGGTTGTGTATTAATGCAACGAACGAAGGTGATTGCTTATGCGTCTAGACAATTGAAGATTCACAAACAAAATTATACGACGCATGATTTGGAATTAGGCGCGGTTGTTTTTGCATTAAAGACTTGGAGGCACTACTTATATGGGGTCAAAAGTATTATATATACTGACCACAAAAGTCTTCAACACATATTTAATCAGAAACAACAGAATATGAGGCAGCGTAGGTGGATTGAATTATTGAATGATTACGACTTTGAGATTCGTTACCACCCGGGGAAGGCAAATGTGGTAGCCGATGCCTTGAGCAGGAAGGACAGAGAACCCATTCGAGTAAAATCTATGAATATAATGATTCATAATAACCTTACTACTCAAATAAAGGAGGCGCAACAAGGAGTTTTAAAAAAGGGAAATTTAAAGGATGAAATACCCAAAGGATCGGAGAAGCATCTTAATATTCAGGAAGACGGAACCCGGTATAGGGCTGAAAGGATTTGGGTACCAAAATTTGGAGATATGAGAGAAATGGTACTTAGAGAAGCTCATAAAACCAGATACTCAATACATCCTGGAACGGGGAAGATGTACAAGGATCTCAAGAAACATTTTTGGTGGCCGGGTATGAAAGCCGATGTTGCTAAATACGTAGGAGAATGTTTGACGTGTTCTAAGGTCAAAGCTGAGCATCAGAAACCATCAGGTCTACTTCAACAACCCGAAATCCCGGAATGGAAATGGGAAAACATTACCATAGATTTCATCACTAAATTGCCAAGGACTGCAAGTGGTTTTGATACTATTTGGGTAATAGTTGATCGTCTCACCAAATCAGCACACTTCCTGCCAATAAGAGAAGATGACAAGATGGAGAAGTTAGCACGACTGTATTTAAAGGAAGTCGTCTCCAGACATGGAATACCAATCTCTATTATCTCTGATAGGGATGGAAGATTTATTTCAAGATTCTGGCAGACATTACAGCAAGCATTAGGAACTCGTCTAGACATGAGTACTGCCTATCATCCACAAACTGATGGGCAGAGCGAAAGGACGATACAAACGCTTGAAGACATGCTACGAGCATGTGTTATTGATTTCGGAAACAGTTGGGATCGACATCTACCGTTAGCAGAATTTTCCTACAACAACAGCTATCATTCAAGCATTGAGATGGCGCCGTTTGAAGCACTTTATGGTAAAAAGTGCAGGTCTCCGATTTGTTGGAGTGAAGTGGGGGATAGACAGATTACGGGTCCGGAGATTATACAAGAAACTACCGAGAAGATCATCCAAATTCAACAACGGTTGAAAACCGCCCAAAGTCGACAAAAGAGCTACGCTGACATTAAGAAAAGATATAGAATTTGAAATTGGAGAGATGGTCATGCTTAAAGTTGCACCTTGGAAAGGCGTTGTTCGATTTGGTAAACGAGGGAAATTAAATCCAAGGTATATTGGACCATTCAAGATTATTGATCGTGTCGGACCAGTAGCTTACCGACTTGAGTTACCTCAACAACTCGCGGCTGTACATAACACTTTCCACGTCTCGAATTTGAAGAAATGTTTTGCTAAAGAAGATCTCACTATTCCGTTAGATGAAATCCAAATCAACGAAAAACTTCAATTCATCGAAGAACCCGTCGAAATAATGGATCGTGAGGTTAAAAGACTTAAGCAAAACAAGATACCAATTGTTAAGGTTCGATGGAATGCTCGTAGAGGACCCGAGTTCACCTGGGAGCGTGAAGATCAGATGAAGAAGAAATACCCGCATCTATTTCCAGAAGATTCGTCAACACCTTCAACAGCTTAAAATTTCGGGACGAAATTTATTTAACGGGTAGGTACTGTAGTGACCCGAACTTTTCCATGTATATATATATTAATTGAGATTGATATTTACATGATTAAATGTTTCCAACATGTTAAGCAATCAAACTTGTTAAGACTTGATTAATTGAAATATGTTTCATATAGACAATTGACCACCCAAGTTGACCGGTGATTCACGAACGTTAAAACTTGTAAAAACTATATGATGAAATATATATATGGATATATATATAGTTAAAATGATACTATGATAAGTAAACATATCATTAAGTATATTAACAATGAACTACATATGTAAAAACAAGACTACTAACTTAATGATTTTTAAACGAGACATATATGTAACGATTATCGTTGTAAAGACATTTAATGTATATATCATATTAAGAGATATTCATACATGATAATATCATGATAATATAATAATTTAAAATATCATTTGATATTATAAACATTGGGTTAACAACATTTACCAAGATCGTTAACCTAATGGTTTCAAAACAACACTTACATGTAACGACTAACGATGACTTAACGACTCAGTTAAAATGTATATACATGTAGTGTTTTAATATGTATTTATACACTTTTGAAAGACTTCAATATACTTATCAAAATACTTCTACTTAACAAAAATGCTTACAATTACATCCTCGTTCAGTTTCATCAACAATTCTACTCGTATGCACCCGTATTCGTACTCGTACAATACACAGTTTTTAGATGTATGTACTATTGGTATATACACTCCAATTATCAGCTCTTAGCAGCCCATGTGAGTCACCTAACACATGTGGGAACCATCATTTGGCAACTAGCATGAAATATCTCATAAAATTACAAAAATATGAGTAATCATTCATGACTTATTTACATGAAAAAAAAATTTACATATCCTTTATATCTAATCCATACACCAATGACCAAAAAAACCTACAAACACTTTCATTCTTCAATTTTCTTCATCTAATTTATCTCTCTCAAGTTCTATCTTCAAGTTCTAAGTGTTCTTCATATATTCTACAAGTTCTAGTTACATAAAATCAAGAATACTTTCAAGTTTGCTAGCTCACTTCCAATCTTGTAAGGTGATCCTCCAACCTCAAGAAATCTTTGTTTCTTACAGTAGGTTATCATTTTAATACAAGGTAATAATCATATTCAAACTTTGGTTTAATTTCTATAACTATAACAATCTTATTTCAAGTGATGATCTTACTTGAACTTGTTTTCGTGTCATGATTCTGCTTCAAGAACTTCGAGCCATCCAAGGATCCGTTGAAGCTAGATCCATTTTTTTCTTTTCCAGTAGGTTTATCCAAGGAACTTAAGGTAGTAATGATGTTCATAACATCATTCGATTCATACATATAAAGCTATCTTATTCGAAGGTTTAAACTTGTAATCACTAGAACATAGTTTAGTTAATTCTAAACTTGTTCGCAAACAAAAGTTAATCCTTCTAACTTGACTTTTAAAATCAACTAAACACATGTTCTATATCTATATGATATGCTAACTTAATGATTTAAAACCTGGAAACACGAAAAACACCGTAAAACCGGATTTACGCCGTCGTAGTAACACCGCGGGCTGTTTTGGGTTAGTTAATTAAAAAATATGATAAACTTTGATTTAAAAGTTGTTATTCTGAGAAAATGATTTTTATTATGAACATGAAACTATATCCAAAAATTATAGTTAAACTCAAAGTGGAAGTATGTTTTCTAAAATGGTCATCTAGACGTCGTTCTTTCGACTGAAATGACTACCTTTACAAAAACGACTTGTAACTTATTTTTCCGACTATAAACCTATACTTTTTATGTTTAGATTCATAAAATAGAGTTCAATATGAAACCATAGCAATTTGATTCACTCAAAACGGATTTAAAATGAAGAAGTTATGGGTAAAACAAGATTGGATAATTTTTCTCATTTTAGCTACGTGAAAATTGGTAACAAATCTATTCCAACCATAACTTAATCAACTTGTATTGTATATTATGTAATCTTGAGATACCATAGACACGTATACAATGTTTCGACCTATCATGTCGACACATCTATATATATTTCGGAACAACCATAAACACTCTATATGTGAATGTTGGAGTTAGCTATACAGGTTTGAGGTTGATTCCAAAATATATATAGTTTGAGTTGTGATCAATACTGAGATATGTATACACTGGGTCGTGGATTGATTCAAAATAATATTTATCGATTTATTTCTGTACATCTAACTGTGGACAACTAGTTGTAGGTTACTAACGAGGACAGCTGACTTAATAAACTTAAAACATCAAAATATATTAAAAGTGTTGTAAATATATTTTGAACATACTTTGATATATATGTATATATTGTTATAGGTTCATGAATCAACCAGTGGCCAAGTCTTACTTCCCGATGAAGTAAAAATCTGTGAAAGTGAGTTATAGTCCCACTTTTAAAATCTAATATTTTTGGGATGAGAATACATGCAAGTTTTATAAATGATTTACAAAATAGACACAAGTACGTGAAACAACATTCTATGGTTGAATTATCGAAATCGAATATGCCCCTTTTTATTAAGTCTGGTAATCTAAGAATTAGGAAACAGACACCCTAATTGACGCAAATACTAAAGATAGATCTATTGGGCCTAACAAACCCCATCCAAAGTACCGGATGCTTTAGTACTTCGAAATTTATATCATATCCGAAGGGTGTCCCGGAATGATGGGGATATTCTTATATATGCATCTTGTTAATGTCGGTTACCAGGTGTTCACCATATGAATGATTTTTATCTCTATGTATGGGATGTGTATTGAAATATGAAATCTTGTGGTCTATTGTTACGATTTGATATATATAGGTTAAACCTATAACTCACCAACATTTTTGTTGACGTTTAAAGCATGTTTATTCTGAGGTGAATACTAAGAGCTTCCGCTGTTGCATACTAAAATAAGGACAAGATTTGGAGTTCATGTTTGTATGATATTGTGTAAAAACTGCATTCAAGAAACTGATTTCGATGTAACATATTTGTATTGTAAACCATTATGTAATGGTCGTGTGTAAACATGATATTTTAGAATATCATTATTTGATAATCTACGTAAAGCTTTTTAAACCTTTATTTATGAAATAAAGGTTATGGTTTGTTTTAAAAATGAATGCAGTCTTTGAAAAACGTCTCATATAGAGGTCAAAACCTCGCAACGAAATCAATTAATATGGAACATTTTTAATCAATAAGAACGGGACATTTCAGAAATATATGTAACGGTTATGGTTTGTTTTAATGATTTCGAAACGAGACATATATGTAACGATTATCGTTGTAACGACATTTAACTGTATATATATCATACTAAGATATATTATATATCATAATATCATGATAATATAACAATTTAACATCTCATTTGTTATAATAAATAATGGGTTAACAACATTCAACAAGATCGTTAATCTAAAGGTTTCAAAACAACATTTACATGTAACGACTAACGATGACTTAACGACTCAGTTAAAATGTATATACATGTAGTGTTTTAATATGTATTCATACACTTTTGAAAGACTTCAAGACACTTATCAAAATACTTCTACTTAACAAAAATGCTTACAAATACATCCTCGTTCAGTTTCATCAACAATTCTACTCGTATGCACCCGTATTCGTACTCGTACAATACATAGCTTTTAGATGTATGTACTATTGGTATATACACTCCAATTATCAGCTCTTAGTAGCCCATGTGAGTCACCTAACACATGTGGGAACCATCATTTGGCAACTAGCATGAAATATCTCATAAAATTACAAAAATATGAGTAATCATTCATGACTTATTTACATGAAAACAAAATTACATATCCTTTATATCTAATCCATACACCAACGATCAAAAACACTTACAAACACTTTCATTCTTCAATTTTCTTCATCTAATTGATCTCTCTCAAGTTCTATCTTCAAGTTCTAAGTGTTCTTCATAAATTCCAAAAGTTCTAGTTTCATAAAATCAAGAATACTTCCAAGATTGCAAGTTTACTTCCAAGTTTTCTAAATCCATTCCAAGTAATCATCCAAGATTAAGAAATCTTTGTTACTTACAGTAGGTTATCTTTCTAATACAAGGTAATAATCATATTCAAACTTTAATTCAATTTCTATAACTATAACAATCTTATTTCGTGTGGAAATCTTACTTGAAATTGTTTTCGTGTCATGATTCTGCTTCAAGAACTTTCAAGCCATCCAAGGATCCTTTGAAGCTAGATCTATTTTTCTCATTTTCAGTAGGTTTATCCAAGGAACTTGAGGTAGTAATGATGTTCATAACATCATTCTATTCATACATATAAAGCTATCTTATTCGAAGGTTTAAACTTGTAATCACTAGAACATAGTTTAGTTAATTCTAAACTTGTTCGCAAATAAAAGTTAATCCTTCTAACTTGACTTTTAAAATTAACTAAACACATGTTCTATATCTATATGATATGCTAACTTAATGATTTAAAACCTGGAAACACGAAAAACACCGTAAAACCGGATTTACGCCGTCGTAGTAACACCGCGGGCTGTTTTGGGTTAGTTAATTAAAAATTATGATAAAATTTGATTTAAAAGTTGTTATTCTGGGAAAATGATTTTTATTATGAACATGAAACTATATCCAAAAATTATGGTTAAACTCAAAGTGGAAGTATGTTTTCTAAAATAGTCATCTAGACGTCGTTCATTCGACTGAAATGACTACCTTTACAAAAACGACTTGTAACTTATTTTTACGACTATAAACCTATACTTTTTCTGTTTAGATTCATAAAATAGAGTTCAATATGAAATCATAGCAATTTGATTAACTCAAAACGGATTTAAAATGAAGAAGTTATGGGTAAAACAAGATTGGATAATTTTTCTCATTTTAGCTACGTGAAAATTGGTAACAAATCTATTCCAACCATAACTTAATCAACTTGTATTGTATATTATGTAATCTTGAGATACCATAGACACGTATACAATGTTTCGACCTATCATGTCGACACATCTATATATATTTCGGAACAACCATAGACACTCTATATGTGAATGTTGGAGTTAGCTATACAGGGTTGAGGTTGCTTCCAAAATATATATAGTTTGAGTTGTGATCAATACTGAGATACGTATACACTGGGTCGTGGATTGATTCAAGATAATATTTATCGATTTATTTCTGTACATCTAACTGTGGACAACTAGTTGTAGGTTACTAACGAGGACAGCTGACTTAATAATCTTACAACATCAAAATATATTAAGAGTGTTGTAAATATATTTTGAACATACTTTGATATATATGTATATATTGTTATAGGTTCGTGAATCAACCAGTGGCCAAGTCTTACTTCCCGACGAAGTAAAAATCTGTGAAAGTGAGTTATAGTCCCACTTTTAAAATCTAATATTTTTGGGATGAGAATACATGCAGGTTTTATAAATGATTTACAAAATAGACACAAGTACGTGAAAGTACATTCTACGGCTGAATTATCGAAATCGAATATGCCCCTTTTTTATTAAGTCTGGTAATCTAAGAATTAGGGAACAGACACCCTAATTGACGCGAATCCTAAAGATAGATCTATTGGGCCTAACAAACCCCATCCAAAGTACCGGATGCTTTAGTACTTCGAAATCTATATCATATCCGAAGGGTGTCCCGGAATGATGGGGATATTCTTATATATGCATTTTGTTAATGTCGGTTACCAGGTGTTCACCATATGAATGATTTTTATCTCTATGTATGGGATGTGTATTGAAATATGAAATCTTGTGGTCTATTATTATGATTTGATATATATAGGTTAAACCTATGACTCACCAACATTTTTGTTGACGTTTTAAGCATGTTTATTCTCAGGTGATTATTAAGAGCTTCCGCTGTCGCATACTTAAATAAGGACAAGATTTGGAGTCCATGCTTGTATGATATTGTGTAAAAACTGCATTCAAGAAACTTATTTTGTTGTAACATATTTGTATTGTAAACCATTATGTAATGGTCGTGTGTAAACATGATATTTTAGATTATCATTATTTGATAATCTACGTAAAGCTTTTTTAAAACCTTTATCTATGAAATAAAGGTTATGGTTTGTTTTAAAAATGAATGCAGTCTTTGAAAAACATCTCATATAGAGGTTAAAACCTCGCAACGAAATCAATTAATATGGAACGTTTTTAATCAATAAGAACGGGACATTTCAGTTGCTGCATCTGTTGCTGCTATTCCTGCTGTGTATTTGCTGATTTCTGGCGAGTCAATCAGACCCAAATAGACCCTCAATTGGGTCGTTGCTGCAGCTGCTAGGTTTCTGTTTCTGCGTTGCTTCATCATTACCAAATCCTTGATCTTTAAACCCTAAGGTAGTCTAAACCCTAGTTAATCTTATTCTTAATTTAATTACTTATAAGTACTATGTTTATGTATTGTTAATGAACATGAAATAAGTATAATTATGGTGATTAGAAGAGATTAAAGGATTATGAATAAAAATAAGGTATTGACTATGTTTATGATTAAAAAGGTTAATTATTATGAGTAATGGTAAAGATTATGATCAAGTATTATAAATAATTGTTAATAAGAAGATTATGAATTTATGTGTTAAAAGATGATTATGAATAAGGATTTCAAGTTCATTAATAAGTTTGTAATTAAAAGAAATTAAGTTATGTATATGAAAAAGATTAAAAGTGTTATGATTGTGAAGTATTAGTAAATTGGTAATTAATAAGTATAAGGTTATGATCATGAACTAGTTATGAATATGATTATGGCATAAGATATGAGTATGAATCGAATAGATTAAGAAGTTACTAGGTTATGAATATGATTAATTATTATGTTGTGATTAGGTTAAGATTATGATCAAAGTTATGATTATGGATTAGTAACGTAGTTATGAACATGGTATACGTGCATGCATGCATGCATACGTACGTGTGAGCATGTATACATTGTAGGTATATGTGTGTGTGTATATGTAAATATATACATACGTGTATATGTATATGTATATATGTATGTATATGTACGTGTGTATGAATGAATGAATGTGCATTATGTAAGTTATATGCGATTAGTAAACATAATAATAAAAGTAATAAGTATATATATACGTATCATCTTACACTTATGTATATGTAACACCTACACCTAATATATATATATATATATATATATATATATATATATATATATATATATATATATATATATATGAACACATACATGTATAATAATAAATAAAGAATATATATGTATGTATCACATAGATATAATTATACACGTAACAGATTATGATAAGATACATAATAGTTTATTAAAGTAAATAATAATATTATTATTAGTATAACCTAGACACCTAATTATGTAGTAACACTTAATAACACTAAGTATAATATCACTTATATAAATATAATTTTTCTCGAGAACGGTCACTGTTAATATAGTTTGCTATATTAATAAACAAACATTACGTCTATTAGACATTAACTAATCGAACATAATATCTCTAGGTTGAGATCTCCGTGTTCAACACTCCGATCATATAACTTGCATGGAATATCTATCTGCTATTAAGGTGAACTTCATAGCCCCACTTTTTAACTTTCTTTATATACTTATTTTAAATTTTGGGGTGAGACACATGCTTGCTTTTAAACTGTTTTACGCTTAGACACAAGTACTCAAACTTTATTTTGATCAGTTCAAATTGTTTGCTAACATGCTTTGATTCATGCTTAATCCCTACCATGATATCGTTAATTACTGGAATTTGGTGAGCTTAGTTATTGTGATAGAGCTATTGAGGGTGACGTCTCTATCGGGATGACCGCTGGTCAATGGATACATAATAACGATGAACGACACGAACGTGATGTGTTTAGGGTAACTTATGGTTAGTATCTATATCATATACACCAGCACTACTACCGAACTGATTAAACCGCTTATTTAAATCTTGTGGTCTAAAACTTGTTATAATTATTAAACCTATGTTGTTCACTCAACCATTTTGGTTGACACTTTAAGCATGTTTTGTCTCAGGTACTTAGATATATTGCTTCCGCTGTAGAACTCTGCTGTTACTTAGAAGTCAAGCCGAGCACTGGGACCAGAGTTAACATCCGCGTCAATGGCGATTTTGGCGGGGTGTTACAGGGCGTAGGTGTCGAACTCCGATTTGTTGGGGTGAAGTGGGTCAAAGAGAAATCGGGAGTACCGATTTGGTTTTAGAGATGAATAGTAAGATTGAGATGATTCGGACTCCAAGAAGGTGACATGGTGATGCTTAAGGTTTCGCCATGGAAGGGCATTATTCGGTTTCGAAAACGGGGAAAGTTAGCTCCTCGGTTTATTGGGCCATTTAAGATTTTAGCTCGTGTTGGTGAAGTTGCGTATCGCTTGGAATTACCCGAAGAGCATGCGGGGATCCATAATACATTTCATGTTTCTCATCTCCGTAAGTGTCTTGCGGATGATTCTTCATGGGTGCCTTTAGACGAGATTGAGCTAAACAATAAGTTAGAGTATATTGAGGAGCCGATTGCTATTCTCGATGAGAAGGTCAAAAGGTTGAGAAATAAAGAGGTGAGAACTTTTAAAGTTCAATGGCTTCGTAGTAAAGGTTCCGAGTTTACTTGGGAGCCCGAAGAGTTTGTGTTAGTTTATCTTCCCGCTTGTCATGCGGCTTGGATCGCGAGGACGCGCTCCGATTCAAGTGAGGGAGAGTTGTAAGACCCGAATAATTATTGTACAGAGTGTAAATAGGGTGCTTAAAGTGTGGATAACAGTGGGTAAATAAACAGAGACCCGAACCTGTTCAGACCATAGGTGCGCACCGCGCACTGTTAAGTGTGCGCGTGGCGCACTTCTCCAGCTGGCAGATTCTGTTTCTTTTAATTAGATATTTTAGAAGGGCTTTTTGGTAAATTCACTTGGGGACGAGTTAAAGGCCACAAGATCAGTTAGTAGAGTGTCATAACTCCATTATCACCTACCTTTATCCATTCCACTTGAATTCTAGAGAGATATGAGAGTTCTTGAGTGAGAAAGCTCAAATCAAAGAGGGAGAAGTTGATTTCGGGCCAAAGCGCGTGTGTAAATTTGTTCATCTAGTCACTAGCTACGTTGTGATTGTGGTGGTAAGCCCTAACTTTGATTTCCTTATTTTAATTTGTTTAAGGGTTAGGGTTAGGGTTTGGGTTAGTGATGAACATAAAACCCATATTTAGTGATTTTGGGTGTTCTTGGGTAAGATTGAGTCATGAGGACTCAAAGATGACTAACCTAGGGTTTTGAAATGATAAATGGGCTTATGAGTCATAATTGGTTAGTTAATTACTAGCACACCTAGTTGTTAAGTAAATGGGTGTTATGTGGGTTAGTGGATGACTCGAAATGGGTGTGTTGACTTTGAAATGGTCAAATGGGTAACAATTGACCTAGTTGGGAAAGATGGGTATGAAATACCCTAATTGTGTATTAGTTAGTGTGGTTGGACATTAATCACTAGCTTTTAGTGATTTGTGATGGTCTTGACATTAAATGAACGGTTTTGGTGTAAATGGGGCATTTAATGCATTTAAGTTATTAAATGCACATGAGTAAATTGTTGGTGTTTAGTCCAACTAGTTTGGGTGTTGATTGAGTACTTATTATATTAGGTACTTTGCTTTGAAGCTTTCGAAAGTATAAAACTGTCACCGAATCGTTAAGGTGAGTGGAATAATTATATATGTATGTATATGATTTATTTTCTTGTGGGGTATGGGTTAAAGTTCGATGTTGACGATACCATATCCTAGAGTATATTGTTTGTTCATTTTAATGAGGGTTTAAGTTCGATGTTGACGATACCTCATGTATGGATTTTAAGTTCGATGTTGACGAAGCCATACCACTATTGTAGTGTTGTTTGTTTGATAAGGGTTTAAGTTCGATGTTGACGATACCTCATATGTGGGTTTAAGTTCGATGTTGACGATACCACATTTATTAGGACGAATGGGGATTAAGTTCGATGTTGACGATACCATTCGTAGGGCTAGCCTTGGGATTTGAATACTAATGGATGTTGTGAACATCAATGATGTGTATTGTGTTGTAGCATGTTGTATTGTTTACGTTATATGCTATTGTTATACTAGCTTGTGTTATCGAGGATTTAGCGTTATACATTATGAAGGTATGCTAATTATATTGCTAGTATGTATGCGGATTTGGTATAAGTGTTTGCAAGTAAGTAAGTAAGTTATATATGTATATGTATATGTATAATTATTGCATTCACTAAGCGTTTTGCTTACCCTCTCGTTGTTTACCTTTTTATAGGCTCCGGCGTGGACAAGGGTAAGGGCGTTCGTTTGGATTAGTGATCCCGCTTTGTTTTGATAGGGAACGCTTTTTGGATGTGTTAGCTTTTGAAGTTTGACCGAGATTTGGGTAGTTTAACCCCCAAACATCATGCTCTAGTGTCGTTTGGAATTTAAAGTAGTGTGGTCGAAACTTACATTTTGTATGAAACTCGTATTTCGGCCATATGTGGGCCCGGTTTGTAAAACTTGTTTTATTATTGAAAAGTGTTAGTTTTACATATTAGAACATGTTGTGAAAAGCGTTTCGTCTAAATATGTCGGAAAGTGGGAGATCTTTAAACGAAAAATGCAAATTTCGGACAGAAGCTGAATTGGCTTGTGCGCGCCGCGCACATAGAGGGGGTGCGCGCCGCGCACTCCTCTGTTAAATTTTTTTTTATTGCACGTATTCAGTTGGTTAACGGGTTGGGTTGTTACATCTCGTACATCCCATGGGGTATGGATCCTGGGTATTGATTATGATTCAACATGACGAGGACGTCAAGAATTTAAGTGGGGGAGTTTGTAATACCTCATCGCACATTGGATAGAGAAAAGAAATATTGGTCATTTATAAGCATAAATTGGTGGCTAACTAATATCTCCCACAATGGTTTTTCGTTGAAACCTGAATATACCCGATTAATCCACTGTTTTAACTTATGAGGGGCGATTTTCTCTCGGGTTGTGACGGGCACTCGGTTCGTGCATCTCTTAGGGTCGATTAGAGGGTCGTTTCATCATATGCTCTCACCACTTCAGTGATCGATCATGAATTCAACAATTAAAGCTTCTAGATTGGTACCACGAATGGCGCCAAATGATCGAGACTATTTTTCTCTTAGCAGATTGAATTGAATTAAATTCGAGTGCAAAAGAGTGGAGATTGGAGGTGTTTTGATGTTTTAAGGACCTTATGATCAATATTTGAAGATTATTCATCTTCAAGTAAGTAACCACCACGACCCAAACATGAAGATCCACATGATCATAATCATGCTCCTTAAAAGCGTTTTACCTTTGATGTAAAGATGGAGCGTATCACAAATGACAATGGCTAATCTCCAAATGAGGTGATGACATCCCTATTTATAGTACTATGGAAGTCAAGTCCCGCATGTTTATTGGCATATGCGTTTAAATTGACAATCATGCACATCTTTATTGTGCGCAGAGATGTTGCGAATATGGATATGCGCAGGCGCATATAGAATCACTTATTAAATACAATGTCTAATAGTTTCAGAACTTATAACATTGTTTGTCATTCAGTGACATTCTTTTACCAACGATGTACATCTATTTCTATTGATACCCAAATTTCTCGTTTCAACTTAAAAACCCTTATGATGCAGCCACTAATTAGGCTCAAGAAAACTATGGGGTGGTGGTGATAAGGTAAGATTCTGACCTTCCAATGTGGAGTTCAAGAGTTTGATTCCATGGAACTACAAAGTTATTCTCTTTCATGATTACGAAGGTTCGCCTGCAATGACTCCGGGTTGCTCACAAAGCGGATAGTCGCCATAGGATTGGTCAGCTCAAAAAAAAGTTAAATACCCCTGTTAATAAAAAAATTAGGCTCACGAAAAAATAGGGCTCATTAATTATTTGAGCTTAGTATTCATTCAAATTTTGTGATATCCAAATGCGTTGAAAATACTCACGGTTTGCATTCAAAACTTCGTATACACTAACTAGAACTTCGGTTTGGTGCGGTTACAGACGATGTACCCATAACCAAAACTTCGATAAATCTACAACCGTTCGATTTGGTTAATAACGAATCGACTAAACCGGTTAGATTGATTAAGTAAGGATGTATAACGGTTAACTCAGGTAAAGCGTTTGCGGTAGAATAAAGATTTTCAATTGTTTCGTGCACACTATACATTAATAACTAAACATAAGAGTATATAGATTACTCTAGATTTTACACTATAAATTTGTATAGCAAATCATCAATAAACTAAAAGGTAAGCAATCATATGACATCACCAACTTAACACGTTTCATTTTTAGATATTTACATCATGCACTAATTATATTTTATATGTATATTAAAGTGAATAAAAATAATATATATACAACATGCACATATAATACGTCATTACGACATGAACATCAAAGATCAAACGATAATAAATTTGTAAATCTACTTTAATGAACATGCAATCGTGATGAACACGGAATCGTGAACCGACAGTGAATTCTATATGAAGAAAAGGATATGTTAGATTTTAATCAAAGAATATTTATTATTTATGATGAATAATGTGAAATAAAAGAGTAATGAACATGCAATCGTGATGAACACGGAATCGTGAACCGACAGTGAATTCTATATGAAGAGAAGATTATGTTAGATTTAATCAAAGAATATTTATTATTTTTGATGAATAATGTGAAAATTATTTGATATAATATTAGCATATATAAGTCGGGCTATATCAATAATATTAGTAATACTCTTTTATTTCATAACAAAATATGTGATTCTAAATATAATTTTATTATTTACAAAAAAATATATTATGGTGAAGTGCAGTTAAATTGGTGTAGTTATTCTTTATTTTCATAACAAAACCACATATTTTGATAATTCAAAAATGTTAGTCACATCCACTGATCTACTAATATACGTTCGGTCTAGTTATAATGATACCGCAACCCGCATGCGCACCTCATATGCATGCGGGCGCTTAATAGTGTGCGTATGCGTGTGCTTGTGTGCGCTATGCGGTATGCGGATTGTATCTGATTCCTTTGTTCCCGGTACGGCGGTTGCTTAGCTGTCAAGTAAATATCTTTTCCATAATTATATCCGTGATTCGGGGGAGTCAGTTATGGATGAGATTAACGTGATCTGGGACGGTTCTAGAATTAGGGTTTGCCTATAAATACAACCCTAATCATCATTTACCAGACACGGCATATTACGTAACTATCACACACGGGATATATTACGCAAAACAGCATCATTCAGCATCTCTTCAAGGTTAACAGGTTAGTCTTTCGTAAGCTAGTACCTACGATCTTATTTGGGGCCTCTTGATCGACGAACGTTATCAGAGGTGGACTTAATCACTTGGCCACCCCGCCGACATCATCATGTCGGCCAGGGTTATTCACGGTAGCCGGACCGGAGAGCCACGTTCTAAGATCATTAAACCCCTCCTTATGTATTGAGCAGGCATATTAAACCCCACGGTTAAAATATGCATGATCAAGTGGTGCTTTCAGTTCGATTTTAATAATTAATTCGATTATGATTTGATTAATTAGGTTTTTCTTCTGTCCCAACTAAAATAAGATAAGAAGAATAAAGAACTTTGGCCAAAAGAGGAACAAATAAAAGTAGGAGGATCATTTTAATATTATCCAAATAAACAAAGGTCTCAAACGTCACAACAAAAAACAAACACCAATACACATCTCCGACTATCTCCCGCCGGAAATTTAATTTTTCACAATCGGACCACCATTCAATGACGGAATCCGACCACCCGCGTCTCATCCTTAACAACTTTCTATCTCCTGATCTCTGTAAGGTTCGTTAACATTCACCAAACACTAATTCATAATCATCTTCATCATTTCATGTTTATATAATTAACCTAGGGTTTCGTATACAAACTACAGGAACTTGAATTTATACATAAAAGTAGCAGCACAATTGGATACAGACAAAATGTGTTTTCCACTACACTTTCTCATCTCATTGCAACTAACTCTCCTCATTTAATCCTCCCATTCATTCCTATACGTGGTAAATCAGTTCAATTAGGGATTATATATACATACATTATTGTATCTATGTTATGATTTTTCGGTAGCTTTGTAATATTAATCATAGTTAGCTAAATATTGTGTTTGGTGAATGATAGAGAAGCTTAAAGAGAAAGTCGAAGAATTTTTCGGTTGTGAATTCGAGCTTGTAATTGAGTTCACCGGTTTAATCAGGTTCGACGATACCTAATTTATTACTGTGGTTACAGACTTGGTGTCCCCTGTTTTAGGATGAACTTGCTAAAGTGATTACAAATATGTTGAATTTCAGCTGGACTAAAGGTGCAAGTATCGGCTGGCATAGTGATGATAACAGACCGTATCTCAAGCAACGTGATTATGCAGTGCGTACTTCACCATTCTAGATATGCAGTTCACTCAAAAGATCAAAACTTTCATTTTTCGGATTGTCTATCCAATAATTATGTGAAAACTGTTTATTTTTGATTGTTTTAATTTTTATTTTTTTTTTTTTTTTCTCTCAAACGAATCTTTTAACTTGTTTGTTTTCTTTATGTTTAAGGCAGTGTGTTATTTGAATAGTTACGGTGTGGATTTTGGTGGTGGTCTCTTTCACTTCCAAGATGGCGAACCTTCAACGTTTGTCCCCATGGCTGGTGTAAGTTTTCGTGCTGTACTATTTTCCAGTTCATACCCTGCATATTATATCGAACATAACTGTTTTCTGATAGGTATTTGTACAACTTTTGTCCCTATTTCATCACTAATATTTTTCTATATATCATTTTATACTAAATAAGGATGTTCTGATCTACACTGCTGACAGTCGAAATGTTCATTCTGTTGAGGAGGTATATATCTCCTGTATCTTATTAATCGTGAACAGATGAACAGGAAAAAACTCATTTTTGAACTATGGAACTTTTTTTTTTTTTTTGTTGATTACAGATTACAGATGGACAAAGAATCACTCTTACATTGTGGTTTAGTCGGGATAAATCTCATGATGAAGATATAAAACTCATTTCATTTCTAACTAACCGTTCATACGATATTAATGACACCAGTTTAAGTCGATACCTTCCATTGCCAGCCTCACAGAACATGTATTGGTTTCCACCTGAACAATCTTCGACTTACCATTCAGGGTTTGATATACGTTGTGCTAGACTACACGTTTTAGGATATGAACTTTATCCTTCAAATTCAAGCTCCCTTGTCGATGTACGTTCGTCGCGGGATTTCTCAGACATTCTTCTTGAACCATTACGTTTGGCAAGAGAAAATGAGTTAGTTGACAGAGAATTCGCCAACATATTACATCTGCTTCAGGTACCTAGTCATTTTAAAGTTTATAATCCTTTTGTCTCTTTTGTGTTGTAGTTGCGAGATGGAGACGAGTCAGTCAGGACCTTGAAAGGTCGATTCGGTCGAGACGGGGGTTGACCAACGTTGACTATTAAATATAAGTATATGAAATAGAGATATAATAAAGATAAATGATTTATAAATAAGATGACGTGGTGTTAGTTTAAACACAATGGTATAGTTTTTTTTTTTTTTTTGTTTTTTTTGTTTTTTTTAAGATTTTTACTAATAGTGTATTTATTAATTTATCTATAAGGGATACTATGTATGTCGGTGTTTTTCCCAAGTCTCACTAATTTTTAAATGAGCTTAGGATTTTCGTTTACACTTTTTTTTTTATAGCAGTTTAGGATCACCCAGGGGGACTAAATCACCCACGCGATCATGCAGTTGCATAACCTGCCCCTAACTACTGCCCCGGAGGAAACCTGGACCAATCCGAGGGAAACCCGGATCAACCCTAGGGCATGACCAGCCAAAAAGTTGACTTTTGACCGACTTTGACCTGACTTTTTAGCATTAGCCGACTAATTAGACGTTTTTGGGCGAAATGAGACAGGCTTGTCACCAAACCACCGCAATGGCCACCACAACCACCGTTTGCAACCATGGTTACCATCGGCATCCATTTGGGGACCAAAAACGCTGAAAACTGTAGGTACATTGAAACATAGTGGATTTATATTAAAGTTTTAAAAGCTGGTTTCGGTTTTCTGACTGAAAAATGGTTACCCAAGACAAAAAGCAAACAGATGTTCATTTTTTAAGAAATAAATATAATCAAGATATAAATTTATCATTTTCTGCAGACTTGGTTTAACAGACAGTTGTGATATATGTATCTGAATACTTCTACATAATAGTATAATAGTACGCTGTTTTTGAATGTGAAACAGGTGGTTCAGTTTTACCAATGGAAGGCAACCACGTCGCAAATGGCAGAATCTAAAAAGGTTTCTTTCAAAGTGGTGCCGATATCTGCATCACAACAGGACAACATTCGCTGTTTGAAGCTTGAACTTATAAAGGATCAAAATCTAGCAGAAATTTTATTCGGGTATGGAACTTGTGGTGAGAGTTTGGAGCATGACTGGGCGTATTTTTCTAGCATCGTTGATTTATGGGAAGCGTATACGAGTAAGTTATGGCATAATATGGTTTTGAATTTACCAATTTGGATTGCAAATCAATCTCTTTTTTATGAACCCAGTTGTGGATCTTGTACCTCGCTTACCTAGATTTGTTCTTATTTATTTAGTTAAATCAACGGTGAAATGGCTAAGAAACATGTATTTGATTGCAAGTTTAACGTACTAGTGCCTAGTATACTTGTATTCAAATGGATTAGATGTATGAAACATATAAGTTTGATCTAAAAAAGGGCAATGATTAATATCTCTGTTATTATTATTATTATTATTTTTTTTACTTTATAATTAAGGATGCACGCTGAGACCACCAAATACCGTAAGGTTCAAAATTTGTCAATATTTATCAGTTCATGTCGTTCGAAAAGGACTTATTTTCTATTTTTGTGGGATTATTTGCCAAAATCTTTTTTTTTTTCCTCGAAAAACATACTTTTATAAAAAATCTAGGATCTTTAATTAAAAATGAGAGGAACCCTTCAGAAAACACATCCAAGGCCGACACGGACAAACGCCTAGAACCTAGAAAGCATACAAACTTCCACAAAATAAAACAAATCCAAACTAACTGCTAAGTATCTAGGATCGAGCCAAAACAATGGCCAAAATACAACAAACCAAATACCGACGAGAAACTAAGGCCAAAAGGCCAAAATCTTATCTGATAGTTGGAGTTAAATCCCACAACTTTAATTATAGGATCATGATTCATGAATGCCTCTGATTTAAATAATAATTTTACTGTGCATCAGTGCATATAATATGCATATGCACCCCACGACTTATAGGAAGTAGAAAGATAACGTGTCACCTTTTAATATGAGTTGGTTGTTAGACGTTGGATCACAAAAAGAATGGCTTGAATCTAATAGCAACCTTTTTGTATATATGCTAAGATTGATACCAGGTTCATTATGTATCAAAGTTGTGGGTATTTCTCACTTTAATATTATAACCCGGAAGTGGTTGTTCTGATATCCATATGTTTTTTTTTTTTTTTTTTTTTCTTTCTCAAAAGTGTTTATAAATATATTATGCATATCATCAAAAACCAATCTTAATTATGTGATATTAACCTCAACTCAATTATGTTAACTGGTCCATGTCGTTGGTATGTAGAAATGACAATGAGTCGAATATGAATCGAATCATGTCGTATCCATTATCACCAAAATGCCCAAATATTTTACACCCCTCGCATCAGAACCCCAAAATTTTTTTTTTGACAAAATGCCCTCGCAAGGCGCAAGGAAGCTTGCGTACCCCCCAGCGCAAGCTATCTTGCGTCCTTGCGTCCCTATCTTATCAGAATAGGATTTTCAGGATAAGATTTCATTAGATTTTCTAGATTTTTATGGATAAAATTTTAATCCTATATAAAGAATGACCCTGGAACTTGTAATTCATCATTTCATAACAACTTATTCCAAAAGAATTTCAGTGATTATTGGCAGCTTAATGTACATTTTAAGCATTTTTACAATAACTTAAGTATTTATGAATTGTGTTAATGAAGATAAATTTGATGTTCATATATGTTGTGGGGGTTCTTTTGAGTATGTTAACAACATTCCCACGTATTTACCCCTAGATTGTTTTAGAATTCGGTTAAAACTACATGTTGCACCTATAAAACCAATGAATCGGAGAATATTATTAAAAAATGTTCTTAAAAAAATATAAATGCCACCAAATGCACCTGTTTCAATGAGATACATTTATAATAACCATGTTTTTGATATTACGGATAATTATGAAAACTTTCAAGAGTTTTTACAATATGCAATTGTAAATGCTCCGATTGATATTTATGTTGTTGAGAAAGTACGAATGAATCTACCACAACGAAACCCAGAAACATACCTACCACAACGAAATCCAGAAACACACCAACCACAACGAAACCCAGAAACACTCCAACCACAACCAAACCCAGAAACACACCCAACACAAGTCACTGAACCAAACCTTCATAATAACAATTTAGAAGTGCAAGAGCCTGAAATGCCACCTCCAAACACTGAAGAGTTTGATATGTTTAACTATGGTGTTGAAAACGTATGTAAAATTAAAGAAGGAGACCATCCGTTTGAGATATCTGTTGTCGCATCTAGTGATTCAGATGGAGAAAAAGACGGAGATGAAGACGAAGAAGATCAATATGAAGAAGAAAAGCAAGATTTATTCTGGAATATGCCACCTCTATTGAGTCAGCAAGAGCAAGAGCCTGAATTTACGACACAAACACCAACCACGTATAGGGTATCAGATTTAATTAAAGTTCGTCAAACTTTTTTGAACAAGGCCGAGTTCATAAACACTCTATTTACAAAATGCCTTAAAGAAAACTTCCAAATTAAGCTGTAAATATAACACCCCAACTTTTTCGATTATTTATTTTTTTTATATACGAACGAACTTGAAACTTAGGTAGTCCAACTCAAACATGTTCGGTTAGAAAACCCAAAACTAATGAAAGTAATGAAATGGGTAACAAGGTTACCTAAACTAACGATCATGGCTCGTCATCATCAATAAAAAATTTAACGAAGGACTAACGCGAATAAAATGTGCGGGGACTAAAGTGCACATTAATTAAAATGATAAAAATTAAAATATATATATATATATATATATATATATATATATATATATATATATATATATATATATATATTATATATATATATATATTTATACATTTACGTAAACTTAACCCCTATTTATTCTCGGTGATCAATATATCAAAAAAAAAAAAAAAAATGAGATAAAAACAAACAAAACATGGACTCCGTAATGATACATGAACTAAGCTAATATTAAAAGGATAGGAACACTAAACATTTGTATCATGAACAAGTTTGACGTAAGTTGCAATATGATAATAACCTTATCGGCTAATTTTGTTTATATGGAAACTTACAATTCAAATCACATTCAAATTTAAAGAGTTAGAGGATAATTATAATCTACGTAGTAATTAGTTAAAATAAAGGAGTTTGAGTTGAATCCTAATTGCATTGCTCAACCGACCATCTCAACTATAAATATAACACCTTAAGTTCCATCTCCACATAAACCACAAGAAGCTAAATACTCATACCCAATTCATCCCGTACACCACCCACATAAAGCAACAAAGTTATCGGCGATCATCGTTCGGTAAAAGCTCGGTTTTTTTAAAGGTAAGTCTTAACCCTATTTGAATATTAATATGCAATAATCTAATATCGATCACCAAATACATATAACTTTAGCTAAGATGGACCGAAACCGATCGGTTTCGGTTACGATATCGGGCGGTTCGGGACTTAATATAAACCAACTACGAAGAAACGTGAATCAAAACATCATTGTAATATTTTGTTTGGAAATTAGTATACATAAGTTTAAAAATATGAATATATATACTAAGAACCTGTATGTATGTGTAGTAGAAAAACTTGCATCAATCTTCTTGATTATTTAATTTAGTAGTTGAAATCTTAGTAAAAACATCGTTACAAGATATATCACATTTTTGGATCTAATTAATTAGATACAAATAAGCTAAGTAGAAATTAGATGAAAAAAAAAGATGACGAGTACTCTATTTCGATATCCTGTACGTCAAAATCAAGTAGTACAAAGAAGATGATAATGATAATATTAATTCAATATTACGTATTTAGTCACTAGGCTTTTAACTGTTTTACAAATTTAATTTAGATAATATGATACTTGCTTTGTGTTGGTGTACGTAAAATTGAAAAGAATTAATATTTTTGAAACGTACGTATCCAGTCCCTTAATCAGTCATTAATTTACAATATTTGATATAAAGATTCGAATACTAAATTTTTGGTTGCTACGAATTCAAATAAGTTGATAAAGTTTAGGGTAATTACGACTTTAGTCCCTAAACTATATATAAGTTACAAAATTTATAACAAATTCACTTTCAAATTAAATGTTCTATTTGAAACAATTTTTACGTTTCTGATTCGCAATTACTCAAAATTTACATAAGTAATCACTAGAGAATGTGATGTTTGATCTTAAAACTCTAAAAAGATTTTGATATTTAAATGGTGTATTATAATTAGAAAATATTGGATTTGTAAAACCCTAATATGGATATGATATTGTGTATATATGAAACATATAGATATATATAGAAGATTATGTTTATGCGTATATGTAGATATACATGTATACATGAGTGCACGCATGTATAAATGTAGATACATATATACGCACCTCATAATTAGAAGTATATGTGTATGAGTGTAAGTATATATGCATGAAAAGAAATAATGTAAAGAAATTATAATGTGACTTAAATATTATTAAAGGGTAATATAATATATGATATATATCGAAAACGAAAATAAACAAGTGATGTATCCCTATACTCACTAGAACATACGTGGAATTATAATTACAAACAAATAACGTATGACTATCACGAGACTCACCGCTATTCACGGTCATGGATGGTGTCTAGGTTGCCAGTTTGGGATATGGTTGTGGATCTCAAATGTCACGACTTAAAGTCAGATCAAGAGTCCTGGCCCCCGGTTACATCTGGCTGTCCATTGACTTACTTGATAGCAACGAGGATCATTTGAGTTATGCAACTTCTAAACTATGGGAATGATTAACATTGTAAACTCTAGAAAGGACACCGGTAATATATATGAACATATATATCAAACACATAACTATAATGATGATGATGACCATGATGATCCGACTAACCTAAACCTAATGATGATAAGTTGAAAACTTTGGACTACCACTACTATTTACTATCATACTGTTTACTGCGCTCATAAGGTGAGTCATAGCCCCAACTTTTTAACTGTTTTATAAACTGTTTTCGAGGTGAGAATACATGTCTTTTTTTTTTTGTTTTACAAGTAGACACAAGTGTTAAACTTACATTCTATGCTGAGTTATAACCGAAAATCCCTTAGATTTGGTAACTAGTAACTACCGGTTATAAGAACTGGTGGACGCGAATAGTTGTATATGGATCCATAGGGCTTGACATCCCCGTCCGTCCGGGTTAGAAACTAACCTAAACTTAACGGGCGTATACTATTTGAGGTGGTACATTTTGGTTAGGTATACGTAACAACAGGGGTACTAAACAAATGTTAAGGCTTAGTTACTGGGTGCTCAAACTTATAGAATATCTTTTTATATTTTTAAAGATGCCGGCAAAGCATGCAAACAAACAAATCTTGTGGTCTATACTCTATACTTTATACTGCTTAAACCTATGATTCACTCAACCTTTGTGTTGACGTTTTTACATGTTTATTCTCAGGTAATTAGGGAATGCTTCCGCTCTAGCTAGTAAGGCAGTAGAGGTCATGCATTTGGAAATGAAGATTTGTTTAAATTTTGATAGTAGCATTATGTATTTACATTTTAAATACATTTGGTTTTGATTAGTACTTTGTTGGTTTTCTTTAAGTATTATAAAACGTTTAGTTTTTGAATAAAATGCCACTGTTTTTTTTTAAACGTTGCATATAGCTTGAATCGATCAGACTTTGACCTCTGGTAATACAGCACGTCAATGCCACATTTTTACGGGGTATTACAGTTGGTATCAGAGCTCTGGTTATAGGGAATTATGATGCGTTAGTGTGTCTGCCTATAGGATATGTTAATAAGCTTAATCTATAACTAGACGATTATAAGTTGCCTTACTTACTTGTTACTCTAGATTTACTCGTTTTCTTTTAGATAACATGTCAAAAGCTAACCCATTCATTCTCTCCGACTACGAGGACGAAAGTCCTAGCCATTCACCGAACTACCACCCTATGACCTCCTCCGAATGGAGAGATTACCCCGACTATTTGATAATATGCATACATATCTAATGATGCTAACTCTATATTTATTGTTTGAAGAATAATGTCTGGAAGAAGAACTTACAGTCCTGAAGAACTCTGAGCACTTATCAATGAAGGTGTCTCCGCTGCATAGGCTAATATGTCTGGAGGCTCGAACACGAGACAAAACTGCACTTACAAGGAGTTTATGGCTTGTAAGCCACTACCATTCAAAGGAACTGAAGGACCGGTGGGTTTAACCCATTGGATTGAGAAGATGGAGTCAGTGTTTAGTATTAGTAACTGTGCTCAAGCTAACTGGGTAAAGTTTGCTACTTCCACACTGAAAGGTAAAGCTTTAACCTGGTGGAATTCTATTGCTCGACCTTTGGGTCTCGAGGCTGATCATGCCATCCCTTGTGAAGACATCAAAACTCGTATGACTGCTGAGTGTTGTCCCGATAATGAAGTTAAGAAGATGGAGGCTGAGTTATGGGATCTAAAGGTTATTGGGACTGATCTTGCTACTTACACTAACCGCTATTTGGAATTGATTCTGCTGTGTCCGGGAATGGTCCCAACTGAAAGGAAGAAAATCGACCGTTATGTTAAGGGTCTCTCTGAAAATATTCAAGCTAGTGTTCATGCTTCTAAACCCCAAACTTTGCAAGAGACCATTAATATGGCAAATGATCTCATGGATCAAATTACTCAACGGACTGCTGCTGAGGTGAAGTCTGGGGATAATAAGAGGAAGTGGACTGGAAATTCTAATTCCCAGTCATCCAAAAAGCAGGAAGTTTCTGGAAAGGGGTATCAAGGAAAAGCTCCTTATTGTTCAAGGTGTGAGAGGCATCATGTGGGAAGATGCACTGTGACGTGTGGGAAGTGCAAGAAAATAGGGCACCTGACCAAGAACTGCTGGTCAAAGACTACTGGTACTGCAAATCCTCCTGCTGCTAATACTGGTATGGTGAAGACGTGTTATGAGTGCGGTCAAAAGGGGCATTTTAGAAATGAATGTCCAAACAAGAAAGAACCAGAGAAAGGAAGAGGAAGAGCATTCAATATCAATGCTCATGAGGCTCGTGAGGACCCCGACTTGGTTACTGGTACGTTTCTTCTAAACAATCACATTGTTTCAGTACTATTTGATTATGGTACCAATAGAAGTTTCGTATCCATAGAATCTAGTTGCATGCTTGACAAAACCCATGTACCCATAGGCACTAAGTACTGTATTGAACTGGTGAACGGTAAACTTATGAAGGGTAATAAAATCTACAAAGACTGTACCTTAGTTTTAGAAGGGAAACCATTTTTGGTGGACCTGATGCCTATTGAAATAGGAAGCTTTGACGTAGTAATAGGAATGGACTGGTTGTCTAAGAATAGAGCCGAAGTAGTGTGTTTCAAGAAGGCGATTCGTATACCCCTTGATAATGGGGAGAATTTGATGGTTTATGGGGATAAAACCAGTGTAAAACTTAACCTGATTTCGTGCATGAAGGCACAAAAGTATCCGAGGAAAGGTTATCAAGCTATCCTAGCACATGTGAAGGAGATTGAAACCGAAGAAAAGCGAATTGAAGATGTACCAATTGTTAGAGAATTCTCAAACGTCTTTCCAGAAGAACTACCTGGTCTTCCACCTCATAGATCGGTAGAATTTCAAATAGATCTCGTACCCGGAGCTGCACCAGTTGCACGATCACCATATAGATTGGCACCATCGGAACTAAAAGAGTTGTCCAACCAATTGCAAGAATTTTTGGATAGAGGTTTCATTCGACCGAGCCATCTCCGTGGGGAGCCCCCATTCTCTTTGTCAAGAAGAAGGATGGATCCCTGTGAATGTGTATCGACTATCGTGAGCTGAATAAGTTAACTATCAAGAACAGGTATCCACTACCGAGAATCGATGATCTATTCGACCAACTACAAGGGTCATCTGTATACTCCAAGATCGATTTGAGATCTGGTTATCACCAATTGAGGGTGAAGAGTGAAGATATCTCCAAGACAGCGTTTAGAACTCGTTATGGCCATTACGAATTCCTAATGATGCCATTCGGGTTAACAAATGCTCCTGCGGTGTTCATGGACCTTATGAATCGTGTATGCAAGCCCTATCTGGACAAGTTTGTAATCGTGTTCATCGATGACATTTTGATATACTCGAAGAGTAAAGAGGAACATGAGCAACACCTGAGATTACTATTGGAACTACTCGAGAAGGAACAATTGTACGCAAAGTTTTCAAAGTGCGAGTTTTGGCTATCGAAGGTACAATTCCTTGGTCATGTGGTTAGTAGCCAAGGGATACAAGTGGATCCATCAAAGATTGAATCTATTAGAAACTGGGAAGCACCTAAGACGCCAACACAGGTGCGAAAATTCTTAGGTCTTGCTGCCTATTATAGGAGATTCATTGAAGGGTTCTCAAAAATTGCACGACCATTGACTGCCTTGACTCATAAGGGCAAGAAATATGAGTGGTCCGATGTGCATGAAGCTGCTTTCCAACTTCTAAAATAGAAGTTAACATCTGCTCCTATCCTGTCCATACCCGAAGGAAACGATGACTTTGTTGTTTACTGTGACGCATCTCGCCAAGGTTTTGGGTGTGTCTTGATGCAACGGCAAAAGGTCATTGCTTACTCCTCCCGTCAACTAAAGATCCACGAACAAAACTATACCACACATGATTTAGAACTTGGTGCAGTAGTCTTCGCACTCAAAATGTGGAGACACTATCTTTATAGAACCAAGTGTACCATCTTTACTGATCATAAGAGTTTGCAGCATATTCTGAACCAGAAATAACTCAACATGAGGCAACGACGCTGGGTTGAGTTATTAAATGATTACGATTGCGACATCCAATATCACCCTGGTAAAGCAAATGTAGTGGCTGACGCCCTAAGTCGAAAAGAAAGGGTTAAACCTTTACGAGTTAGAGCCTTAAATCTGATTGTCCATACCAATCTGACTACATAAATTCGAGATGCCCAACTTGAGGCGCTTAAAGAAGAAAATAAGAAGGAAGAATCTCTTAGAGGTTTAGACAAGCAGTTCCGAATTAAAGGAGATGGAACTCGTTATTTTGCCGGAAGAATTTGGGTTCCAAGAATTGGAGAAGTAAGAAAGAAAGTGCTTGATGAGGCACATAAGACAAGGTATTCGATTCACCCAGGCACCGAAAAGATGTACCACGATCTAAAAATGTTATATTGGTGGCCTGGAATGAAAGCGGATATTGCTACCTATGTGAGCATGTGCTTGACTTGCTCAAAAGTTAAAGCTGAACACCAGAAACCTTCTGGGCTACTTCAACAGCCTGAGATTCCCGAGTGGAAGTGGGAACGAATTACCATGGATTTCATTACGAAGTTGCCAAAAACTGTGAATGGCTATGATACGATTTGGGTGATTGTTGACCGTCTCACCAAATCAGCTCACCTTTTACCGATGAAGGAAACTGACAAGATGGAAAAGCTTGCCCAGTTGTATTTGAAGGAAGTTATTTCAAGGCATGGTGTGCCTGTTTCTATTATTTCGGATCGAGATAGCCGTTTTACTTCTAGATTCTGGAAGTCGTTACAAGAAGCTTTGGGAATGCAGTTAGACATGAGTACTGCTTACCATCCTCAAACAGATGGACAAAGCGAGAGAACGATTCAAACGCTCGAAGATATGTTACGAGCCTGTGTTATTGATTTTGGAAAAGGATGGGATCGATTCCTACCATTAGCTGAGTTTTCTTATAATAACAGCTACCATTCAAGTATCCAAGCCGCACCATTCGAGGCTCTCTATGGGCGAAAGTGTAGATCGCCAATCTGTTGGAATGAAGTGGGTGACCGATAGTTGACTGGTCCCGAGGTCATCCACGAGACGACCGAACACATTATAAAGATTAAGCAAAGGCTAGAGACAGCCCAAAGTCGTCAAAAGAGTTATGCTGACGTCAGAAGAAAACTGTTAGAATTCCAAGAAAACGACATGGTCCTGCTAAAGGTGTCACCGTGGAAAGGTGTGATACGCTTTGGCAAACGAGGAAAGCTGAGCCCAAGATATGTGGGGCCTTTCAAGATCATCGAACGTATTGGGCCAGTGGCCTATCGACTAGAATTATCTCAACAACTCGCTGAAATACACGATACGTTTCATGTGTCGAATCTGAAAAAGTGCTTAGCAAAGGAGGACCTTATCATCGCACTTGATGAAATTCAAGTTGACGACAAACTGAACTTTATTGAAAAACCCGCGGAAATCACTGACCGAAACGTCATAGGTCTTCGTCAAAGTAGAATACCGTTCATCAAAGTTCGATGGAACGCGCTTCAAGGACCCGAGACCACGTGGGAACGTGAAGATCACATGAGATAAAAATATCCTCACTTATTTGCAAACGAAACTCCAGCTGACGACAATGACCAAATTTCGGGACGAAATTTCAAATAACGGGTAGGTACTATAACACCCCAACTTTTTCGATTATTTTTTTTTATATACAAACGAACTTGAAACTTAGGTAGTCCAACTCAAACATGTTCGGTTAGAAAACCCAAAACTAATGAAAGTAATGAAATGGGTAACGAGGTTACCTAAACTAACGATCATGGCTCCCTCATCATCAATAAAAAATTTAACGAAGGACTAACGCGAATAAAATGTGCGGGGACTAAAGTGCACATTAATTAAAATGATAAAAATTAAAATATATATATATATATATATATATATATATATATATATATATATATATATATATATATATATATATATATATATATATATATACATTTACGTAAACTTAACCCCTATTTATTCTCGGTGATCAATATATCAAAAAAAAAAAAAATGAGAGATAAAAACAAACAAAACATGGACTCCGTAATGATACATGAACTTAACTAATATTAAAAGGATAGGAATACTAAACATTTGTATCATGAACAAGTTTGACGTAAGTTGCAATATGATAATAACCTTATCGGCTAACTTTGTTTATATGGAAACTCACAATCCAAATCACATTCAAATTTAAAGAGTTAGAGGATAATTATAATCTACGTAGTAATTAGTTACAAGAAAGGAGTTTGAGTTGAATCCTAATTGCATTGCTCAACTGACCATCCCAACTATAAATATAACACCTTAAGTTCCATCTCCACATAAACCACAAGAAGCTAAATACTCATACCCAATTCATCCCGTACACCACCCACATAAAGCAACAAAGTTATTGGCGATCATCGTTCGGTACAAGCTCGGTTTCTTTAAAGGTAAATCTTAACCCTATTTGAATATTAATATGCAATAATCTAATATCGATCACCAAATACATATAACTTTAGCCAAGATGGACCGAAACCGATCGGTTTTGGTTACGATATCGGGCAGTTCGGGACTTAATATAAACCAACTACGAAGAAACGTGAATCAAAACATCATTGTAATATTTTGTTTGGAAATTAGTATACATAAGTTTAAAAATATGAATATATATACTAAGAACCTGTATGTATGTGTAGTAGAAAAACTTGCATCAATCTTCTTGATTATGTAATTTAGTAGTTGAAATCTTAGTAAAAACATCGTTACAAGATATATCACACTTTTGGATTTAATTAATTAGATACAAATAAGCTAAGTAGAAATTAGAAGAAAAAAAAAAGATGAGAGTACTCTATTTCGATATCCTGTACGTCAAAATCAAGTAGTACAAAGAAGATGATAATGATAATATTAATTCAATATTACGTATTTAGTCACTAGGCTTTTAGCTGTTTTACAAATTTAATTTAGATAATATGATACTTTTTTTTTTTTTTTACGAGGAACCCCACTATGGACCAGAGCACATTGGCCCCCCACCGCAGGTAAACCCCGAGTAAACGGCAAGCCAGCCCTCCACCGCTACCAGGTAAGGCATTCTCCAGTTTGGTCATTAAATGCGGGCACCCCTTAGGATTGAACCCGAGACCACCCCTTCACTGAAAGTGCTGGTGGCCACCCAGGCTAGGCCTGGATGGTTTAGATAATATGATACTTGCTTTGTGTTGGTGTAAGTAAAATTGAAAAGAATTAATATTTTTGAAACGTACTTATCCAGTCCCTTAATCAGTCATTAATTTACAATATTTGATATAAAGATTCGAATACTAAATTTTTGGTTGCTACGAATTCAAATAAGTTGATAAAGTTTAGGGTAATTACGACTTTAGTCCCTGTACTATATACATGTTACAAAATTTATAACAAATTCACTTTCAAATTAAATGTTCTATTTGAAACAATTTTTACGTTTCTGATTCGCAATTACTCAAAATTTACATAAGTAATCACTAGAGAATGTGATGTTTGATCTTAAAACTCTAAAAAGATTTTGATATTTAAATGGTGTATTATAATTAGAAAATATATGATTTGTAAAACCCTAATATGAATATGATATTGTGTATATATGAAACATATAGATATATATAGAAGATTATGTTTATGCGTATATGTAGATATACATGTATACATGAGTGCACGCATGTATAAATGTAGATACATATATACGCACCTCATAATTAGAAGTATATGTGTATGAGTGTAAGTATATATGCATGAAAAGATATAATGTAAAGAAATTATAATGTGACTTAAATATTATTAAAGGGTAATATAATATATGATATATATCGAAAACGAAAATAAACAAGTGATGTATCCCTATACTCACTAGAACATACGTGGAATTATAATTACAGACAAATAGCGTATGACTATCACGAGACTCACCGCTACTTACGGTCATGGATGGTGTCTAGGTTGCTAGTTTGGGATATGGTTGTGGATCTCGAATGTCACGACTTAAAGTCGGATCAAGAGTCCTGGCCCCCGGTTACATCTGGCTGTCCATTGACTTACTTGATAGCAACGAGGATCGTTTGAGTTATGCAACATCTAAACTATGGGAATGATTAACATTGTAAACTCTAGAAAGGACACCGGTAATATATATGAACATATATATCAAACACATAACTATAATGATGATGATGATGACCATGATGATCCGACTAACCTAAACCTAATGATGATAGGTTGACAACTTTGGACTACCGCTGCTATTTACTATCATACTGTTTACTGCGCTCATAAGGTGAGTCATAGCCCCAACTTTTTAACTGTTTTATAAACTGTTTTAGGGGTGAGAATACATGTCTTTTTTTGTTTTACAAGTAGACACAAGTGCTAAACTTACATTCTATGCTGAGTTATAACCGAAAATCCTTTAGATTTGGTAACTAGTAACTACCGATTATAAGAACTGGTGGGCGCGAATAGTTGTATATGGATCCATAGGGCTTGACATCCCTGTCCGTCTAGGTTAGAAACTAACCTAAACTTAACGGGCGTATACTATTTGAGGTGGTACATTTTGGTTAGGTGTACGTAACAACAGGGGTACTAAACAAACGTTAAGGCTTAGTTACTGGGTGCTCAAACTTATAGAATATCTTTTTATATTTTTAAAGATGCCGGCAAAGCATGCAAACAAACAAATCTTGTGGTCTATACTCTATACTTTATACTACTTAAACTTATAATTCACTCAACCTTTGTGTTGACGTTTTTACATGTTTATTCTCAGGTAATTAGGGAATGCTTCCGCTCTAGCTAGTAAGGCAGTAGAGGTCATGCATTTGGAAATAAAGATTTGTTTAAATTTTGATAGTGGCATTATGTCTTTACATTTTAAATACATTTAGTTTTGATTAGTACTTTGTTGGTTTTCTTTAAGTATTGTAAAACGTTTGGTTTTTGAATAAAATGCCACTATTGTTTTTAAAACGTTGCATATAGCTTGCATCAATCAGACTTTGACCTCTGGTAATACAGCACGTTAATGCCACATTTTGACAGGGTATTACAGTAAAGTCAGACAAATCTCGATACACCGCTAATTGTGTGTTGCCAAACTGTGAATGGAAAATTAGTGCTTACAAAATACGAAACACTGAAAACTTTATGGTAAAGAAATTGCATGACGTACACACATGCTCACGCACACTAATTATGGGAAACAATAAACATGCAACCAAAAAGGTATTGGGTAGTATGCTTGTGGATTCGTTCAAGTCTGCAAACCGGGAATATAAAGCAAATGATATATGTGCGGATATAGGCAACCGGTTCGGTGTCAGCATATCTTACAATCAAGCATGGAGGGCCAAATGTCATACATTACAGATGCTTCGTGGCAGTGTTGAAGACTCGTTTCGAATGCTTCCCCATTACCTATATAACATTAGGATCCACAACTCGGGAAGCGTAAGTAATTTGGTCACCGACAAAGAAGATAGATTTTTGATGTGTTACTATTCCCTTGGCGTAGTTGTAAGTATCGATAATCAATTTAACTTTTTAACTTATAATTGACCTTATTATAATTGAACACTTTTGACCTTTTTTAACATGCAGGTTCGATCATTTGTTCAACATTGTCGCCCGGTAATCATCGTCGATGGTGCGCATTTGAAGGCAGGGTACTCGGGGATAAATTTAGTTGCCGTTGCGATGGATGACAATAATGGAATTTTGCCATTGGCTTATGGAATTGGTGAAGGCGAGACAATCGAGGTTTGGTCATGGTTTTTAGGCAACCTAAGAGATCATTTAATGAGTTGTGGTATGAGTGATCCTATTTCAGAGCTTACTTTTATTTCTGATCGTGCTGCTTCAATAGCACATGGTGTTTCAACTGTGTTTCCTGAAGCGTTTCACTGCGCACGTCATTTATTTGGAAGCATCAAAACTAAATCTAACAAATTCAAATATTTTGAATGACATTATTGGAAAATGGTGAAAGCTTACCGTGCGTCAGATTTTGAGGATCATCTTAGTGTATTTCGAAGAAGATTGAAAGCGTCTTACAATTATTTATAACAAGTTGGTTTCCACAAATGGTCCAGAAGTAGAGCTGAACATGTTAGGTATTCATACCTTACTAGCAACAGTGTAGAGTCTGTTAACGCACTATCCAAACATGCTCGAAAACTACCTGTTTGCATGTTGTTTGAGTTTTTTCGCACTTCAGTACAAGATTGGTATTTCAAACATCACAACCAGTCGGTTAGTCTTACTTTGACGGTTACCCCATATGCTGAACGTAAACTAGGCAAGAGGACGAGAAAATCTAGAAGATGGCAAGCAATTCCATCGACAAACAATCTAATAGAAGTGCGCGATGGTAGAAAAATGGAATGGTTAATCTAGACGATAAAGTTTGTTCATGTGGGCAGTGGCAGTTATTGGGGATACCTTGCAGACATGTTATTGTAGCAGCACAACTTTTTAGAGTGGAGGATGTTACTCAATTTGTATCACATTGGTTCACAACTCAAACTTATATAAATACTTATTTGGAACACATCCTTCCTTTCCCTATCGGTCTGAATGGTCGTATCCGTCGCCCGTCGTTTTACAAATTGTAAACCCTCCCGTTAAGGAGAAAAGAGCCCCTGGACGCTCTAAAAGTACAAAACGTATTCTGTTGAAGGGTGAAGATACTGAAAAAACTGTAAGAACTTGCACTCGTTGCAAAGAACCAGGTCATGGTAGGGATACGTACATAGCTTCTTATGACCGAACAGGTGAATCAACTTCTAAAAGGGTAGTAAAAACATCGGCCTCAAAATAGAAGAAGGGTAAGGAGAAGGCCACAGGTGCTGAAGCTTTTAAGGCTCATCAGTCTCAGTTTTATGCAACGTGCAATTTAGGGAGCGATAATTACTAACCCACTATCGCAAGTTTATGTTTATTTTATATTATGTGTATTGTTGGATTTCGTTTGTTGTAACAAATTGTTGTATTCTAGGTACCTACCGTGTTATTTTATTTAACTTGCATTTACACGACACGCAAAGACGCAAGGAGGTTTTTGTGTACGCAAGCACCTCTACAAAATGTGGTTTGCGTATGTCAATAGCCAAATTTACTAACACACGCAAGGACGCAAAGCTTTGCTTGCGTACGCAAGGCTTTTCTTGCGTACGCAAGCTAGAAAAAAATATTAACACGCAAGGACGCAAGACTTTGCTTGCGTACGCAAGCTAGCCAAAATACTAACACGCAAGGATGCAAAGCTATGCTTGCGTACGCAAGAAATCACTTACGTCCTTGCGTGTAATATCAAATAAAACTGTTGCAAAACTATTTCCCTATTTACACTATACAATTGCATTTACATAAAGATTACACCTATTAGCTACAATGTATCAATCAACCTGAATCTTTGATTTTGATGGTGGAGTTGGTGGCGGCGGTTCTTGTGTATCAAAATGTGCACGGAAGAACGTCCTTGCCATTCTTTTTCTATACTGCTCTGCAGCCTTTTGAGCATCTCCAAGGTTGTCATTCTCCTCCCATCCATAAATAATCCTCTCCATGTGCATGCACACCCAAACCCCACAATCACCATGACCACCACTCTGCATTGGCACAATGGGACCATTTTCAATCATCAACTCCACACTCTCTTTATTTTCATAGTATCCAACAATTTGGGAGTCTTGCATCTTGTTAAAATAGTCAATCGCCTTCAAGTACACTGGCAAGTTGTCACCCAAAATCTTGAAAACTGCGTCAAGTTGTTGTGTACTGACACATTCGGGTAAACTGTCGTACACAAAAACCTTCATTTCTTCTAACTTCAACTGAAGCAGCAGGAAATGTTCATTTTCATAAAAATGTACTGGATCAAGACCTGAAACAGACAGACAGTTAACAAAGGAGACAAAAAAACAACATACGCAAGGACGCAAGATTAACCTTGCTAACACACAAAAATAGACGTAAAGACGCAAGACCGACCTTGCGACCCATAGACAATGAGACGCAAGGCCGCAAGATAAACCTTGCGACCGGTAATAAAGACGCAAGGTCGCAAAACTGGCCTTGCATATGCTCCAGAATACTAAATGGTGTATAAATTAGTTGTGTTTACCTGATCACAGTCAGCCCAAGATGGAAATAGGTCATCACTGCCGTCTCCAAGTCCAATTAAGTACATGTAATCTGGAAGATTATGGCCAATGATACCCTCTCCGAACGTATTAGATTCTGTAACACCTCGTTTTTATGTTACACATTGTTGTTTGAGTTACAAGGTGTGCAACATAATTTTTCAACCCCGAATAAAGTTTGAGTTGATGTTTCAAAGCCTTACCATTGGAAATAATATCTTATTACATTTCCAACGATATTTGATTCATCGAAAACGGAGTTACGGTCAAAAAGTTATGGCCAAAACAAGTTGCTGAAACCTATTTTGCTCGACTACCAGCATCTGTATGTTGGAGCGGCGCTCCACCCTATTGAGCGGCGCTCCGATTGTGTCTGATGCATTTTTCAGCCTTTTTAAAGGGTTTAAATGAGGGGTATTATGGTCCTTTCGCATATGGACAGTTTGGGGACCTCAAAACTGATCTAAACCTTATCCAAACCTCATTTCATTTCCACCAAACACTCTCATCTTCAACCCTAGAGAGAGAGGAGAGAGTTTAGAGAGAGAGAGAGCTCCATTTGGAGAAGAAGAAGGGTGTTTCGGGTCAAATCTCAAGTGTTAAAGTTGTTCATCTCATGAATGGCTACGGTTGATAGTGTTGGTAAGTTCTAACTCCGAATTAAATTGTTAAGATTCTTGTTCATGTTTAAGGTTTGTGCTAGTTAGAGTTCAAAACCCCATTCCTTGTGGAATTTGGGGGTTTTGGGTATTGTTAGTATATGTGAACCCGATTATTGGTGGGTTAGGGTTTGATGATGATTTTGGTCATGGTTTTAGGTGTAAATCACTAGATTATAAATATATTAGTGTTTTGATGTTCTTAAGAACAAGTTTGCTAGTAAAAAAGGGTGTTGACTTTGATTTAGTGTCAAACTAAGATTGAGTCAAGTTTTGGTGAATCAAGTATGCAAATACTTGATTTATTCGTTAATTGGTGTTTTGGAAATATAATCACTAGCCGTTAATGATTATGGAGCGTTTTTATGACTTTGGTCAAAATGGGTAATTTGAATTGGGTCAAAATTGAGGATGACACTAATTTGGATTAAATGGATGTTAAAAGCTTTTGTTAAGTGTTAAATGATGTTTTTTGGATGTAATTACTCGCGAGAAGTAATTTTGGGTTAAAATGATATTTAACATAAGTCAAACGTGGTCAAAAGCAATATGGGTCAATATTGCACGTGTTGGGATTTTGGTGTAATTGGCCATTTGAAATTATTACTACCTAAGTAATAATTTAGTGTCAAGACCTAGGTTTGGTCTATTTGGTGTAAAGTATGATTTGGGTTAAATTGTACTTTGTTGTGTTGGTTTGAATTATCACCCGAAGTGGTAATTGGTTTGTGTCCATTAGGTGTTAAATGGGCAGGTTTTGGCGAGCAAGGTGTGATCCCTCGGCTAAGGGATATTTGTGTCAGGTTCTCTTTTAGAGAATGGCTATTTATATGTATATTGTACCTATGTGTGATATAGGTGGTTACTTGCTCGAATTTGAGGACGGAGATCATGTTGTACATGACTTGTGCGGGCATTCCAAGGTGAGTGGAATAATTATACGTGTATGTATATAATGTATTTATTTGTGTGAAATGCGATGTGGGGTTTAAGTTCGGGCGTACGATACCACATCGTGTCGGTATGAGATGAGGGTTTAAAGTTCGAGCGTTCGATACCTCATCATCATGAGTAGAATGTGGGTTTAAAGTTCGGGCGATCGATACCACATTGTACTTTTCATGTAATAAGGGTTTAAAGTTCGAGCGTCGATACCTTATTAACATGAGTAATGTGTGGGATACGGGTTTTAAGTTCGGGTGTTCAATACCCTATCATCATGTATGTGTGGCGTGAAATGTGGGTTTTAAGTTCGGGCGATCGATACCACATTGAGCTTAACGGGTGGTCATAAGTTGCGTTCGATACCACTCAAGGGGCTAGTGATGCATACTAGCGGCGTCTGCGTGGCTAACGGTTCATTCGCGAGAATCGTTCCCTTTGGATTTCGGTTAACCATGGTTATGTGTTGTAGTGTAGCATAGTATATTGTTCGGATTATATGCTATTGTTTGTGCTAGCTTGCGTATTGGAGATTTTAGCGTTATACTTTGCGATGGTATGCTAATTAAATTGCTAGCGTGTATGCGGTAATTGTGTAAGTGATTGCAAGTAAGTAGATTATATATGTGTATGTATAATTATTGCATTCACTAAGCTTTATGCTTACCCTCTCGTTGTTTACATTTTTATAGATTTGCGTAGAGGTGATGGCTCGGGTAAGTGTGAGGACTAGTGGACTTGCGTAGTTTGCTTTAGAAGACGTGTCATTGGATTTGATTAGGATTGGGTAGCGTACCCCCAATCGCCATGCTCGGTCTATGTTTGTATTAAACTAAAATGGGTCGAAATGGTCACTTTGGCGTAATTTGGGTCGATGTGGGCCCTGTGTTGTAAAACTTATTTTATTATGAAAACGTGTTAGTTTTACTTACTTTAATGCGTGGTGAAAACCGTTTCGTCTAAAAGTGCCGGGAAGCGGGAGATCTTTTCCCGTGAAAATGACATTTTGGACAGCTGGCTTTGGAGCGGCGCACCCCATATTAGAGCGGCGCTCCATTTGGCTAAAACCAGATTTAAAAAAATAAATAAAAATAAGCGTGTTTTGGTTGGATAACGGGTTGGGTCGTTACAAGTGGTATCAGAGCATGGTTTAAGGGAATTAGGTGACCCTGGTATAGGTGCCTAGTCTTAGACTTATTAGCGGTCATGCATTATTTGCGGGACTTGTAGGGATACGAGTCAGATTGAGAATTGTTAGTGCCTTAGAGTAGGTGACTAACTAGGAATTGTGTTTGTCCAATGTGGGATTAAGTGGGGCCTTATTTCGAATGTAAATTAGTGCCTTAGATAGCTGATGTTATGCGAGGTGTAGTACGAAATACTATTATTTTTAATACGAAATACGGTACAATTTACACAAGTTTTATTTAATTTATTTACGGATGGGATATACCTAAACCTTGCTACAACACTATAGGCAGTGTACCTAATCGTAGAGTAGTGTAGTTTTTAGTAAGTCCGGTTCGTTCCACAGGGAGCTAGCTAAGTTAACGCTATAAATATTTTAAACTATATTTGTATATATATATATATATATATATATATATATATATATATATATATATATATATATATATATATATATAGTATTATTATTATTATAAAAGGGGGTTTTTACCGTTTAGTGACTGGTTTGTCGATTTTATGTCTTAAGTCACAATTAAAACCTAATGTAAAATATTAAATATAAATACAACTTAATTTAAAGCGTAAAGTAAATGACGATAAATAAAAGTGCGATAATTAAAAGTGCGATAATTAAAATGACGATAAATAAAAGTGCGATGAGATATAAAATAAAGGAATTATGCTTATTTAAACTTCCGTAATCATGATGTTTAACGTGTTGATTTTAATTTATTACCATGGGTTAATTGTCCTTTGTCCTGGATTATTCGATATGTCCATCTGGTTTTTGTCCATAACAGTCCATCGGTCATAAATATAAAGTGCGAGTGTCCTCGTCAAATTACCCTTATACCCGAAGTCAAATATTCCAACTAATTAAAGATTTAAACTGTGACGCAGTTATCACTTCTGTCAACAATTACACCAGTTATCATTGTATGTAATCCACCCCTGTTTTGATTAGATATGAATATTAATTTACCCACTTGATCAGTTTGAATAATCAATTACCCAACCCGAATAATTAATTAAATGATTATAATAGATTCCGTATGAATGTCACTAAATAGGACAACCATAATCATTATTAATTATTAAGTTAATTAATTTGAAGATAGGTTCGACAGACTCTAATGAGTTGTCACTCAATTAGACAATACCTCCCATCTATTAATAGTCCATAGTCAAATGCCCACAAGTGTCGATCTTTTGTTCAAACATTAATTATGGTACAAAATTCAATAACCCCATCTTAATATTTTAGCCCAACATTACAATTACTTTGGCTCAAATAAGCATAATAATAACTTAGTTACGAGACATTAATTTAAAAAGGAAGAACATAGTTAACAGTGGTGATTAATCGCGTAGTGCTACACGGACAGAATTTCGACTTACACACTTACAACATTCGCTAACATAACCTTTATTATTATTAAACTTTAATATTAAAAGTATAATTAAAATATAAATAAAAATATATATATGAGAGTGAGAGAGATTGAATTATATTGTACATAACTCGTCCGAAAAACTGACTTTTTATAGAACTTGGCCTGCTACAGTAACTTATGCGAGTGCATGAGTTTTGTGCCTTCTGGCCATGCGATCGCATGGCCGCCTGGGACAGCTCACATACTTTTGTTTTCTTATTTGCCGACGTTTTATTTAATAATATATAATATAATATATATAATTTTATATAATTATATATATATTATATTATATTCTTGTGCATAGTCGACTCGTAATTTTAGGTCCGTTGCGTCGCTCGTTGATAGTTGGTTCATGTCTCGGTTCTGGATTTTCGAACGTCCTTGCGTACTATTTAATATCTTGTACTTTGAGTTTTGCGACTTGTACTTTTGTAATTTTGAGACGTTTCTCATCAATAAATTGAACCACTTGGATTGTACTTTGTACTTTTTAGCTTTTTGGTCGTTTGCGTCTTTAAATCGTCGAATCTGTCTTTTGTCTTCACCTTTTATTATTTAAATGAATATCACTTGTAAATAGAACAATTGCAACCAAAAGCTTGTCTTTCTTGGAGGATAATGCTATGAAATATATGTTCATTTTTAGCATTATCAAATATTCCCACACTTGAGCGTTGCTTGTCCTCAAGCAATATAGAACTTGAATAAAACTTTACTAGAATCACTTCTTTATTCTTCACACTTTGTACATCAGTGATTTCTATACGGCGGTATAAGCAATGATAGTAACGATGTGGTTTACAGTCCCACATGAAAATTAAAAATTTAGATCCTTTAAGGAAATTGGATCTTTATGAAAACATTTGATCTTTTGAAAATTCATTCTAGCTTTTACCCTAGATAAGTTTTCCGGAATAACCCTTCACCGGTGTTTGCAAAATGTTTGTGGGTTTTGTGGGTTTTAGATTTGAAAATTTTAGCTCAAAACTTATGGTTTTGTGTCACCCACTTGCTAACCTTGTATTGGGAAAGCAACACATCCAGTATACTTGCTTCGTATATTACCTTTCGGTAAACTACCGTCCGGTTGTAAAGGAAAGCGTTGAACAAGCAACTGTTAAGGCAATGTCCCGTGACATGCTTTTAATTATGGTCTATATCGTGTCGGATGCAATTACTATCCTTTGTAGGAGTAATAGTAAAGATCACCCTATAGTTTTTCGGTCTGACACAAGGTCCTGTCTTCGACCATGCTATGCAACCACCGTTCTTACAGTTGACACCCGATTTGGTTCAGGTGACCTAATGAATTTTGGCGAATTCTTAGGATTTTACGTTCAATGGTAATGAACGCATTGAAAATAGGTTTTCAGAAAACAAATCGGTTTTATTTTTGATCAAAATATTTGCTCGTTCAAGCTAGAGTTTAGATATCATTGAATTCCATGAGTTTGTAATTCTCAATCTTTAAGGTCAATCTCAAAGATTGGGTAATATCAGGCTTAAAAGCTGATTTTTAATCTTTAAGGAGATTATCCTTTCTGGGGGTCTGATTCATTAGTCTTATCAAGCTAATTTGCATGGCACCCTCCCCATTTTATGAGACAGATCCTCTCATGGTTAGGATATGTCTGACCACTTGGCGACCCTGTTTGATGCTGAGGTCCGTGGATTTTCTGCTGATTTTAGAGATGACTTTTCTAGATTTTTCGTCAACCTACAGATGGTCTGGACGACAACTTTCTGACCTAAATCAAGAAGCGCGTGTCTATTTTTTAGATAACTTTACTTCCTTTTAATGATGAAATTGATTCATCGTGTAGATCCATCTATTCTTTCAAAGGTATTATAATAAATCGGGTAAAACTGATTAAAATCGTCCAAAACAAAAGTACCTGTAATAATCTTGTACAAACATATGTGATATGTGTTTTAAATAACTTGGTAAATTCTTCCCACACTTAGCTTTTATTTATTTTGTTCTTTGCCTTTTTATTCTCCTCTATTCCATTTTAAATAAATTCTAACGTTTTGGGTTGTTTCTCCATTTATGTTCTTTTCAAGGTAACAATAATTTCGGTATTAACACCTAGTTTTATCGTTCATAAATATGTATAAACATGATTTTGAATTCATTTAGTTGAAAATTTTTCGAAATTTCACAAAATTTGGCAATTAAACTAAGTGTAAACCCGAGAGAATTTATAACCCTTCCCCACACTTGAGATCATGCAATGCCCTCATTTGCATGAAATCAGACTATAATTATAAATTCATGAGGGTGATTGGTGTAGAAAAGTGATTAAAAATACCGAGTTTGCAATTACTAAGGTCGTCGAATGATAGATGGCGCGCCTCATCGTTCATTCCTTTTGTTGTAATTTCACATATGTTTTGCGTCTTATCGTCAAAATTAGTAGCTTTTGCTGAACTTTAATGTCATTCTTTAAAAATGCGCTGTTTTACCCTGTTTTGTACATAAGATAAACTACAAACACACACACACACACACACACACACACACACACACACACATATATATATATATATATATATATATATATATATAAACCTTTATTTATTAAAATAATTTAAATGAATAATTTTTTAAAATTTTGTTTTCTTTTACTTTAGGTAGTTTCGGTATGTTTACCTAGTCCGTCCCTCGACAAAATTTAAAATTTGTCGTTTTTAAAGCGATCGTTTTAAAAGCAAAGATTTTTGGGTTTTTTTTTTAATATTTTTTATTGGTATACTTTAGATCAATAAAATTAAAAATAATGATAACAAAATTTTTCGCCCCGCCCTCGGGTAAAGCAATTTCGATTCTATGATCTAGTCTTCAACTTACGATGAATTTTAGAAATCATTTTTTAAACTTAATGAAATAAAGTAATTTTTATTTTTAAATTCACAAAAAAAACTTAAATTTAAAAATGCATATTAATTTCATACAAAACCTACAAAACAAAAATTCAGAATGGGGGGAGAAAACTAGTTTTTTAGTGTCTACTAGCGGAAAAGACCAATCTGATTCCATTCTCGGAACTACACGAGAACAAAACAACTAACCCTAGACATCATTATTTCTTAGAACATTTGAATCTCCCCACACTTAGGTAGCTGTGGTGTCGAATTTGTGATTAACCTCATCGTCAATTTCTCTTGGACCATAATCAACTTGCATATCTGTGACTTTTGCTTTAAGCCATTGGTCGGATTCCTGTGTAATATCCACAAATTCAACTAGTTTCGCCTTTTCTTTAGGCGATAGATTGGATACTAACCGGTTACATAACTTAAAGTTCCCCTTGGTTCTGGCATCGCGAATCCATTTAATAAGTTTCTTCATTGAACTATTAATAACGGGGTCGTTTAATTTCGTATCAACAACGGGGTTCTTTGTTATCAGGTCATCATTAGGTGTTGCTTCATCTCCACACTTAGGTGTTTTATTATTGTTAAGCACTACCGTTGGAGTTGGTAAAACAATATGGTTCTTATCAATCGTTTTTGTTGGTTCAACGGTTTTGGTTGGTGGAGATTTAGCCTTTCGATTCACAGAGGTGACCGATTTTTCACCATCACTAAGTATCATTCTACCCTTTCTTACATCAAATAATGCCCCGGTGGATGCTAAGAATGGTGACCTAAAATTAGAGGAATGTTTGGGTCCTCTTCTATGTCAATGATAATAAATTCGACTAAAAAGGTTAAATTACCCACTTGAACGGGTAGGTTGTCAGCAATTCCAACTGGGTGTTTAATAGTTTGATCAAAGAGTCGAACACTCATCTCTATTGGACTTAACTCACCTACTCCTAATCTCTTATATAATGAAAGAGGCATACCACTCACACTCTCACCTAAATCTGCTAGTGCATCATACATGACACAATCACTAAGTAGACAAGGAACAATAAATTCACCCGAATCACCCACCCTGGGTGGAGGTTTTGGTAGAACTGTCTTCACCGGGTTTACTTCTATGGTTTTTGTTTCTTGCACTTTCTTATTCTTCTTCTTCTTTCCAGAGGTATCACAAACTTTATTACCTATTACTTGCTCATACTCAACTCCTTTTCTTGGAAATGGGATGGGTGGTCTGTATGGTGCCACCACTGGCTTTACATACTCGGGTGGTGGTGGTGTTGTAACTTCTTCTTTGTTACTCACATCTAAAACCTTCCCATCTTCTGATGCTGGTTTTTCAGAATTCGTTGAAACCATATTATCATTCTCATTCCGAGGATTTACTTCAGTATTACTCGGTAGCTTTCCTTGTTCCCTCTCACTCATCATGCTAGCAAGAGTACCTACGTGTTTTTCTAGATTCAAAATGGAAGCTTATTGAGTTCTTAATGACTGATCAAACCTCTCATTTGTTTGGGTTTGAGATGTAATAAATTGTGTTTGAGATTCCATTAGCTTTGCCATCATTTCTTCCAGATTTGGCTTTTTCTCTTCGGTTTGTTGTGGTGGTTTATACAAGTTAGGTTTTTGTTGATTGAAAGTGTTGTTTTGAGTTGGTTGGTTATTCGGACCTTATTAGTTGTACGAGTTATTGTTAGGTCCATTTGGATTGTAAATAATGTTTTGATTTCGATTGAAGTTTGGCCTTGGCGATTGATAATTATTTTGATGATTATTTCCTGGCCTTTGGTTCATGTAGGAAACATTCTCTCGTTGTTCCATGGTTTGTTCAATGTGACAATCTTTCATTAAGTGTGGTCCACTGCATTGCTCACAACTGATTCGTATTGCGTGAATATCTTTAGTCATCTTTTCCATTCGTCTCTCGAAAACATCTATTTTTGCGGAAACGGAATCAAAGTCATGGCTAGAATCGGCTCTAGCCGCTTTAGATGAACGAAAAATATCTTTTTCCTGATGCCACTCATGTGAGTGTGAGGCTATGTTATCAATAATTTTGTCAGCTTCGATTACGGTTTTCTTCATAATGGAACCACCAGCTGCTATATCGATGTCTTTTTGTGTAGTGATGTCGCATCCTTGGTAGAATATTTGTACTATTTGATAAGTGTCTAAACCATGTTGAGGACATCCTCTTAATAACTTTTCAAATATTGTCCACGCCTCATATAGAGTTTCATTTGGCTTTTGTGTGAATGTAACAATTTCTCCTTGAAGTCTCACGGCTTTAGATGCCGGAAAAAATTGTTTAAGAAAATTTTCAACTAAAACATCCCATGTATCAATCGCCCCTTCAGGTAACGATTCTAACCAATCTTTGGCTTCTCCCTTTAAAGTCCAGGGAAATAACATGAGATAGATCTGTTAACTTCTCTGATTTTGAATAGAGTACAAATCCTATTAAAGGTTCGAAGATGTTCATTTGGATCTTCTTTTGGTGTACCACTATATTGGCATTGATTAGGTACCATGTGTAGGATTTGTCCCTTGATTTTATAATCTGACGCATTAATGTCTGGTTAAATAATGGCGTAACCTTGGCCCGTGTGTGTGGCTCTCATTCGGTCTTCCATACTTAGAGGTTCTGTTACTTCCATAATTGAATTTGTTGAATCCGAATCACTAGAAGATTCTGATTTAATGGTTTGTGGTTCAGGAGGAATGATTAGTGGTTCTGGATCTTGGAATTGTCCTTGAATATCCTCCGGGTTCTCGGTAGTGAAGTCGGGTTCAAAAAATGGATTATCGAAAATTTGAATTGGAGTACTTATTCGACTAGATGATGTTTCTAAAGAAAAATCAACGGCGACAATGTTGGCTAGATGTCTTGATCGAGTTACAGGTGGTGAACGTATGAAAGGTGGTGAACGTTTTGCTCGGTGCATTCACTGAATATCCTATTAGTTTTAAATGATAAAAAATTATATAAGTTATCAAATTAATAGACTTTTCTGATTTTGCCCACGTTTCGAATAGCCAATAGATGCATCAGGTAGCCAGGACCCTTTAAATCAAAAGCCCACAACTCGCCATTAACAAATCCAACTATTACTACGAACCAGAAAATTTGAATGTCTATCAATTTAACCGCTTAAAATAATTTTTCGTTTTGAATTTTTAGAGAAGAAATAAAAAATTCTATGTCCTAAAAACTAGAGCGTCGAGAAATAAGAAAGAAAAAGAGCGCGTCGAAAAATGTCGATAAATAAAAGGTCGAAAAATAAGTGTCGAAAAACAAACAGTCAAAAAATAAAAATAAGAAAATAAGCGTCGAAACTTAGTATTCTAAAAACTAAATATTAAAAGTTGCGTCTAAAGGTATTAAAGCTTAAAGGAATTCTATATCCAAAACGGCAATTACTTAAAAAGGCACTAAAATTTTAAAACGGTGTCGGAAAATTCTAAAGCACCTAAATCTTAGTCTAAAGAAAAAGCACTTAAGGGATTTTACGGCAAAGTCTAAAAATCTAGAGCTACTATGGCAAAATGCTAAGTTTAAAACTAATTACGAACGATAAAAATACAAATATTACGAATAAACGATTAAAATATACAATTTATAAAAAGAAATAAAAGGTAATAAAATTACAATTTTATAAAAAAAATTATTTTTATATTATTATTTTATAAAAGTATTAATTTTATAAATTATAAAACTAATTGAAACTTAAAAATACAAAATAAAATAAACTAAAACTTAATTATTAAATAACTACACCCTAATTAGGGTTTAATAATAATAATAATTAATAATACTCCGTAATTAATGTTGTACTATGATCAGACCTGGTGTGTCAGGTTACCTCATGCAATCGCATGAGGATTCTTTGTTAATTCCATGCGGTCGCATGACCCTCGGATCCAGTTCAGATGTTGGGCTGCTACAGTGTAGTGGCCCGATTACTTTTTTTCTTTTCTTTTCTGTTTTTAATTTATTTATATAAAATAAATAAAAACTTAATTTTTAAAAACTAAAATAGAAATAGAAAAACTTTATAATTTTATATATTTTAAACAAACTCTTAAAAATTTTTTTTTTTTTTTTTTTTTTTTTTTTTTTTTTTTTTTTTTTTTTTTTTTTTTTTTTTCTTAAAAATATATATTTCATTTTTTATATATTTTTGTATTTTTAATATTTAGAACGTATTTTTACAAAAAGAAATTAAAACTTAATAAAATTTTTTATTTTTTTTGTAGCGTTTCGCTTTCAGCGTTGTTGAAGCTTCCCCGGCAGCGGCACCAAAAACTTGATGTTATGCGAGGTGTAGTACGAAATACTATTATTTTTAATACGAAATACGGTACAATTTACACAAGTTTTATTTAATTTATTTACGGATGGGATATACCTAAACCTTGCTACAACACTATAGGTAGTGTACCTAATCGTAGAGTAGTGTAGTTTTTAGTAAGTCCGGTTCGTTCTACATGGAGCTAGCTAAGTTAACGCTATAAATATTTTAAACTATATTTGTATATATATATATATATATATATATATATATATATATATATATATATATATATATATATATATAGGGACACGATCCATGGATAAGCTTAAAAGGAGTACAAACGGGATAAGCAAAATAAAATTTTTTTTTTTGAATTTTTTTTACATTCATAAATCTGCATTAAAATGCACCTCTAATCAATTTTTTTCATAAAAAAAGTTCAAAATCTTTCAAAAATCGATGATGAATGGTAAAATTAACCATTCATCGGGTTAATTTATCATTCATCTTGTTTACGATGAATGATAAAATTAATCAATGCTAAAAAAAACCAGATGAATGGTTAAATTAACCATTCATCTGTTTTTTTATCATTCATCATAAACAGATGAATGGTTAAATTAACCATTCATCTGCTTTTTTTTTAGCATTGATTAATTTTATCATTCATCGCGAACAAAAAGAATGATAAATTAACTAGATGAATGGTTAATTTTACCATTCATCATTAATTTTTACCATTCATCATCGATGTTTACCATTCATCATCGATTTTTGAACAATTTTGTTAAAAACTTTTTAAATTTTTTTCGTTTTCTTCTATTTGCATATTAAAGGATCGTTTTTTTTATAAAAAAAAAAAATTTGAAATTTTACTTATCCAGTTTGTACCCCATTTAGTGCTTATCCATGGATTGGTCCACTATATATATATATATATATATATATATATATATATATATATATATATATATATATATATATATATATATATATATATATATATATATAAGTAGTATTATTATTATTATTATTATAAAAGGGGGTTTTTACCGTTTAGTGACCGGTTTGTCGATTTTATGTCTTAAGTCACAATTAAAACCTAATGTAAAATATTAAATGTAAATACAACTTAATTTAAAGAGTAAAGTAAATGATGATAAATAAAAGTGCGATAATTAAAAGTGCGATAATTAAAATGACGATAAATAAAAGTGCGATGAGATATAAAATAAAAGAATTATGCTTATTTAAACTTTCGTAATCATGATGTTTGACGTGTTGATTTTAATTTATTACCATGGGTTAACTGTCCTTTGTCCTGGATTATTCGATATGTCCATCTGATTTTTGTCCATAACAGTCCATCGATCATAAATATAAAGTGCGAGTGTCCTCGTCAAATTACCCTTATACCCGAAGTCAAATATTCTAACTAATTAAAGATTTAAACTGTGACGCAGTTATCACTTCTGTCAACAATTACACCAGTTATCACTGTATGTAATCCACCTCTGTTTTGATTAGATATGAATATTAATTTACCCACTTGATCAGTTTGAATAATCAATTACCCAACCCGAATAATAAATTAATTGATTATAATAGATTCCGTATGAATGTCACTAAATAGGACAACCATAATCATTATTAATTATTAAGTTAATTAATTTGAAGATAGGTTCGACAGACTCCAATGAGTTGTCACTCAATTAGAAAATACCTCCCATCTATTAATAGTCCATAGTCAAATGCCCACAAGTGTCGGTCTTTTGTTCAAACATTAATTATGGTACAAAATCCAATAACCCCATCTTAATATTTTAGCCCAACACTACAATTACTTTGGCTTAAATAAGCATAATAATAACTTAGTTACGAGACATTAATTTAAAAAGGAAGAACATAGCTTACAGTGGTTGATGTTAAAGCTAAGGGGTACGTGATACTACTATATTTTACTACGAAATACGTTACAAATTACACAAGTTTTAATTATTTATTTACAAATGGAATATACCTAAACCTTGCTACAACACTATAGGCAGTGTACCTAATCGTAGAGTAGTATAGTTTTTAGTAAGTCCGGTTCGTTCCACAGGGAGCGGGCTTATTGCACACTATATTTTTAAACAACTATATTTGTACAAAATATATATAATTATATATAATAATATATAAAAAGGGAGTTTACCGTTTAATGACCGGTTTGTCGATTTTATATTTTAAGCGAAGCGTATAGTAAATGACGATATTTAACTAACAATATAAAATAAATAACAATAATTAAAATGACAATAAATAAAAGTACGAGGAAATATGAAATAAAATATATTATGCTTATTTAAACTTCCGTAACCATGATGTTTGACGTTTTGATTTTAATTTATTGTCCTGGGTTAATTGTCCTTTGTCCTGGATGTATTTGAAACCTATCTGGTTTTTGTCCATAATAGTTCATCGGTCATAATTATAAACTGCTCGGCAAATTTAACCTTATACCCGAAGTCAAATATTCCAACTAACTGGGGATTCGAACTGTAACAAGGTCTTAATACTTTGCTTAATGAATACACCAGGTTATCGACTGTGTGTAAACCAAGGTTTTAATACTTTGGTAACAATTACACCAATTACCCTTGAATGTAATCCACCCCTGTTTTAATGAGTCCATTGACTATTAATCCATCCCCGTGTCCGGTCAAATGAACAATAATTCGTACTTATAAATATCCCGCCCATCGTGTCCGATTAAGCGTATGTGGTTATAAATAGATACGTCAAATCATAACCTTTATATTAAATTAATGAGGTATCGTTAATTTAATATAAAGCCCATTAATAGCCCATAGTCTAATTTCCACAAGTGTCGTTCTTTTGTCCAAACCCCAATTATGGTACAAAACCCAATTACCCCGTCTTTAATATTTAGCTCAACATCATGATTACTTCGGCTCAAATAAGCATAATAATAACTTAAGTACGAGACATGAATTTAAAAAGGAGAACATAGCTTACATTGATTATTTATCGCGTAGTAGTACACGGACAGAGCTCCGACTTAAAAAACCCGTAAAATAACCTTTACATAACCCGAACTAATCTAATATAAAACTACCCTATACTATATATATATATATTATATATAGTTATTTATTTATTACAGAGTATTATTATTATTATGTTATTTAAACTTGCAGAATTCGTGGCCTTTTATAGGCATTTTGATTTCTGACAGCTCCGCGAGTCGTGGAGTTTTAAGCCTTCAAACTCCGCGAGTCGTGGAGTTTGAAAATCCAGCTCACAAACTTTTGGATCCTAGCTTGTCGACATAATAAATATATAAATATAAAATATAAATAATTAATATAATTATTTATATATTATATTATATTCTTGTGCATAGTAGACTTGTAATTTTTGCACCGTTGCGTCGCGCGTTGAGAGTTGACTCATGTCCCGGTTCCGGATTTTCGAATGTCCTTGCGTACAATTTAATATCTTGTACTTTGCGTTTTGTAACTTGTACTCTTGTCATTTTTAGACCTTTTTCATCAATAAATTGAACCACTTGGATTGTATCTTGTACATTTGAGCTTTTTGGTCATTTGCGTCTTCAAATCGTCGTTTTCGCCTTTTGTCTTCGCACTTATTTATTTAAACAATTACAATGAAAATATAATACAATTACATATGAAAACCTATTATTTAGGAGGGATATTGCTATGAAATATATGTTCCTTTTTAGCCTTATCAGTGGTGATTAATCGCGTAGCGTTACACGGACAGAATTTCGACTTACACACTTACAACATTCGCTAACATAACCTTTATTATTATTAAACTTTAATATTAAAATTATAATTAAAATATAAATATAAATATATATATGTGAGTGAGAGAGATTGAATTATATTGTACATAACTCGTCCGAAAAACTGACTTTTTATAGAATTTGGCCTGCTACAGTAACTCATGCGAGTGCATGAGTTTTGTGCCTTCTGGCCATGTGATCGCATGGCCGCCTGGGACAGCTCACATACTTTTGTTTTCTTATTTGTCGACGTTTTATTTAATAATATATAATATAATATATATAATTTTATATAATTATATATAAATATATATTATATTATATTCTTGTGCATAGTTGACTCGTAATTTTAGGTCCATTGCGTCGCGCGTTGATAGTTGGTTCATGTCTCGGTTCCGGATTTTCGAACGTCCTTGCGTACTATTTAATATCTTGTACTTTGCATTTTGCGACTTATACTTTTGTAATTTTGAGACGTTTCTCATCAATAAATTGAACCACTTGGATTGTACTTTGTACTTTTTAGCTTTTTGGTCGTTTGCGTCTTCAAATCGTCGAATCTGTCTTTTGTCTTCACCTTTTATTATTTAAACGAATATCACTTGTAAATAGAACAATTGCAACCAAAAGCTTGTCTTTCTTGAAGGATAATGCTATGAAATATATGTTCGTTTTTAGCATTATCAATAGCTAGTGCCTAATGTAAGTAGGCGAACTTGGACGTTGTTATAGTGAGAGTCACCTAGTTTGTAGGTTGACTTGTTGTTGTGGTGTACTTGTGTACGTTTATTATTATATTGTATATTGGTGTATATATACATGTATCTTTTGGTGCGGTGTCCTAGAGATGAATCTATTGGGGAGATTCGCATGTTTGGCGGTTTGAGTGATCAAGTTCACGGTAAGGACTTTGGTCATTCAGGTACTAGGAGTTATTGCGTGTGAATGTCGCGTCAGTCCGGGTAAAGTACTTTGCCTGACCATGCGAAAATGGTAAGGTACACAATTGTAATATTGACTGATCACCATTATTACAACCATGTATCTTGACACCAAGCATGACATGACGAGTACCGAGCGGAGGAAACGTGGCATGGTTGTGGTAGATTCGGGATGAATGAGGAATCTTTTAATGGATCCTAGGTTATAGTTGTCTCGGATGATGTGCTTGTTGTCACATCGAGTTCATTGCGAGTCGAGAAGTGTTACGGTGGATTCGATTAGTTAAGTGAGTGAGTTAACTCACGAGTTCGGCGCGTACTTAGTCACCCTACGTAGTGGGTGCATTATTGGGATTGTCATTGGTTGTAGTTACTCATCGTAACTAGGAGGACCGATTAGTAAGTGTGTGTATGACGAAGACTTGAATTCTGTGATGGGATGTAGCAAGTCTAATGATTATAGAATTGGGTTATACTCGGTAGAGTGGGTGGTTAGAGAACCGTGTAAGGATTCTAGTTGTGAGTCGCCTTGGAATTGGCGAATCGAGGAGTCTTCGAGTCGTTAAACTCATGGGAGTGGGACCCGTATGCCAGTGATTGCGTAGTGTGTTAGCGTGTTGTAGATTATAGGGTAACATTCATAACGGAATACCCCTTGATGATGTGGTTGTGTCGATGTGCGGAAGAGTGTAAGACTTGGTGTTTCCAAGCATCTCTTTAGTGTTAGATGAAGGGTTTCGTGAGGCTATATCGTTTGGCTTTATGGAAACTGCGGGTAGCGTATGATCGCTAGGAACTTTCGATAAGACGATAAACCGTAAGGCTTGCAGGGTAGGTATGACTGCGTGTCATTATTATTAGAGAGATGGGTGATATCGGGTGTATGGAACTTAAAGATCAAGTTTCTAAAATTCGGTTGATTGTGGTAGGAGTCTGCATAACACGGCGTCAGGTGCCTTCTTATACCTGCTAGTGTAATGTACAACTCCGGTGATGGTGTGATCACTTTGTGCTTAGGGTGCCCGTGAGATACCCTTGGAAGCATCGAAGATTTTAAATAGTGATCGACGGGTGATAGTAATTCGATGGATGCGATCAGTAAATACTTCTTATGAAGTGGCAGATGAGCGAATATTGTTGCTCTTAAGTGTTAGACGGGTAAAGATGACCGGTGAGCGGGTGATGGACTTAATGGTCGGTTAAGCCAAAGGTTATGATGAAGTGTTGATATTGTGGTAGACACAATTATGGTGTCGGATTTGGTCACTCTTCTCCATGAGAGTGAGCAATGGTTGATAAAGATTCATTGTGTAGAAGGTCGGGTGTTCTCGAATGAGAAGCACGACTGATTAAGCAGAGTGGCATATGCCTAGGCTTAGAGTGGAGTTCGCTTTGCGAACGATGATGGGCTATTAATTCTAATTTGTGGTGTGAAGGTACGATGTCGTTGCGTGTACGGCATCTATTATATATGTCGGCTCTGAGAGCCTAAAGTGAATTTGCGGTGATTTGGTGTTTATGACCAATGATGAAATTGCTCATGTGTGTTGTGGAAGGATAATTCCGCGGGATGTTATCATCTTGGCGGTGAGAATGTGGAGGTGAATCCTAAGTGGGGGAGTTTTTGCTGCCGCCCGAGGAATCTCCGGTGGTGTTAGATTAAGTGAAGCGTAAGTCTTCTTGTGTAAGGTGGTCGTGTAGTACCAAGTGCGGTATGAGACCAAGTGTGAAGTTTGAGATCACGGACGTGAGAGAATGTAACTGTCGTTGCGGGTGCTCTGGTGATATAAACTTGGTTGGTGCGAAACTTGGATAATACTATTGAGTAGGTACGAGTTCGACATTGTGGTGGATACTGTATTTTCCCAGTCGGGAAACATGATAGTGGAAATTGTCAGTGGATTATTCCATTTTATGGATGATTGTGAGGCGGGGAGTGCCGGTTCTGATTGTCTCACATAGAGGCACGCAATTGTTGTTTGTTTGCGAGAGTGCGTTCCCTAGTGATGCGACCCGTTGGTTGCATTGAAATGTCAAGGCCATCCTTAACGGACGGTTGAGGCAAGAGGACTCACCAGGCGTTGGTGGATATTTTGTGGGTCGCGTGACGAATTAAAAATTGTTGTGATGATGATTCGTTGTTGACAGGATTGTAGTGCACGAATAGTTTCCATGCTAGTGCTAGGAAGCCGTATTGTATGGATGTGTTGCAGGGTTTAGGGGAGAAACCCTGTGTCGAGTGTTGATGTTTCGTCTAACTCGTGGTGTATTAACGTCGTCCTGGATTAATCCAGTGGCGGATGGTTGTGTGCAGATTGATTGATGGGAAATTTGTGTCCCTAGTGTGATTATTTGGTGATACCGAAATTTCTTCGTTGAAGGAATGACCAGGTTATGGAGACGGGGGAAGTTGGTTCTTGAATCGGAGAACATTCATGATTGAATGGTTGAGTGTGCGTTTATGAACCGGTGAAGCACGAAGTTTTAACGCGGCACGAATCCTTCTCGATTTGGAGTAATGCAAGACTTGGTTCACAGTGTAGTGGACCTAGTAGATCGCGTTGGTGCTATATAGTTATGGACATAGCTTGTTGCAGGTTGTAGCACGAGAGAACTGGTAGGGATACATGGTGTTTTCTATATTTCCTAAGTGGGCATTGTGGACGTTGAATGTATGAGATACCGCTGGTTGCGATGATGCACGTTAGTGATTATTAGCGTGTGGTGGGATCTTCGGATTAGCAGAGGATATTATGGATGTTGGGTTTGGTTGCATTTCGTAGGATCGTAGGACGTGGTTCCTATTATATGTAAGGGTGGAGGCATTGAAGCACTTACCTCTTGGTAAATAATGCGGATCACGAGGACGTGATCGAGTTCAAGTGGGGGAGAATTGTAACACCCCGTTTTTCTGTTACACATTGTTGTTTGAGTTACAAGGTGTGCAACGTAATTTTTCAACCCTGAATAAAGTTTGAGTTGATGTTTCAAAGCCTTACCATTGAAAAGAATATCTTATTACGTTTCCAACGATATTTGATTCATCGAATACGGAGTTACGGTCAAAAAGTTATGGCCAAAACAAGTTGCTGAAACATGTTTTGCTTGACTGCCAGCATCTATATGTTGGAGCGGCGCTCCACCCTATTGAGCGACGCTCTGATTGCGTCTGATGCGTTTTTCAGCCTTTTTAAAGGGTTTAAATGAGGGGTATTATGGTCCTTTCGTATATGGACGGTTTGGGGACCTCAAAACTTATCTAAACCTTATCCAAACCTCATTTCACTTCCACCAAACACTCTCATCTTCAACCCTAGAGAGAGAGGAGAGAGTTTAGAGAGAGAGAGAGAGCTCTATTTGGAGAAGAAGAAGGGTGTTTCGGGTCAAACCTTAAGTGTTAAAGTTGATCATCTCGTGAACGGCTACGTTTTGATAGTGTTGGTAAGTTCTAACTCCGAATTAAATTGTTAATATTCTTGTTCATGTTTAAGGTTTGTGCTAGTTAGGGTTCAAAACCCCATTCCTTGTGGAATTTGGGGGTTTTGGGTATTGTTAGTATATGTGAACCCGATTATCGGTGGGTTAGGGTTTGATGACAATTTTGGTCATGGTTTTGGGTGTAAATCACTGGATTATAAATATATTAGTGTTTTGATGTTCTTAAGAACAAGTTTGCTAGTCAAAATAGGTGTTGACTTTGATTTAGTGTCAAAGTATGTAAATACTTGATTTAGTCGTTAATTGGTGTTTTGGAAATATAATCACTAGCCGTTAGTGATTATGGGGCGTTTTTATGACTTTGGTCAAAATGGGTAATTTGAATTGGGTCAAAATTGAGGATGACACTAATTTGGATTAAATGGATGTTAAACGCTTTTGTTAAGTGTTAAATGATGTTTTTTGGATGTAATTACTCGCGAGAAGTAATTTTTGGTTAAAATGATATTTAACATAAGTCAAATGTGGTCAAAAGCAATATGGGTCAATATTGCACGTGTTGGGGTTTTGGTGTAATTGGCGTTTGAAATGATTACTACCTAAGTAGTAATTTAGTGTCAAGACCTAGGTTTGGTCTAATTGGTGTAAAGTATGATTTGGGTTAAATTGTACTTTGTTGTGTTGGTTTGAATTACCACCCATTAGGTGTTAAATGGGCGGGTTTTGGCGAGAAAGGTGTGATCCCTCGGCTAAGGGATGTTTGTGTCGGGTTCTCTTTTAGAGAATGGCTATTTATGTGTATATTGTACCTATGTGTGATTCAGGTGGTTACTTGCTCAAATTTGAGGACGGAGATCATGTTGTAAATGACTTGTGCGGGCATTCCAAGGTGAGTGGAGTAATTATACGTGTATGTATATAATGTATTTATTTGTGTGAAATGCGATGTGGGGTTTAAGTTCGAGCGTACGATACCACATCGTGTCGGTACGGGATGAGGGTTTAAAGTTCGAGCGTTCGATACCTCACCATCATAAGTAGAATGTGGGTTTAAAGTTCGGGCGATCGATACCACATTGTACTTTTCATGTAATAAGGGTTTAAAGTTCGAGCGTCGATACCTTATTAACAAGTGTAATGCGTGGGATACGGGTTTTAAGTTCGAGCATTCAATACCCTATCCTCATGTATGTGTGGTGTGAAATGTGGGTTTTAAGTTCGGGCGATCGATACCACATTGAGCTTAACGGGTGGTCATAAGTTCGGGCGTTCGATACCACTCAAGGGGCTAGTGATGCATACTAGCGGCGTCTGCGTGGCTAACGGTTCATTCGCGAGAATCGTTCCCTTTGGATTTCGGTTAACCATGGTTATGTGTTGTAGTGTAGCATAGTATATTGTTCGGATTATATGCTATTGTTTGTGCTAGCTTGCGTATTGGAGATTTTAGCGTTATACTTTGCGATGGTATGCTAATTAAATTGCTAGCGTGTATGCGGTAATTGTGTAAGTGATTGCAAGTAAGTAGATTATATATGTGTATGTATAATTATTGCATTCACTAAGCTTTATACTTACCCTCTCGTTGTTTACATTTTTATAGATTTGCGTGGAGGTGATGGCTCGGGTAAGTGTGGGGACTAGTGGACTTGCGTAGTTTGCTTTAGAAGACGTGCCATTGGATTTGATTAGGATTGGGTAGCGTACCCCCAATCACCATGCTCGGTCTATGTTTGTATTAAACTAAAATGGGTCGAAATGGTCACTTTGGCGTAATTTGGGTTAATGTGGGCCCGGTGTTGTAAAACTTATTTTATTATGAAAACGTGTTAGTTTTACTTACTTTAATGCGTGGTGAAAACCGTTTCGTCTAAAAGTGCCGGGAAGCGGGAGATCTTTTCCCGTGAAAATGACATTTTGGACAGCAGGCTTTGGAGCGGCGCACCCCATATTGGAGCGGCGCTCCATTTGGCTAAAACCAGATTAAAAAAAAAATAAGCGTGTTTCGGTTGGATAACGGGTTGGGTCGTTACAGATTCCTCCTGTTTGCCCTCCTCCTTCTGAGTATTGTAAAAATAAGTGTTGAATCTCTCTAGCATGTTCAGGAATCCCAGTGGCATAATAGTCCATCGAGAACTTGCTTTAAGCACCTTAGCTGGAAACTCAGGAGTGGAATAAACTTGACTGGCTCGGGGGAGAAATCTCTGACGATATCTCAAAAGAAATGTAGCCCATCCATCAATGTGCTATAAATATAACAAGTTAATATACAGGGTAACCCTAATATAAAATAAATTGTATAAAGTTATTAGTTAACAAAAGAATAACAAACTTACCAAGTTATCCAAATAACCAGAATGTCCTAATCCCAGTAATCGAAGTCAAAAGTCTTCATTTATGTAAATGAATTAGTCATTTTGAAAGATGAACATGCAGCGCGTCTCTTGCTTGCTCTCAATCATTGTCTTTGGATCTTTTGCTGGGCCTGCATACTTTCTACCATCTCTCCAGGCATTAGGTGGCAGTGGTTGGAGAGTTCCTTGATCATTTATAAACCTGTCAATAATCCCCCATATTTCTTCCTCACTAGCCCAGTCTTGTTCTTTTAAATTTCTCTTAGTAACTTTAACAGGCTGCTTATCAACTCTCACCTACAATAATTCAACAGATAAGCTTAATAAAAAGTTAACCCAAATAGACGCAAGGACGCAAACATGTTCTTGCGTTTGTTGAAACAACGAGACGCAAGGACGCAAAACTATCCTTGCTCCTAAAAGAAAGGGGACGCAAGGACGCAAATTCCTGTTTGCGCTAGCTAAAATCTATGTACCCACCTCTGCTGCTGCATCTGTGTCCATAGGTACCACATCATCATTAATTTGTAGTTGACCTTGATCTTCTTCAGTCCCTAGGTGTACAACATTCATGCTTTCCACTTTCTCAACCACATCTTTTGACAACTGAGTAAAAAACAAAGAGTTACTTAGTAAACAGCCATACACAAGGACGCAAACTAAACCTTGCGACACGCAGACGCAAGGAAGAAAATATGACCTTGCGTGTCCAAGACGCAAGGACGCAAGAACACCCTTGCGATACGCAAGGACGCAAGGTATGTCTTGCGTCCACAACAGTCACAGAAACACAATATTATTTGCTAAAATGTACCTTCTCATGGGTTTTCTGTACCCAGATGTTGTGAATGGGGACCTTAATACACCAGTTGGCCTTCTTTCTCTGATTCCACGTCGAATGTGCATTGTAGAAGGCCTTTCGATTTCATTATCAGACAAAGATTGATTGAAACACGTATCATCATCCTAAACACAATAAATAACATAAATAACATAAATATTCAATTCAATTAATACCAAAAATACCAAAAATACAATTAAATATACCTGATATTGATATTGTTGTTGTTGAGAAAAAAAGTGTTTCGTGTTGCATAATAAGTTTTTTACAATCAATTAACTCTTTCTCTTGTTTGTCCATCCGCTTTGTCAACAACACTAACATACGATGTAAATTGTGTACATCGGGAGGGCCCTCTGTATCTAGATCTTCTGTTGAATGCTTGTGGGGTGTCTGCTCAGACCCATCAACAACTGGATCATCTGTATCAACTAGATCATCCTGGACCTCATCCTCGATCTCATCTTCTGGTACCTTTCCTCCTCTAAAGTACACGTCACTCTGAATCCACCATTGACAACTCTTTGCTGCATCAGTTGGCTGCAGACCAGGTAAAGGCCTCTTTTTCTTGGGACATTCATCCTACATAATTATTAATTAATTATCAAATAATAAAAATATTAGCAGAATAGAATACGCAAAGACGCAAACTAAAGCTTGCATCAGCATACACAAGGTAGCAAAAAACTCTTGCGTCCAGGAACAAAAGCAAACGCAAGGTCGCAAATACAACCTTGCGTCTACAAAAAAACCAAACGCAAAGACGCAAGGCCTACCTTGCGCCCATACCAGAACCTGTCTGTAAACAAATAAACTATGCAACAATTTAAGATAACCTAACATTTTTAAAATGTAACTAACCTGAATATCTAGGAGTTTAAGGTATTCAGAGATTCCATATGACTCGACAGATGAACGCTTCCTAAAAAGAGCCCTCGGTACTCCATTCTTGTCAGTATTTTTAGCAAACGGTTTAATGGTACGACGGTAAGACTCAAGAATCCAAATCTACAAATAAAAAAATAATAATTTATGTTACATCTTAAATATTAACATTAAATACTAAATATTCAACCATTTACCTTGAATGCCCACATAAATCCTGCCAAAGTGTACTCCTTTCCACTCTCTAATTGGCTTTCACGAATAACAAACCCTTCACTAACTGCTTCGTAAGTTGGCTCCCAAATACGAGACCCCCATGGGTACTCATTAACACGCGATAACTCTTCGACTAACCATAAAAACTTTTTATTCACAACATGGATCCCTTGTTTACCCATTAAACCTCTCTCTACAATCAAGATAATTGCTAGTCGCACCACATCATCGTCGCTAATATGGCGGTGATCAGATTTTAAAAGCATCTTTTCAACATCACTAATCAAAACATCTTGAGAATTTTTAAAACCCTTAAATAAACGTCGTCTAATAGGTGCGGTCTGGACGTCATAATTCTTCGAGATGTAATGTGCCATGTCCCTCCGGCTACTAAACAAAAAACCCGTCACAAGACATAATTCACGGCGACCAAATCTAATTGAATAATTGTTCTGAAAACGAAACCATAGATCCTCATGCTCATCGGGGTACTTATCATTATCTAGTCTTTTCGGCCGCACAATCTTCCGTTGGAGCATGCAATGTACAAGCCCGGGATCATTACCAAAATATTCAAGATCTAACCATGGACCAAAACACGTTTCTTTAAACTTTTTAAATTGATTCTCAGTCATGACCTTCTTAACATCCCCTATAATGCTCAACTTATTCTTCATCTTTAACTTTCCTTCCACAAATCCCTGCATAAGTAACAATAAAATCAGCAGAAAGTGTAAGGACGCAAGAACGCAAGATAAACCTTGCGTCTATTTAATTGACCAACGCATGGTCGCAAAGACAAGCTTATGTGCAATTCACAAGGACGCAAAGATACCCTTGCGTCTACTAACGTACCATACGCAAGGACGCAAACTTGATCTTGAGTCTGGTCAATTTCCATAATTTTACGAGCTACTAATGTTTGTTTCACTCGAACATATAACCCACAATACAGTTGCATATCATTAATCAACGGTTGTACTTCAATAAACACAAACAGACCTCAAACAGACATTTCATCGAGCAGTTGGTGTGCACACTTATAAAATTCGCATCGAACCCAAAATAAACATATAAAACGCACATAAACAACGAAGTAATCACTAACCTGGTTGCTCGCCATCGTTGCAAGGTTGATTCCTTGATTATTTGGTTGATTACTTCGTGAAACCCTAATTCTTTTACGTGAAAACCCTAATACTTCGTGAAAACCCTTGTAGGCTTGTATAAAAGGTGACGGTGGTGGCAAGAGGGGTTTGGTGGTAGTGGAGGTGATGATGGAGGACAATCTGGTAGTAGCAATCGAAGCGATGAAGAGGGTTTGCGTTTATGCTTGCATTTTTGCGGATCGCCTGTTTATGTGTTTTTTTGCGTGTTTGCGAAGTCGGGCGAAAGTGTGGAGTGCCAGGTTTAAAGATGTCATTTAACCGTAATTTTTTAAGAAAAGGACGAAAGGTCGCAAGGACCCTTGCACCTTGCGGGGGCATTTTGTCAATTTTTTTTTTTGCTCTAGTGCAAGGGGTGAAAAAGTTTTGGGCATTTTAGTAATAAACCCTATCTATTTAATTTCCGTTCATCGATATTCATTTAGTTTTAGTTCATCTATCTATATCCATATCTAATGAATTAAACAGATTAATGAAAGTGTTCCTGTATAATATTTCCTAATATATGTTAAAAAAATGTTATATAATAAAAATACATAGAATGTGACATAATTAAAATCTATCGTGTAATCTTTGTCGAAGATATAAGTTGAATTTACTATTAAACTTAGACTATGACAAATTAAATGTGTAATTAGTATGTTTATATAATTAATATATACATGTGTTTATTGTAATATATCATGGTTAATTACATTATATGGTTGCAAAAAAAATGTATGTCTTATGATAAATACATTTATAATAGTAATAAATGTGTTTGCATATATCTATATTAATATATTTATATATGTATTTCAGGTGTTAATGAATATATATCCATGACTGGAATATTTTATCCATATCAATATCCATTGAGGTTCATCCATATCCGCATCTATTTCTATTTAGATTATCCATATCCATCATAAATTAGGAGGATATCCACTAGATTGGGTGGCCATTGCTATCCCTAGTGGTATGTTGTTGATTGAGTGTGATTTATTGTTCGAGCTTTGACTGCGGTTTATGGTGGTGAAGCTGTTTTGAGGTTCACCATTTTTTTGTTTGAGTTTAGATCTTCGGTGTTTCTAGTTTTTGGTTTGGTGAAGACTGGAGATCGGGGCTTAAAATTGGTGTGCTTTACGTGTTGGTTTGTTCAATTGGTATATAGTGTTTGTTTTTATATAATATGATTGTTTTCATTGGTTGGTTGTGTTTATTGGTGTATTTGTTAATATGTATTGGTTTGCAATAGGGTCTAGAGCAACACAAGTAACAATGATTGTAGGATCTTTCATCAAATGTAGTTGTATGACATCCGGATCTATTCTAATTTTAATTATTATTTTAAAAAAGGTTAACCATAACATAAATGTATAGAAAATATTTGTTCCCCTGATAGCTTTATAGTGACCAAAAGGATAGTTTTTTTATATCTTTTTTTTATAATAATAAATTTTGTACGTTACTTTAACTTCCTATGTTAGGTTGCTATGTTATTCATTGTGGTTGATTGGTTAGGTTGTTATGCTGTTCGGATAATTTGGTTGATTGGTTTAGTTTTGTTTTTGGCTAAAATAACAAATTTTTTTTTAGCTAAAATAACAATAACAATAACTATTAAAATAGGATACCTTCATCAATAGATGAAGGAATCAAAACCTGTTACAAGAAAACCGACCAGCATAAGGCTCGACAAGAGTAAAACAGACTAGACCAAGCCTAAAAAGAAGCTAACTCTATCTGAGCTCCAAACTCAACCGGCCATAACAACATCCATGTGATAGTTTCCAGCCATAATCCAGCTTCACCTTCTAGATGACGTAATCAAGATTTGTTTCTAGATATTCAAAGAAGGCAACCTTGACAACTCATACGGAAGTAGCAAAGTTGAATACGATGACGGCCACCCACCTTCTCCGTTCACACCATTCCACCGCCACCAAAGTTTTAGTATAAATAAAGGTTGAAACTTCAATTGTAAATCATCCCAAATCACTCAGAGAAGTGTAATCACAACCTTGAGAGTGTGTGTGAGTTTGAGAGTTTTTTTTGTAAGAGTTTTGTAATACTATGTAAATCTATTCTTGTGAGTAATAGAGTTGTTTTTCTCTCAAATTTGTATCTCCCAACGTCCAGGCGATCCTCTCTTCTTAATAAGTGGTATCAGAGCTTGGTTAGGGACGTTGGTCGAGTTTTTGGTCTTCTGAAGTTTCCTTAAAATCCAATTTTGAGTGTACCATTGGATTCATCTCGTCGAACCGAGTCCAACGCAAAAAACGGTGACTTAAACGGAGTTATAACGAGCCCAGAAAACGCGGTTAAAGTTTGGTCAACTTGCCGGAATTTTTGCCGGAGAAGACGATCACTGTAGCAGTCATGTAGCAATTCACTGTAGCAGCTGAAGGCACTGTAGAAAGTTCCTGTAGCAGTACTGTAGCAAGCTCCTGTAGCAGTACTGTAGCAATTCTGAAATTTTACAATTTGGTCCCTGAAATTTTTAGAATTTCATTTTTGGTCCCTGAAGTTTATAAAAATTATAATTTTGCCCCGTAAGTAGAATTTAAGCCGCGAAGTGTCTATTCCACCATTTTCAACCATTCCGGACGTAAAGGTGATTTCTGTTTGCTACAATTCAACCCCGTTTGTGTTGAAAAATTATTTGTAAGGTGATAATGTCCACAGAAGAGTCAACATCATCTTCCGGAGCTATGATTATGCTCACAGCCACAAACTACACGCTGTGGAAACCTCGGATGGAAGATCTCCTTAGCTATAAGAATTTGTTCGATCCTATTGAATTGAAGGGTATAAACCCTGATTCTGCCAAAGAGAAAGAGTGGAAGAAATCAAACTGAAAAACTATTGGTCAGATCCGTCAATGGATTGATCATAGTGTCTTCCACCATATTGCACAAGAGACAGATGCATATGTCCTCTGGAAAAAAGTTGGAGGACATGTACCAGGCCAAGACTGCTCGGAATAAAGCCCTGCTGATGAGGCGTTTAGTCAACATGAAGCTCAAAAGTGGAACTTCAGTTGCCGAGCATACCAGTGAGTTCCAGAGCTTTGGTCAACTAGTTATCGTCGGTAGAGATGCCGCTTGATGATGAAGTTCAGGCGCTACTGCTACTTAGTTCCCTTCCCGATAGTTGGGAAACGCTGGTAGTAACACTCAGCAACTCAGCCCCGAATGGCAAACTTACCATGTCAATGGTCAAGAATGCCCTATTCAGTGAAGAGGCAAGGAGAAAAGACATGGGCACAGATCAGACCCATGCTTTTGTCACAGAGAATCGGGGGAGACAGCGAATGAGTAGCAAAAATAAATGGAGAGGCAGAAGCAAGAGCAGGGGCAGGTCAGCTGATGGCAGAAAACCAACATATAAATGCCATCATTGTGGATTAGAAGGACATATGAAGAAGAACTGCTACAGATTGAAAGAGGAACAAGATCAAAGCAGTTCACAGTCGAAGAACAAGGGTGGAGAAACATTAGTTACTATCACTGGTGATGTAGCTTATTGTTCAACCCATGATGATACATGCCTTCACGTCTCACAAGAAGACACGGAATGGGTGGTAGATACTGCAGCTTCCTACCACGTGACTTCATACAAGGAATACTTCACAACATACAAAGCTGGTGACTTTGGAGCTGTGAAGATGGGAAATTCCAGTTCCGCTGAGATTTTCGGAATTGGTGATGTCAAGATAAAGACAAGTTCCGGGAGCACAATCACTTTGAAGGATGTCCACCATGTGTCAGATCTTCGGCTGAATTTACTTTCTGGGGTAGCTCTCGACAAACAGGGCTATGATAGTCATTTCAGTAGAGGCACATGGAAATTGTCAAGAGGCGCTATGATAGTCGCTCGAGGACACATTTGTGGCACACTATACAAAACTCATGTGAAGATCTGCACAGACAGCCTTAATGTTGCAGAAAAGGAGGCTTCACAAAATTTATGGCACCAGAGACTCGGTCACATGAGTGAGAAAGGGTTGTCTACCCTAATAAAGAAGGAGCTTATTAATGTAGACAAGGACACTGCACTAGATCCTTGCAATCATTGTCTGTTTGGTAAGCAGCATAGAGTCTCATTTAATTCCTCTTCAACGAGAAGATCAGAGTTACTCAGTTTGGTGCACTCTGATGTTTGCGGTCCCTTAGAGGTTGAATCAATTGGCGGCAATCGATAATTTCTAATGTTTATCGATGATGCTTCTCGAAAGGTGTGGGTATATTTCTTGCGGACGAAGGAATAGGTGTTCGATTACTTCAAATAGTTCCATGTCATGGTAGAACGTGAGACATGAAAGAAGTTAAAGTGTCTTAGATACGACAACGGCGGTGAATACTCTTCCAGGCAGTTCGATGTCTATTGCAGATCATATGGTATCTGACATGAGAAGACGGTCCCACGTACCCCTCAACACAATGGTATAGCAGAAAGAATGAACCGAACAATCATGGAACGTGTTCGGAGCATGCTCAGTATGGCTAAGCTACCAAAGCCATTATGGGGAGAAGCAGTCAGAGCCGCATGTTATTTGATCAACCGATCTCCATCAGTACCATTAAATTTTGAAGTTCCGGAGAAACTTTGGTCTGGAAAGGATCCATCATACTCTCACTTAAGAGTATTTGGATGTTTGGCGTACGCACATGTATCCAAGGAGCTCAGGCAGAAGCTGGATGCAAGGACCACTCCATGCATATTCATAGGCTATGGAGATGAAGAATTTAGATACAGATTATGGAATCCAAAGGAGAAAAAGGTGATCAGAAGTAGGGACGTGGTGTTCCATGAAAGCCAGACAATAGAAGATATTGAAAAGCCCACAATATCTCAGAAGTCAAATGTTGCTGCTCAGGTGCCAGAGGAAACAACGGAATCATTCATGAGAAATGAATTTTCAGTGCAGGAAGAAATGTCAGAAGTAGAAGATAATGAGGAAAATGACGGTGCTGAGCAGGGGGAGCCATAACCCCATCTGTCAGACGTTCCAGGACCATCACAAGGAGAAGATTATGGTAGATCTCCTCAGTATATTCCAGAAGTTCGTAGATCTGAACGAGGTCGGATTCCATCGAGTAGATATCCGGAATCCGAGTACCTTCTACTTACTGAAGATAGAGAACCAGAGAGTTTTCATGAAGCAGTATCTCATAAGGATAAAGAAAAATGGTTGCTTGCAATGCAGGATGAGATGGATTCTCTGCAGAAAAATCAAACTTATGAGATTGTAGAACTTCCACACGGGAAGAAGGCACTGAAAAACAAATGGGTGTTCAAGCTGAAAAAGGATGGTAGCGGAAAAGTGGTGAAATACAAAGCACGACTTGTAGTCAAAGGATTCCAACAGAAGAAAGTGATTGATTTTGATGAGATATTTTCACCAGTAGTCAAGATGACTTCAATTGGAGTCATACTTGGATTGGTCGCAAGTATGAACTTGGAGCTTGAACAGATGGATGTAAAGACAGCTTTTCTTCATAGAGATTTACATGAAGAAATTTACATGGAGCAGCCAGAAGGTTTTGAGGTTTCAGGAGATAACCTCGTATGCAAGCAGAAGAAAAGTTTATATGGTTTGAAGCAGGCACCTAGGCAGTGGTACAAGAAGTTTGACTCGTGCATGGTGAGTCAAGGGTACAAGAAAACTGCAGCAGATGAGTGTGTCTACATTCAGAAGTTTTCTGAAGGAAATTTCGTTGCTCTTCTACTATATGTAGACGATATTTTGATCATAGGAAAAGACTCAACGAAGATCAACCAGCTGAAGAAGGAACTCTCAAAGTCTTTTGACATGAAAGACTTAGGACAGGCTCAACAGATTTTGGGAATGCATATAACCCGAGACAGGAAGAATAAAAGGTTATGGCTATCTCAGGAGAAGTATATTGAATGAGTGATTTCACGTTTCAATATGAACAATGCCAAACCTGTTACCATTCCATTAGCCAACCATTTCAAGTTAAGCAAGAGTTCTTGTCCCTCATCCAAGGAAGAGATCGGGGAGATGTCTTCAGTACCATATTCTTCAGCAGTTAGAAGTTTGATGTATGCAATGGTGTGTACAAGGCCCGATATTGCTCATGTAGTGGGAACGGTTAGTCGTTTTCTCTCCAACCCCGGGAAAGAGCATTGGAATGCAGTAAAATGGATTCTCAGATATCTTAAAGGTACAAAGAATCTATGTCTTTGTTACGGGGGAGCTGATCCAATCTTGAAAGGCTATACAGATGCGGATATGGCCGGAGATCCTGATAGTAGGAAATCTACTTCAGGATTCATTTACACTTTTGCAGGAGGAGCCGTTTCATGGCAGTCAAGACTACAGAAGTGTGTTGCATTATCCACAACTAAAGCAGAGTATATTGCTGTCGCAGAAGCTGGAAAAGAAATGTTGTGGTTAAAGCGTTATATATATATATATATATATATATATATATATATATATATATATATATATATATATATATATATATATATATATAAAGAATTTGGAATCAAGCAAAAGGAGTACAAGGTATATTGTGACAGTCAGAGTGCTCTAGATTTGAGCAAGAACTCCATGTACCATTCCCGTACAAAACATATTGATATTCGCTATCATTGGATACGCGAGGTAATTGATCGACAACTGTTGAGACTAGTGAATATCCATACAAAGGAGAATCCTGCGGATATGTTAACAAAGGTGGTGACTCGAGAAAAGTTGGAGTTATGCGTAGACATAACTGGAATGTTCGTGGATTCGGCTGGAGGGGGAGAATTGATAGTTTCCAGCCATAATCCAGCTTCACCTTCTAGATGCCGTAATCAAGATTTGTTTCTAGATATTCAAAGAAGGCAACCTTGACAACTCATACGAAAGTAGCAAAGTTGAATACGATGACGGTCGCCCACCTTCTCCGTTCACACCATTCCACCGCCACCAAAGTTTTAGTATAAATAGAGGTTGAAACTTCAATTGTAAATCATCCCAAATCACTCAGAGAAGTGTAATCACAACCTTGAGAGTGTGTGTGAGTTTGAGAGTTTTTTTTTTGTAAGAGTTTTGTAATACTCTGTAAATCTATTCTTGTGAGTAATAGAGTTGTTTTTCTCTCAAATTTGTATCTCCCAACGTCCAGGCGATCTGACTACAGAAGTGTGTTACATTATCCACAACTGAAGCAGGGTATATTGCTGCCGCAGAAGCTGGAAAAGAAATGTTGTGGTTAAAGCGTTATCTCCAAGAATTTGGAATCAAGCAAAAGGAGTACAAGGTATATTGTGACAGTCAGAGTGCTCTAGATTTGAGCAAGAACTCCACGTACCATTTCCGTACAAAACATATTGATATTCGCTATCATTGGATACGCGAGGTAATTGATCGACAACTGCTGAGACTAGTGAAGATCCATACAAAGGAGAATCCAGCGGATATGTTAACAAAGGTGGTGACTCGAGAAAAGTTGGAGTTATGCGGAGACATAACTGGAATGTTCATGGATTCGGCCGGAGGGGGAGAATTGATAGTTTCCAGCCATAATCCAGCTTCACCTTCTAGACAATGGTGTGTACAAGGCCCGATATTGCTCATGCAGTGGGAACGGTTAGTCGTTTTCTCTCCAACCCCGGAAAGAGCATTGGAATGCGGTAAAATGGATTCTCAGATATCTTAAAGGTACAAAGAATCTATGTCTTTGTTACGGGGGAGCTGATCCAATCTTGGAAGGCTATACAGATGCGGATATGGCCGGAGATCCTGATAGTAGGAAATCTACTTCAGGATTCATTTACACTTTTGCAGGGGGAGCCGTTTCATGGCAGTCAAGACTACAGAAGTGTGTTGCATTATCCACAACTGAAGCAGAGTATATTGCTGCCGCAGAAGCTGGAAAAGAAATGTTGTGGTTAAAGCGTTATCTCCAAGAATTTGGAATCAAGCAAAAGGAGTACAAGGTATATTGTGACAGTCAGAGTGCTCTAGATTTGAGCAAGAACTCCATGTACCATTCCCGTACAAAACATATTGATATTCGCTATCATTGGATACGCGAGGTAATTGATCGACAACTGTTGAGACTAGTGAAGATCCATACAAAGGAGAATCCTGCGGATATGTTAACAAAGGTGGTGACTCGAGAAAAGTTGGAGTTATGCAGAGACATAACTGGAATGTTCGTGGATTCGGCTGGAGGGGGAGAATTGATAGTTTCCAGCCATAATCCAGCTTCACCTTCTAGATGCCGTAATCAAGATTTGTTTCTAGATATTCAAAGAAGGCAACCTTGACAACTCATACGGAAGTAGCAAACTTCCACCGCCACCAAAGTTTTAGTATAAATAGAGGTTGAAACTTCAATTGTAAATCATCCCAAAATCACTCAGAGAAGTGTAATCACAACCTAGATAGTGTGTGTGAGTTTGAGAGTTTTTTTTTTTTTTTTGTAAGAGTTTTGTAATACTCTGTAAATCTAAGTAATAGAGTTATTTTCTCTCAAATTTGTATATCTCCCAACGTCCAGGCGATCCTCTCTTCCTAACTCTATATGAGCTCCAAACTCAACCGGCCATAACAACATCCATGACAAAAAAAACTAACAAGACAATTAAGTTTGGTGCGAGTTATTTTTTTATTGTGAAGCTTACTTGTGTCGAGTCTTTCTTTGATTCATCCTTATCGATGAAGTGTCCCTATCATAATACTAATCATTACTTTGAAAGAAAAGAAAAAAAACTAGCTAAATAATATGCATATGCAACCCACAGTAAAGAAAGATCTATAACGTGTCTCCTTTTAACTAGTGTTAGTTGTTAGACGTTAGATCATAAAAAATGACGGCCTGAATTTCCTAAGCAACCGTTTTGTATCTATTCCAAGATTGCAACCAGGTTCATTATGCATTACGTATCGAAGTTATGTGTGAATAATAATAATAATGAATTGATCTCATTAAATAATTCAACCAATTTAAATTTATTTACTATACATATCTGCCTTCAAGATTCAATTCCAAACATATCGTAAAATGACCCCTAATTGGTCGGACCTTCTGCCTGAAATTCTCAACAAAATAACCCAAAACCTCAATTTCTATGAAGATTTCATAAACTTTCTTTGTGTTTGTACTTCATGGAATTCATCTATCACTACAACCAAAACCTTCATTCATACTCTTCCATCTCAATTTCCAACGTTAATGCTTGCAGAATCCAACACAAATGAGGACGACAATGACCAAAATTATCGCAATTTCATTCTTCTTTCGAACCACAACACCGTGCGTAAACTTCAACTACCCGAAGCTCATCGGCAAAAATGTGTATCAACCCATGGATGGTTGCTAACCACCGGAGAACAAGAATTTTGTGCTAAGCTTCTACACCCAATTTCTCGTACTCAAATCGAGCTCCCGCAACTTTACATGTTTGAAGAATTGCACTTTGATCAAGATGAATGGATGTACTATTGTTCTAGCATGAGAAAAGTTGTTTTCACTTCATCAAATCCTTTATTAATTGACCCGTTATTTCGAGTAGTTATAATATGGGGACGAACTATCGGGTTTTGCAGGCCGGGTGACGCGTCGTGGACACGAATAAACGGTTCATCGGAAGGACAACTTTTCGATATTACGTATCATAATATGCGAAAACGTGTTTATGTGGTTGCAGCCATGGGATCAATCTACGAATGTGATGTTTTTAACGATTCGAATTCGTCGTCTTTATCTCACGTGTCGAAATTTCCAGGACAAGTGTTTGGTTGTTCTAGCCTTCCATGGTTGTATTTACTTGAATGGGGTTACAATAGTTTGCTTATGGTAACACGAGATCGTTATTATTTCAAGAAACATGATGATGAGTATAAACGTTATGGATCGTATAGAACGTACAAGTTTCAATGTTTCGAGTTTTGTTTAGATGATGGAAAGTGGACAAAAGTAATGAGTTTGGGTGATAAAGCAGTCTTTTTAGGGTTTAATTCGTCGTTTTCGATTAATTCTGGAGGAGGTGTGAGGCCGGATTGTATATACTTTACGGATGATCTTTATGATCCGTTTCGTGATCTGCCCGATGATGGTGGAGGAGACGTTGGGGTTTATTCTATGGCGGATGGTAGCATCGAAGCAATTTTCAAATCAAATTGTGAGTCGATTTTTCGTTGCAGTCCTCCTTTGTGGCTAGAATCAAACACTTTGCCTACATTGAAGAAGATGTAAAAAAAAAAAAAAAAGTATGGTAGATAGAGCGTTAGTAAAGTTTTATGTGGTTAGTGTGGCTAGGTCTATATGAATAAGAGAATATACTCTAGATTTTAAGGTATATGTAATCTGTATACTAGATTTTAATTAAGGTGTATGTGCCACGTGTCGGGAGTAAATCACGGGATCCGCACCCAGAAGGTAATACGGACAATTGGGAAATCCCCACATGAGGTTCGAACGCAAGACATTACGCAACCTCAATATACCACTGAGCAAGACACACAAATAATATATTTTTTAACCACGATGGAACTCGAACTCATAACCGCAAGCTAATTAATGAGCCTCCTTGATACTGATGGGCCAGAATCCCTTTAGTATTTTTTCTTCTTTATTTAGAGTATACTTCAAGGTCTTTTTTTTTTGTGGCAAAAAAACGATAACATTAAACAAATCTTTTTCATCAATAGATGAAAAAGATGAACAAGGATACAAGCAAATCAAAGCACCTCTCGGAAACAAAAAACAAACCCTAGCACTAACTAGCACTAAACAAAGAATAAAAGCTAACTAAACTCGAGCCTTGAGCAACCGTATCATAAAAACGATTTCGGACCACAAACAAATATAAAAACCAAAACAAAAACCCAAGACTGACTAAACAAACGACATACAATACTAAAAGAAGAAAACCGAACACGAACTACCCGATAACCGCTTTACCTTTCCGAGTCTTGATGATCGGTTTAACAACCACACCATCAACTTTCAATCGAACAATTTTCTTGCGTGCCCATTTTCAATCGCATACGACGATACCTTTGTCGAAGAACTTCCAATCCCACCCGGCACGGAAGGAGGGAGCCAACCTTGTTTCTCAAGACCCTAAAAAAAAACCAACATTCCCATCGACTTCATCACCACTGTCATCATCATGGTTCTCCAACACCTCATTATCCGAAATTAAACCCGAAGTACACTCACTAAGAACACCGGTTGAAAGAGGCTTAACATTGCGATTCGCTAAATCTTTAGAAAACCTTTTTTTGCTATCCTTTGAAGCGTCGGTAACCTCTTCATTCCCATCCCTTAAAACGAAACTATCATTGCTCAACCCCAAATTCTGTTTTAACTTGGCACCCCGACCCTTTTTTGTTCGATCAGTACCCACACCAATACAATCACCAACACCTTGGGCCTTGGAACCATGAAAGGCATCACCAACTTGAAGGTCGTATGAGTCACATAAAAAATCACTCATGATGAGCATTTTAACGTTCTTTTTTGGCTTTGATTCGATTATATATGAGTGAATGACAGGCATATATAACTTACGATAAGCATTTTGATTGTTAAAATATTGTCAACTAAAAAATAATTCATGATAAGCATTTTAACGTTCTTTTTCGGCTTTGAGTCGATTATATATGTCAATGATAGGCATATGATGTAACTCATGATAAGGTATTTTATTGTTAAAATATTGTCAACTAGTGGTTGAACCATTTTGAAAGATGAAGAGAATAATACGGAGCAATAGTGATGGTGAAGGAGTATTTTGATGTGTTAGGGGGTGGGGTGGTGTCAGGGCGAAACATAAAGTATTTCAAAAGGAGCGCCCGTCTCTCCTGGATTTAGCGAGAAAAAAAAATTTACACTAAAATTTTTTTTTTTTCCAAAAAATAAGGGTTTTTTTTTTTTTTTTTTTTTTGTGTTTGGCACTTCTGACAATGAAAAGTTTATTACATTTTTAGACTCGCCCCCTCTGAAGTCCGGTTCAAGTTCCGCCACTGGGTGGCGCGGTTGGTAGCGACTTGGCAGGTGTATTGTTAAAATGAGATATATGCCCCGTTTGTTTAGAGTTTAATTGACTTAATGGAACTTATTGATATAAATTTGAATAAGTCGTGTAGTGTTTGTTTCTTACTTAATGAAAATAGAATGTCTTAATATTTTAAATCATGTGTGAATTTTCATATTCACCCCTACTCTTTTAAAACTGCTAACGTAACTACCTATAACTGCCGTATTTACAAGGTTAAATTTGTAATTTTAATTATTCAGTCAGTTTTTAAACAATAAAACAAACATTAACTATTTATTCATCACTTATTCCTCATAAACATCATCAATTGATTCAGACAACAAATTTAATAAAAATAAAAAACAAACGGGGCCATAGTGAGTTAGTGTCTTGAGTGACGTGTTGAAGAGGGTGAGGTAATATTAATTTCTTTTTCATTTATTTTTCATTCTGTGATAAATTCTGTAGTCGGCCGCACCTTTATAACGTTCCAATCGGGTGATTGCATCTATAGATTCAACCCTTTTGTTATTTTCCCAAAAATGAGTTCTTGTACGTGTTCACATCTTTAATTATCTCCTCTAGTTTTGAGGAGTTTGTTCCACAAGATGAATGTCGTCGCATCAAGAGAAGCAGGAGTCCTAGCCGATTTCTTTGCGTGATCTCTTACTTTGGGCCAAGGAATCGCATCCTCACCAAACAACTCGGTAGCCCGATCGTCTGTGATATTAATCGTTTGGTAGACGTCATCATAGTCCTCATCTCGAAAACATGCACCAATTACCTGCTCCACCAACCGGACCAGGAGTATGTCACTTCAGGTTATCCTTCAAATTTGACAAGTTTGTTTGAATGCCCACATTTTCATTTTCGACGACAATATGATTTTACTGCAGCCTCGTAAAGGTCATGTTCGTTCCTTCCGCGTCTGGGGTTTCATTTTTCTTCTTTATAATATCATTGAAAAGCCCTGCAGCCCTTGTCCAAATATCACCATTTTCTCGATAACGCGTCTTTTCCTCGAGACCATCTGTTTTCTCCATCTTTAAAATTTCTTGCTACGGTACCCCGTAAAGTCGTCCGTTTTTTAGAGTTTCCTTGAATCAGATCTTCAGATGTATCATTCCAACAATTTGCCAACTAAACTTATTCTTGTGGTGTCCAAACTTTTTTGTTCATCGGTTAGTGCGCTTGACCTTTTCCATTTCTTTGATGGCTACGTTTTTTCCTCGATCTTCCGGCTTCGATTTTCTACGTTTGTTCAGTAGTGATGCGCATAAAAAATGACCCTATGGATGCCCATCACACGTGCCGTGCACGTGTGACATATTGATCAAAATACACGATACGGAGCATTGCGCAACGGGCAGCGCATTATCTGACAACATGTAATAGTGCACGACATCTTAGCGGATCCTACTGGGGACCACTCTCGATTAGGGGTGTTCAGTATTTGGTTTGAAAATGTTTAACCCAAATACTGAACCAAAATCAAACCGGTAAAAAACCAAACCGAATTTAATAAACTGTTTTCAGATCGAGCAAAAACCAAAACCGAATTTTGAATTCGGTATTCGGTTGTTAATATTATGAATTTGGTTTAACTGAAAACCGAATTGTTGGGGGAGAATGTGAGTTAACATGGGATTATACCTAATGACTATACTAATCTTAACCCGTAACAATAAGTGTTTTGATGATGACATATGCACATAGCTAAGGTGATGGTAGACATCTTGACATAAATCATCAAGTTCACTAATCCACACTTGATCTAGCAAAAGACCAAAAACCAAAGAAAGCCTAAAATGAAAAACAGGGAACATGCTTGAACCACGGTCGTCCGCAGGTCAGACCGTGGAGACCTGCACCCAGATTGTGAAATCAGGGACGCACGGTCGACTCCACGGCTGACCGTGGTCGACCGCAGAAACCCACTGTCCGAATTTTGATCGAAAAATGTTTTGACCACTTCCGGGAATTTATACTTTATGAAACTTGTTCAAACATGCTTAGGATAGTTGTCTTCTTCATTCCCAAAGGAGTTTTGGTCACTAGAACACTAATCTTGGTTAATCACGTCTAATGACACCTTAATGACGATTAAGCCTAGATTAAGTATAACACATAAGTGTTATAAGAAAACATGTACATCTAAAATGTATCTAGACATTCTTAGGATGGTCACCAAGTCCCAACCAAGAATTGCTCTTTCCTTGTACATGTGTTGGATATTAATGTATGCTTATACATTAATCTTGCAAATGTCACTTTGCAAGTAAAACTTACTTGTCTTAGTTTAATGCTATGATATGCTTAATTCTAAAACTAATTTAATTATCTCTTGCTAGTAATTACATGAATATTACTTAACTACTAGCTATTAGTACATGTGTATTACTTGACTATTTGACTAAGTACTTAACGATAAGTAGTAAGTTAATATGTATATCAAACTTGTCTTGCTATGTGGAACTAGATGGAACTAGTATTTGGACTACTTCATTATATGCATGTGTTACTTGGATAAATTGTAAAATGTCATAATCTAGTAAACTTAATAAGACAATGAAAGATTAACACATATAGGTTTGCTTAAGTCTAAAATTAAGTTTAAACTTGATTAACTTGATGTCTTACAACATGCTTAATTGTTACTACATGCTTAATTTGTCAAGACACCATTAACACACTTAATTAATTACAAACAAGTTCAAATTTGAATACTAGCATGCTTTCTGATTAAAGTGAGTTTGTGTCATCAATGACATGTTGACCACCCAATAGAGATTTAGCAAATGTGTTAATGACAAATAAAGGATTATGACAAAACTGAGATTGTCCCAAATGATTATCATGTCTTGTATCCAAGAATGTTAGACTTTCCACTTTGGACATGATAAGTCACTATCAAAACAATTCATCCAAGGTAAATGAAGATTAAATGCATATAGTACTTGTATAGGATGTTGGGAATTTTTTTGCAGATGTTAAATGAAGTAAAGTGTCCAAAGAGTGATGTCCAAAACTGATTCAAACGGTTATACAACAGATATATATATTTTGGACTGAAGCACGCGCGGTCGACCGTGGGTCAAGCTGCAGACAGAGCTGCATTTTTATCTCTCCAAATAGATAGCAAGACTTGGAGAACTTTGAAGACTTGGACCTCTTGCATGCTACAACTCAAAATCATCAGAGAATCACAAGAACATAATACTTCTACATATGTTTGTGATTAAAGCAAGAGAAGTTTTATAATCTCATAGATTATAAAAGGGGTTATTGTAAACTTACTTTCAAATTCTAATCTTTGTAAGTTTGCATAGTGATGTAATAATTCTTAGAGTTATCTTAGGATTATCATCACTACAAAAGGGAAAGTCTTTGTACTTTGTAATTAGGGGCATATGCTAACTTAGCTATCATCTTTCTTAAAGGAAACTAGGGAGTTGATTAATCTCATTGGAGATTAATACTTGTCCAAGTTGAAGATAAGTTGATCTAAGTTGGAGGTAATCCTTCAAAGGGATAGAGGGATTAGGTTTGTGGTCTAAGAAGAAGTATAAGGCTTGTAAATCGGATCTCCACCGGATTTGGAGAAAAGTGCTTAGTGAAGCAACAAATCCCGATTAGTGAATCGAGGAGTGGATTAAAGTGGATTAGTTAACATCCACCCGAACCACTCTAAATCCTTGTGTTTATGTTCTTTACTTTACTTTCCACATTATTACAGACATAAACACACCACACATGAGTTTGAGTTGACTATCGTGATCAAGTATCGTTCATATCGTATTGATCATCGAAAAAGTTTTAAAAATCGTATTAAGTAACTATTCACCCCCCTCTAGTTACTTACAATCGATAGCAAAGCGGTTGCTCATACATTTGCTCTATTAACGTTTTTGATTTGGTCAAAAATCATTTTGGGAAAAAAACTGAGTTAAACGTTCTTGGGATCAACTCAAACGATGGAATATCTTGAGAGATTGGCTAATGAAGCACCAATATTTGATAGAAAGAATGTCTATGTTTGGAAGAGAAGATTTGAAATCTATATCAAATCAAGAGATTATGATATGTGGAGGATCATCAAGGAAGGAAACCTTGTGTCTCAAGAATCTTCAAAAATGGTGAATTCAACATTCCAAAATAGTGAAGTAGTGAACAAAGTGCAAAACCAAATTGATGCTATAACACTACGTCATGGAATTCTTCCTAATGGAGAATGGGTTAAAATGCTTTCGTGTGAAAGTGCAAAGGAATGTTGAGATTCACTATATACTCAAGTTGAAGAAGGTTTTAATTGGTAAATGAAGAATGGGTTAGAAGAAAAGGTAACAAGACTTGATTGTCTTTATAGAAATTGGTTGGTTGATCAAGATGGAGATAAAGGTGAAGACTTTTGTCCCATGGGTTCAAGATACTCTTCAAGTCAAGATGCTCGTAGTGAAGATGAAATGGAATCGTGCTATTAAGAAGGAGATGGCGAAAGCTCAAGCGTCCAAAGCAATGAGGTACATGTATTCTATCCTTCTAATTATGAAGATTTGCTAGATGAGTACAAAGCGGTAAAATTTGTGTATATAGAAGTTGTGACAAAGTCAAATTGTTGGAAAAAGAATTGCAAAGAGTAAATCAACTTAACAAAAGCTTAAGTGAAGAAAATAATTTCTTGAAGAGATCTTTAAATGACAAAAATGGTTTTAAAGATAAAATTGTTTTGAAAACTAGTCACAATTCTAGTAAACACAAGCAATGTACTCTAAGTCCAAAGTCAATTATCAAAAAGGTTGAAAACCTAGGAAGCGTAAACAAATCTAGTAAGTTTATAGGAGGTATAAGTCAAGGGCTGGGTAATCTAGGATAAATGAGAATCATTAATCAAAACCAAAGAAAAGAGGATTGTGCATTTGAAACTTAATATGTTTTAAGTCAATGTGACACAATTTCAAATTTGCACATTCTCTAAATAGTTAAAATGATTTCTTAGTAAGATTATGCTTAACTTAGGAATATATGCTTACTTGAATGAATTGCATGCTAGTTGTAGGACAATATGCCTTATTTGTATAATATATGTGTAACTATATAAAAAATATATATATACATGCCTACATACGTGTCATTGATGATGAAACATCGGTTGGATGTGATCATAAATTGTTAAGCAAAGAAAACTCTTCCTCAAGTATTCTTTAAAATCGACAAAATCGCCAAAACGTGTTCGATGTGAAGAAACGGACAAGAATCTACTATTCCCTGCTGCACGGTCAACCCACGGTAGACCGCAGAGTAAACCACAGAAAATCACCACGGTTAACCCCACGGTCGACCGCAGTTGGACCGCACGGGTACAGACGGGTGTTTAAACCTCCTTCATAACTCGTTCCGTATTTTCACTCAAAAATCATTTTTATTTCCCTCTTCTCCACGACTTAAGATCTCTGACCGCACACCAACGAATCTACTCCTTCTCATCTCTAATCTTCAATCTCGGTAAGATTAATCTATGAATTCTCCTCTTTCAATTGTGTTAGTATGATGAATTCTTCAAACTTTGCTTGAAAAAAAACCCTAATTCGAAATTGCCACCTAAATTGATGCCAATAATTAATTGTGTTCATGAAAATTTAAAAACCTTTGAAAATCATGATTAACATTGCATCAATTTAAGTTTTTGAATTTTAGAGTTCATCATACAACTAGATTAGGTTTTCATAAGTTAATTGTTCACATGATTCAAACACATTGTCACTAAGGAAGAAGTAATAATGTTGAAACTGATAACATCAAAACACTTGTGTTGATGAAAATCAAGTTCACAATTGTATGAATGAAGCTTACATTTGCAAAAATACGAATCCTTGTGAACATTATGAAAACCAATAATAATCTAAAGTGAAAACGCATTGTCACCAAAAGATGGTAAGAATGTGTTGAATGTTAACATCAAAACACTAGGTATTGATGATAACTAAGTTTGCAAATCATTGTGTTGTATGAACAATATAAGAATATATGTTCATATATATGCAAACACGTTCTTACTAAATGAGGGTAATAATGTGAAGAAAAGCTAACACAAGAACACTAGTGTACTTATGGTTAGCTAAAGTTTGCAAAACATTGATTACAAAATTATGTTATTTGTACGTTCACTTTGATTTAAATTAGAGTGTTATTGTACAGGAAAATGACAAGCAAAGGAAAGGGAATCTATAATGCTCCTCCAAACACAAAAAGAGCTGTGTATAATCGAGAATTCACAAGTACTTGGAAAATTGCTGAAGGAAGGATAATCAAAATTGAAGATTTTCCTGAAATGATTCATGCATTCACCAACATGGGGTGGAATGCATTCCTTAATCTAGAAGGACCCATATACCCTACTTTGATTCGTGACTTCTATGCCAACTTCACATTTGTAGAAGGAGTTGTCTCATTCAGAATCGGCGACCACCGACATAGATTTTCTCTTGAAGATTTTGGAAACATACTAGAAGTGCCTACTGATGGAAAATGCTTTTTTCATACAGGTCACAGTCTTACTTATCTTCCATCTTTTATAAATGTCGACCAAGCAATTAAGAAGCTGTGTCTGAAGAGAGTGTCAAGAAATGAGCTACATGAGAGTGAGGTTCTTGGGAAACACTTGCATCAAAAGTATGACATTTGGAATAAAGTAATCGACTACAACATCTACTGCAAATTGGGAATTCACTCGAATGTTCATGCCACCCAAATTGCCCTTCTCTGGTGTCTAGAAAAAGGAGAATGTGTTAACATGGCTTATCTCATGGCAACAAGAATGAGCGATGTTCCCAAGGACACTTCTAGGGCACTTCCGTATGGGATGCATCTCAACAAGATATTTGATTATCTTATCACCCATCCTGATCATCATCCTCATTCTCTTCGGCCACTTAGCAGAGGTACAATCACAATAAAGGGATACGAGTCAGAAGGACACGCTGAAGATAATGATTCTGATATAATTGAGCAAGTATATGAGGATATGGTAAATGCTCGTGTCAACTTAGACAACATATCAGACAGTGATGAGGAAGAGATCTTGGAAGAATCAAGAGATCCTTTCTATAGTTTGGATCCCGATTCAAAAATGGAGAAAATCTACCTGAACCAACTCAAGAGGGAAAGGTACCAATCCAAGATCAAGAAGTTGATAAAGAAGGTGATGAAAGCTATATCATGCCAAAGGAATGATGATGTAAACTATTCAAGGCATGTAGGAGAAGGAAGCCGAAAACACTGATAGTAAAATCATGATTTCTGTTGATGTAATGACTATTTATTAATTTAAACATTCAATGCTTTGACTTGATAAATTATTGTTGATTGAATGAGTGATTTGAAAAACTAACAGATGCAGCGCGGTCAGCTCCACGGTCGACTGCAGGCTGGACCGTAGACCACCTGTCAATATTTTTGTCCTTTTCTTTGAAGAAGAATTTAATGCACAATAAATCCTTCAAACAAAGATTTGTGTGCATTCAGTAGGCTGAATCATATCATACATAAACTATCATTCTTAATTATGATTCATTTTCTTAAAAGCTTCAATTACTTCAATAAGGAAAAATGCTTGAATGACTCTTCTCTTTATAAAGAAGGTATCAACATGCAAGTTCTTCACAATTCTATCATTCACAATGAATCATTCAAACAAATCACCAAATGATCACTTTCTAATCGACTTAACCTCGTCAGTTTCCGATTCGTTCGACAACCTTCCTTTATCTTCTCCCGAAGATGTTAAGAAATTTGTTAACCAAAATAGGCTATTAGTTAGCTCACGACCAATAGCTGAAGGTAGCCAGGTGATAGTGCTCCAAATAAACATATATTTAGTAGCAATATCCTTCCGATATGTAAAGTTTTCAGTTGCAATTCTTCCATTTTCAAGTAATATTTGTTTAAATAAATAAGTGCAAAGACAAAAGGCGAAAACGACGATTTGAAGACGCAAACGTCCAAAAAGCTCAAATGTACAAGATACAATCCAAGTGGTTCAATTTATTGATAAGAAACGTCTAAAAATGACAAGAGTACAAGTTGCGGAACGCAAAGTACAAGATATTAAATTATACGAAAGGACGTTCGAAAATCCGGAACCGGGACATGAGCCAACTATCAACGCCCGACGCAACGGACTAAAAATTATGAGTCAACTATGCACAAGAATATAATATAATATTTAAATAATTATATAAATTATTTATATATTATATATATTTTAAATAAAATGTCGACAAGTAAAAATCCAAAAGTTGGTGAGCTGGAATCCTGTCCCCCACGATCGCGAAGCTGTGAAGGCTAAAACCTCCACGATCGCGGAGCTGCAAAAATCAGATTTGGCCTATAAAAGGCCGAGCATTCTGTCGAGTTACCTACACCATATCTATATCTTTCTGTATCTTAATATATATATATATATATATATATATATATATATATATATATATATATATATATATATATATATATATATATATATATATATATATATATATATATATATATATATATAATATATTAGTTTAGTTGTATATTAGTTTAGATTAGGTAATGTAAAGGTTAATTTATTGAATTCGAAGTTCTGTCCGTGTAACGCTACGCGATAAATACTCAATGTAAGTTATGTTCTCCTTTTTAATGTCTCGTAGCTAAGTTATTATTATGCTTATTTAAAACGAAGTAATCGTGATGTTTGACTAAAAATATTTAAATTTGGATAATTGGGCTTTGTACCATAATTGGGGTTTGGACAAAAGAACGACACTTGTGGAAATTAGACTATGAGCTATTAATGGGCTTTATATTTGTTTAACTAAATGATAGTTTGTTAATTTTAATATAAAGATTTACAATTGGACATACCTATAAATAACCATATACACTCGATCGGACACGATGGGCGGGATATTTATATGTACGAATAATCGTTCATTTAACCGGACACGGGAATTGATTAATAGTCTATGGAATTATTAAAACAGGGGTGAAATTATGTACAAGGACACTTGGCATAATTGATAACAAAGTATTAAAACCTTGGGTTACACGCAGTCGATATCCTGGTGTAATTATTAAACAAAGTATTAAGACCTTGTTACAGTTTAAGTCCCCAATTAGTTGGAATATTTGACTTCGGATATAAGGATAATTTAACGAGGACACTCGCACTTTATATTTATGACTGATGGACTGTTGTGGACAAAAACCAGACGGACATATTAAATAATCCAGGACAAAGAACAATTAACCCATGGGAATAAACTAAAATCAACACGTCAAACATCATGGTTACGGAAGTTTAAATAAGCATAATATATTTTATTTCATATTTCCTCGTACTTTTATTTATTGTCATTTTAATTATTGTTATTTATTTTATATTGTTAGTTAAATATCGTCATTTACTTTACTCTTCGCTTAAAATATAAAATCGACAAACCGGTCATTAAACGGCAAACCTCCCTTTTATATATTATTATATATAATTATATATATTTTGTACAAATATAGTTAATTAAAATATAGTGTGAAATAAGACAGCTCCCTGTGGAACGAACCGGACTTACTAAAAACTATACTACACTACGATTAGGTACACTGCCTATAGTGTTGTAGCAAGGTTTAGGTATATCCCATCTGTAAATAATAATTAAAACTTGTGTAATTTGTAACGTATTTCGTAGTAAAAATAATACTATTTCGTACCCCACCTCGCACACATCAAGTTTTTGGCGCCGCTGCCGGGGAACTTAAACGCCGAAATCGCAACGCTAATGATATAAAAAAATAATAACATAATTTTGTAAAAGTTTTTATTAAATCCTTCGTATAAAAATATAAGTTTTTAAAAAAATATAAAAATATAAAAATACAAAAAGAGTTTGTTAAAAAAAATATAGAAAGTTAAAAAGTATTTTTATTTTTGAGTTTAAATATAAGTATTTTATTGTTTTATATAAATATTTATTTATATTTATATAAATATTTTATATTTATAGAAAAATAGAAAGAAAAAAAACGAACCCTTTCTCAGCTTAAATTTGACCCTCCGTGACTCGCGGAGTTTTTGAACTAGACCTAACCACACTCGCGGAGGTCAATCTGACAGGTCAAACCTCAGACGCATTTAATGCAAAATTAGGGTTAATATAATTAATTAAATTTAAGGTTTAGTTATTTAAATTAATTAGTTTTAGTTTTTAATTATTTTGTATTTTAAGTTTAATTAGTTTTATTAATATATAAAATTAATACTTTTATAAAATAAAAAATATAAAAATAATATTTTAATAAAAATTGTAGTTTTTACAACTTTTAGTTTATTTTTATATTTCGTACCTTTTTATTTGTTTTAGCGTAATATTTGTATTTTTCGTTCGTATTTAGTTTTAAGTCATAGTTTTTGCCATAGTTATTTTTACTTCTAGATTTTTAGACTTTGTCGTAAAATCCCTTAAGTGCTTTATCTTTAGACTAAGATTTAGGTGCTTTAGAATTTTGAGACACCTTTTTAAGTTTTAGTACCTTTTTAAGTTATTACCATTTGGGATATAGTTTTTCTTTTAAGCTTTAATATTTTTATACGCAACTTTTAATTATTAAATTTTAGTGCCTTTTAAGTATCGACGCGCTACTTTCTTATTTTTATTTTTCGACGCCTATTATTTTTCGATCTTTTCTTTTTCGACGTTTTTCGACGTGCTCTTTTTCTTTCTTATTTCTCGACACACTAGTCTTTAGGACATAGATTTTCTATTACTTCTTTAAAATTCCAAACGGAAAAATTATTTTAAGCGGTTAAATTGATAGACATCCAAATTTTCTGCTTCGTAGTAATAGTTGGATTTGTTAGTGGCTGAGTTGTGAGCTTCCGATTTAAAGGGTTCTGGCTCCCTGCTACATCTATTGGCTATTCGAAACGTGGGCAAAAGCAGAAAAGTCTATTAATTTGATAACTTATATAATTTTTAGTTTATAACTAATAGGATAATTAGTAAATGCACCACATTGTAGCTAAAATTTGGTAATAAGTGTAGTATGGAAAATCTCGAAAATATTTTGGAAACTCTTTATGACATACGAAATCAATACTCTCAAACGGGTGTTGATGAAAATTCGTTCGGTCAATCTTGGCTCACGAATGACGAAACAATAACTGGTTGTGAAATCTGTGGAGATTATCATTCAACATGGGAATGTTATTATTATGTTCCTATGGAAAATTACGCACCCATGGAACCTGAATGGAATGATTATGAAGAATACAATTCAAATTGGGATTATTCCCAAGAATATATCCAAACTCAACAACCAGAAGACGAGGAAAATTATGTGTTTGAAAATTCTTTAGATTATATGAAAATCAAACTCGAAGAACTCGATGCTCAAAATGAACAAATGAGAGAGTTTGTAAATAGGCAAGCTGAAACTCTATCAGATTACACACCTGTTAATATGAGGAGTATTGTGCAAGAAAATCTCATATCATCTAATTTTGATGAATTCGAGAGCTCCGAAATCACCAACTATCCCGATGATACTTTTTATTCAGTCTTACCAATTTCACAACATATCGACACATTAGCCTCTACCGACAAAATCAACGATCCATAAATAGATGAAGAAGAAGAAGTAAGGGTGACAAATTGGTACTCTTGGAAAAATGATAACGTTGAAAATTTTACCCCCGAGACCAAAATAGTGAGACCAATAAGTACCATTAATGAAGAAGAATTTGCTTCGATCCCGAAATTCACCATTCCACAACCTTCCAACCCAATATTCTCACTAGACAAGTCATCTATCGAAGATGAACTACGAGCTGTAATAGATATTGACACCTTGAATTTCACCCAATTGGGTAATAAAGGTGAAAACTTTGATCCCGAGAATGAACGAAAGGAAATGTTAGGAATTGTCCACCCTATAGAAATATGTATGTCGGTGTATATCGATCCATTTGACCAAGAACCAGAAAAGAGACATATCCATTTACTAAAATTTACACTTAAAAAAGAATTAAGTAGTGACGATCGGGTGATTCTAAACTTTAAACCCATGGATATATTATACACCACCCGAGATGTAAATAACTGGCTCACTATTTTAATTCGTGGAACTTATTCTACCGACTTCACATGTCGTCAGCTAAGTGTAGGGAAGTCTAACCCCACTTAACGTTAAATTCGGGGTTCGGGTTAGTGCATAACTCGTTAATAAAAATGCATGATGAGTTAGGGTAAAAGACGTATTTTCAAATATTAGATAACAGTTCAGAAAAGCAACCGTTTTTGAAGAAAAACATGTGTGATAAAACAAGAAGGAATGAACGATGAGGCGTGCCATCTATCATTCGACGAGCTTTGTAATTACAAACTGGATATTTTCAATCACTTTTCTACACTAATCACCCTCATGAATTTATAATTAGAGTCTGATTTCATGCAAATGAGCGCATTGCATGATCTCAAGTGTGGGGAAGGGTTATAAATTCTCTCGGGTTTATACTTGGTTTATTTTCTAAATTTTATGAAAATTTGAAAAATTTTCAACTAAATGAATTCAAAATCATGTTTATACATATTTATGAACGATAAAACTAGGTGTTAATGCCGAAATTATTGTTACCCTAAAAAGAGGACATAAATTGAGAAACAACTAAAACGCTTGAATTTATTTATTAAGATATAAAAAGACGCATGAAAAAAAGCCAAGTGTGGGGAGAAAGTACCAAGTTATTCAATTAAAAACTATCTATCACATGTTTCTGTAAAGTTATTGCAGGTGCTTTTGTTTTGGACTAAATTGACTGTTTTACCCGCAATATTATAATAAAGATAAAAGAAAAGATGGATCTACACGATGAATCAATTCCATCATTAAAAGGAAGTAAAGTCTTCTAAAAAAGACACACGCTTCTTGATTTAGGTCAAGAAGTTGTCGTCCAGACCAGCTGTAGGTTGACGAAAAATCTAGAAAAGTCATCTCTAAAATCAGCAGGAAATCCACGGACCTCAGCATCAAACAGGGTCGCCATGTGGTCAGACTTATCCTAACTATGAGAGGATCTGTCTCGTAAAATGGGGAGGGCGCAGTGCAAATTAGCTTGATAAGACTAATGAATCAGACCTCCAGAAAGGATAATCTCCTTAAAGATTAAAAATCAGCATTTAAGCCTGATATTACTCAATCCTTGAGATTGACTTTAAAGATTGAGAATTACAAACTCATGGAATTCAATGATATCTAAACTCGAGCTTGAACGAGAAAATATTTTGATCAAATTAAAACCGATTTATTTTCTGGAAACCCATTTTTAATGCGTTCATTACCATTGAACGTAAAATCCTAGGAATTCACCTAGAATTCATTAGGTCACCTGAACCAAATCGGGTGTCAACCGTAAGAATGGTGGTTGCATAGCATGGTCGAAGACAGGACCTTGTGCCAGACTGAAAAATCATAGGGTGATCTTTACTATATCTCCTACAAAGGATAGTAACTGCATCCGACACGTTTTAGACCATGAACATCTGCATGTCATTAGACATTGCCTTAACAGTTGCTTATTCATCGCTTTCCTTTACAACCGGACGGTAGTTTATCGAAAGGTAATATACGGAGCAAGTATACTGGACGTGTTGCTTTCCTAATACAAGGTTAGCAAGTGGATGACACAAAACCGCAAGTTTTGAGCTAAAATTTTAAAATCTGATACCCACAAAACCCACAAAAATATTTTGCAACACTGGTGAAGGGTTATTCCGGAAAACTTATCTAGGGTAAAAGCTAGATTGAATTTTCAAAAGATCAAATGTTTTCATAAAGATCCAATTTCCTTAAAGGATCTAAATTTTCATAGTTATGTGGGACTGTAAACCACAATGTTACTATCATTGTTTATACCGCTGTGCCAAAATCACTGATGTATAAAGTGTGAGAATAAAAAAGTGATTCGAGTGAAGTGAGATTTAATTTCAAGTTATGTATTGCTTGAGGACAAGCAACGTTCAAGTGTGGGGATATTTGATAGTGCTCCAAATGAACATATATTTAGTAGCAATATCCTTCCGATATGTAAAGTTTTCAGTTGCAATTGTTCCATTTTCAAGTAATATTTGTTTAAATAAATAAGTGCGGAGACAAAAGGCGAAAATGACGATTTGAAGACGCAAACGTCTAAAAAGCTCAAATGTACATGATACAATCCAAGTGGTTCAATTTATTGATAAGAAACGTCTAAAAATGACAAGAGTACAAGTTGCGGAACGCAAAGTACAAGATATTAAATTATACGAAAGGACGTTCGAAAATCCGGAACCGGGACATGAGCCAACTATCAACGCCCAACGGACTAAAAATTATGAGTTAACTATGCACAAGAATATAATATAATATTTAAATAATTATATAAATTATTTATATATTATATATATTTTAAATAAAACGTCGACAAGTAAAAATCCAAAAGTTGGTGAGCTGAATCCTGTCCTCCACGATCGCAGAGCTGTGAAGGCTAAAACCTCCACGATCGCGGAGCTGCAAAAATCAGATTTGGCCTATAAAAGGCCGAGCATTCTGCCGAGTTACCTACACCATATCTATATCTTTCTGTATCTTTATATATATATATATATATATATATATATATATATATATATATATATATATATATATATATATATATATATATAATATATTAGTTTAGTTGTATATTAGTTTAGATTAGGTAATGTAAAGGTTAATTTACGGGTTTTGAAGTCGAAGTTCTGTCCGTGTAACGCTACGCGATAAATACTCAATGTAAGTTATGTTCTCCTTTTTAAATTAATGTCTAGTAGCTAAGTTATTATTATGCTTATTTAAAACGAAGTAATCGTGATGTTTGACTAAAAATATTTAAATTTGGGTAATTGGGCTTTGTACCATAATTGGGGTTTGGACAAAAGAACGACACTTGTGGAAATTAGACTATGAGCTATTAATGGGCTTTATATTTGTTTAACTAAATGATAGTTTGTTAATTTTAATATAAAGATTTACAATTGGACATACCTATAAATAACCATATACACTCGATCGGACACGATGGGCGGGATATTTATATGTACGAATAATCGTTCATTTAACCGGACACGGGAATGGATTAATAGTCTATGGAATTATTAAAACAGGGGTGAAATTATGTACAAGGACACTTGGCATAATTGATAACAAAGTATTAAAACCTTGGGTTACACGCAGTCGATATCCTGGTGTAATTATTAAACAAAGTATTAAGACCTTGTTACAGTTTAAGTCCCCAATTAGTTGGAATATTTGACTTCGGATATAAGGATAATTTGACGAGGACACTCGCACTTTATATTTATGACTGATGGACTGTTGTGGACAAAAACCAGACGGACATATTAAATAATCCAGGACAAAGAACAATTAACCCATGGGAATAAACTAAAATCAACACGTCAAACATCATGGTTACGAAAGTTTAAATAAGCATAATATATTTTATTTCATATTTCCTCGTACTTTTATTTATTGTCATTTTAATTATTGTTATTTATTTTATATTGTTAGTTAAATATCGTCATTTACTTTACGCTTCGCTTAAAATATAAAATCGACAAACCGGTCATTAAACGGTAAACCTCCCTTTTATATATTATTATATATAATTATATATATTTTGTACAAATATAGTTAATTAAAATATAGTGTGAAATAAGCCAGCTCCCTGTGGAACGAACCGGACTTACTAAAAACTATACTACACTACGATTAGGTACACTGCCTATAGTGTTGTAGCAAAGTTTAGGTATATCCCATCTGTAAATAATAATTAAAACTTGTGTAATTTGTAACGTATTTCGTAGTAAAAATAATACTATTTTGTACCCCACCTCGCACACATCACCAGGTCATAGTTGATCACTTTCCTGAATTTCTCGTTGAAAATTTCGCAACAATTCAGTGGGATGCATTCTTAACTCTCAATGGTCCCGTTCACTTTACCATAGTTCGCGAGTTTTACGCCAACTATAAACTGTCACGACCCTACTTTTTCCGTTATCTTTTACCGTTTGTATTTAACGTTCGTTATTTGATATTCATGCCACATCACTTCTATGACTTATATTATATTTTAGTAATAATATATTTTTTATTATGTGTTATATGAATATATGTATTCGTATTTAGAATTGTACGTTTCTACGTATCGTGGATTTCTATCCGGTGAATCATTTCGGTTTTCAAATCAATGATTAGACTTTTGAGATTTTTGAATCCAAATTATTTTAATTATGATATTTTTATATCATATGTGTATATATTGTATTTCTATATTTTATTCTCGCGTGTGCGTGTTTCCTCCGAAGATTTAATCGCGTAATGGCGTTTTCGAGAATCGGGTTTCGTTCGGGCATTCGGGCCACAAGCTATTATCCATTTTATCATTTTGGGCCATGTAGGGCCCATCCCCATATCCAACTCGGCCGAACTAGGCCTTCTCGCCCATTCATTTTGTGGAAAATTTTAAACTAGGTTCATTTTGCTCTCATTTCACACACTTTCATTTATCAAAACCTAAATCACTTTCTCCTCTCATTCCCTCTCACCTAGGCCATGACCTAGCTCCATCCAACACCAAAAATTGGCCACCAATGATTCCTATACAATTATTCATCATTTCGTAAGGTTATTTGCTTAATCGGGTGATCCAATTCATGTTCTTCATCATCAATCTCCTTGTTCTTTGATTAGGGTATACTTATAAACCCTAACTTTTCAATTTTCATTGTTATTTACTGATTTCATGTGTATGTTAATGATATAGTACTTGTATGTTATTGTATTGTTGATTTGATGCGTAGAAATACTCGATTATGTATGTTTTCGGTTTGATCAAAAGTGGACAGCAGCTTTTTGTTTAAAATCAGTAAACTTAACAGATGTTTTTGGTTAAATAAAGTGTATAGATGAGTTCCTCTCATCAAGACAATAATTTAGGCTTTGAATTCATGTTGTTTTGAGTTTCGGATCAAAAGTTATGCCCGATTTAGAGTTTTCATGAAATTAAAATGTAATAGCTTGTATGATCAGTTGGCGTCCGACTTTGTGACCATTATTGGAGCCTCTAGGGTGTACCATTGGGTTAGGGTTGATGATGGGATGAACATTCATGTTCGGGTCATCGAAATCCGAGCCACGGATCACCCGGAATGGCTAAAACAAGTTTTAAATCGGATTAAAGAATTAAGTTGGTTCATGGCTGTTCTTCACGACCCATGAACTGATTTTAGGGTGTTCTTAAGTGTTCTAAGGTGTTGGGTTAGTTGGTTAGACGAGGATATATATAAAATTCGTCGAAAACCGACACCCGAGGCTCAAGTTATGACCCGGCGAATTTTTAATTAAACTTATGGTTATAAAATTGAACCTTATGTTATAAATAATGATTGGCATTATAATTAAATTACTTATGATAGAAAAGTAATTATTTTTAATTAAGACTTATGATATATATTTATTATATCATTTAATAAATATATTATGATTTAATTATTCTTATAATTAAACTTATGATTAATAATACATTTTATTATTAATGAAAATACTTATGATAAGTATTAAACTTATGTTAAGAGATTATTATGTCAAGACTTATAATAAAAATTATTTATTTATTTATTTATTATAATGCTTAGTTACTATTTAATTATAATTTAATTATTAAATACTTATGGTTTAATAATTATATTAAAATACTTACGATATGATTAATAATTCATTACTAATTAATAATACTTATGATATGATTAAAAATTTTATTATTAATTAATAATACTTATGTTGTGATTAATAATTAATTAATTAATTAAATACTTATGATATATCTATTATATCATTTAAACTTATATTAACTTTATAATTTAATTTAATTTAATTAAACTTATGATATGACTAGTTTATACAAATATTGTTTTAAAATAACATTATAACTTACAACAACAACAACAAAACCCAATACCACCTAGGTGATGTAAGGGGGAGGTGAGATGTAGACAATCCTTCCCCTATCCGAGAATAAAGACAAGTCATTTCTCCACCCAGAATGAAACACTCTCAAAAGTAGAGAAAGTCATCCCTCTCTGTATTCGACGGATAGAGAGATTGCTTCCGAGTGGACCTCCGGCCAAAAGGTAGGAATTTTTTTTTAAAAAATAAAATAAAATTGAGCCGCCATGAAAATGGTAATATCAAATTTCCACGGGTTTTTAAATCCTGCCTGAAAGTTACTTTAGGCTCTAAGAGTCAGTCAAGTCGTCAATAAATCAACGCTTGCCTGAAATTTATATTATTAATATAATTTACACTTTAATTTCAATGTTGACTAAGTTTGACCAAGGTTGACTTTTGAGTTGACTTTCGGTTGACTATGACTTTCAGTTGACTTTTGTTGACTTTTTTTAATTAAGGAAACTTTCCAAAGATAAAAACTTTATAAAAATAGAAACTTTTCAAAAATAGAAACTTTCCAAAAATAGAAACTTTCCAAAAAATGGAAACTTTCCAAAAATAGAAACTTTCCAAAAATGAAAACCTGCTAAAAATAGAAACTTTCTAAAAATAGAAAGTACGTGTTATACGATGTCCTGATCATACCTAAACATACTGAGTGTTGTTCTATGCTTATTTGCAGCAAGTACTATAGCTATCATACTAAGACTTGACCTAAGTTAGTTATTTATATCAACCTGCTTTATTTATATGTCGGCGTTGTGATCATTCTTGATCACTTTACCGTTTGCTGTTCGCATTTCTGTGTTGTTGCTTCGTTTACATTAAGGTGAGTTATAGTCCCATTTTTCTATTTTAAATCTTTTGGGATGAGAATACATGCAATTTATTTTACAAATTGGACACAAGTAAAATTTGGTTTAAATTATTCATTGTGAGTCGAACGAAAATATTCTCTAATCTGGTAATTTTAATCACTTGTTTCTACTATTAAACGCGAATCCTATGGATACATCTATCGGGCCTGACAGCCCCATTTCGTGCGAGTCGCGCTAGAAGTTATAGACCGAATGTATTAGTACTTCGTATTTTGGAAGATACACCTGTTCAGTGTATATATTTTCATATTGATTTTGTTAAGGGTATGGAGTCATTAAGTGATTACCAGGTGGCTCACGGGTTAATGAAATAATGTTTTATATGTTTTCGAGCATATAATTTTGTGGTCCAAAATGAGTCTTTATGTTTTCAAACATAACCTTTTATTCTTTAAATTAAATATTGTTTGCAATGTTAAACCTATAATTCACTCAACATTCTTGTTGACAGTTTACTCGCATGTTTTATTCTCAGGTTCATGATTGATTGCTTCCACTGTGCTTAGAGAGTCTGCATATTTATGATGGCAGCTTTTGTTAAACATTAACTTGCATTCTATTTCGATACATTAAATTGTGGGTGTTTGTTGACTTTATTTTGGTCAACTTTTGGTAAAGTATTTATGTATGATTTTTCTAAACTTACATATTTTGATAGGTTTTCTTTATAGGAAATCATTTTTAAATAAAGAATGCACGGTTACTTATTAAATTCATTTAGAGTTATGATCAAGCTGTGGGACCAAGATAACGATGGTCATCAAGTGTACTTTGATGGGTCGTTAAAGTTGGTATCAGAGCTCTGGTTGTAGGGAATTAGGCTGCATTGATGTTGTTACCCCGAGTCAATAGGGTGCATTAGTGAGTCTAGTCTACAGCTCGGCCTATAATATATTATTACATGTGATTATTTGTATCGTATTGGTATGTATATTGCTTTCATATACGTACATCTTGAAATGTCCCGTTCATATTGATTATAAACGTTCCATATTAATTGATTTCTTTGCGAGGTTTTGACCTCTATATGAGACGTTTTTCAAAGACTGCATTCATTTTTAAAACAACCATAACCTTTATTTTATCAATAAAGGTTTTAAAAACATTACGTAGATTATCTAATAATGATAATCTAAATTATATTGTTTACACACGACCATTACATAATGGTTTACAATAGAAATATATTACATCGACATATGTTTCTTGAATGCAGTTTTTACACAATATCATACAAACATGGACTCCAAATCTTGTCCTTATTTTAGTATGCAACAGTGGAAGCTCTTAATATTCACCTGAGAATAAACATGCTTTAAACGTCAACAAAAATGTTGGTGAGTTATAGGTTTAACCTATATATATCAAATCGTAACAATAGACCACAAGATTTCATATTTCAATACACATCCCATACATAGAGATAAAAATCATTCATATGGTGAACACCTGGTAACCGACATTAACAAGATGCATATATAAGAATATCCCCATCATTCCGGGACACCCTTCGGATATGATATAAATTTCGAAGTACTAAAGAATCCGGTACTTTGGATGGGGTTTGTTAGGCCCAATAGATCTATCTTTAGGATTCGCGTCAATTAGGGTGTCTGTTACCTAATTCTTAGATTACCAGACTTAATAAAAAAGGGGCATATTCAATTTCGATAATTCAACCATAGAATGTAGTTTCACGTACTTGTGTCTATTTTGTAAATCATTTATAAAACCTGCATGTATTCTCATCCCAAAAATATTAGATTTTAAAAGTGGGACTATAACTCACTTTCACAGATATTTCCTTCCTCAGAAATAATACTTGGCCACGGATCGATTCACGAACCTATAAAAATATGTATATATATATATATCAAAGTATGATCAAAATATAATTACAACCATTTTTATTATGTGTTAAAGATTTGAGTGTATTAAGTCAGCTGTCCTCGTTAGTAACCTACAACTAGTTGTCCACAGTTAGATGTACAGAAATAAATCGATATATATATATTATCTTGAATCAATCCACGACCCAGTGTATACACGTCTCAGGCTAGATCACAACTCAAAGTATATATATTTTTGGAATCAACCTCAACCCTGTATAGCTAACTCCAACATTACTGCATATAGAGTGTCTATGGTTGTTCCAAATAATATATATACATGGGTCGATATGATATGTCAAAACATTTGCATACGTGTCTATGGTATCCCAAGATTACATAATATATTAGAATACATGTATAATACAATATAAGTTAGCTAGGATATGATTTGTATAGATTTGTAAAACATTTCCGGTAGCTAAAAAGATCAAAAATATCCAATCTTGTTTTACCCATAACTTCTTCATTTTAAATCCGTTTTGAGTGAATCAAATTGCTATGGTTTCATATTGAACTCTAGTTTAAGAATTCAAACAGAAAAAGTATAGGTTTATAGTTGGAAATTTAAGTTACATGTCAATTACTAAAGGGGTAGTCATTTCCGTCGAAAGAACGACATCTTGATGACCATTTTGAAAAACATACTTTCACTTTGAGTTTAACCAAGATTTTTGGATATAGTTTCATGTTCATATGAAAAATTATTTTCCCAGAAGAACAACTTTTAAATCAAAGTTTATCATAGTTTTTAATTATCCAAACCAAAACAGCCCCCGGTTTCACTACGACGGCGTATATCCGATTTTATGGTGTTCATCGTGTTTCCAGGCTTTAAATCATTAAATTAGCATATCATATAGATATAGAACATGTGTTTAGTTGATTTTAAAAGTCAAGTTAGAAGGATTAACTTTTGTTTGCGAACAAGTTTAGAATTAACTAAACTATGTTCTAGTGATTACAAGTTTAAACCTTCGAATAAGATAGCTTTATATGTATGAATCGAATGATGTTATGAACATCATTACTACCTCAAGTTTTCTGGATAAAACTACTGGAAATGGTAAAAATGGATCTAGCTTCAAAGGATCCTTGGATGGCTTGAAAGTTCTTGAAGTAGAATCATGACACGAAAACAGTTCAAGTAAGATTTTCACTCGAAATAAGATTGTTATAGTTGTAGAAATTGAATCAAAGTTTGAATATGAATATTAACTTGAATTAGAAAGATAACCTACTGTAAATAACAAAGGTTCCTTGATCTTAGATGATTACTTGGAATGGATTAGAAAGCTTGGAAGTAGACTTGCAAACTTGGAAGTATTCTTGATTTTTATGAAATTATACTTATGGAATTTATGAAGAACACTTAGAACATGAAGATGGAACTTGGGAGAGATCAATTAGATGAAGAAAATTGAAGAATGAAAGTGTTTGTAGGTGTTTTTGGTCGTTGGTATATGGATTAGATATAAAGGATATGTAATTTTGTTTTCATGTAAATAAGTCATGAATGATTACTAATATTTTTGTACTTTTATGAGATATTACATGCTATTTGCCAAATGATGGTTCCCACATATGTTAGGTGACTCATATGGGCTGCTAAGAGCTGATCATTGGAGTGTATATACCAATAGTACATACATCTAAAAGCTGTGTATTGTATGAGTACGAATACGGGTGCATACGAGTAGAATTGTTGATGAAACTGAACGAGGATGTAATTGTAAGCATTTTTGTTAAGTAGAAGTACTTTGATATGTGTCTTGAAGTCTTTCAAAAGTGTAAGAATACATATCAAAACACAACATGTATATACATTCTAATGGAGTCGTTAAGTCTTCGTTAGTCGTTACATGTAAGTGTTGTTTTGAAACCTTTAAGTTAACGATCTCAATTAATGTTGTTAACCCAATGTTTATTATATCAAATGAGATGTTAAATTATTATATTATAATGTTATTATGATGTATGAATATCTCTTAATATGATATATACATTAAAATATCGTTACAACGATAATCGTTACATATAAGTCTCGTTTCGTAATTCTTGAGTTAGTAGTCTTTTTTTTACATATGTAGTTCATTGTTAACACACTTAATGATATATTTAAATATCATTTTATCATATTAAATATAGTGTATCAATATCTTAATATGATACATATGTATTTAGTAGACGTTATCATAACGATAATCGTTATATATATCATTTCGAGTTTCTTAACTTAGTAATCTCATTTCTTATGTATATCACACATTGTTAATATATTTAGTGAGATACTTACTCATCATAATCTTATGTCAACCATATATATATGTCTATATATACCACAACATGTAGTTTTTACAATTTTGTAACGTTCGTGAATCGCCGGTCAACTTGGGTGATCAATTGTCTATATGAAACTTATTTCATTTAATCAAGTCTTAACAAGTTTGATTGCTTAACACGTTGGAAATATTTAGTCATGTAAATATCAATCTCAATTAATATATAAACATGGAAAAGTTCAGGTCACTACACATCTCCTTCTTATGTTCTGAATACAGGAGGAACTCCCATTCCAATTTAAACGTATCCTCCGACACTTGAGAGTTTATCTTTTATAAGACCAACTCGGTTAGTGAAATCGAGGGATGTCATTCTTGACTTCTGGAATTCTCGACATTTCTATGTCATCTATTATGGTTATGTATATAACGTTTGAGTTATATTACGTGAGATGTCATTCTTGACTTCTAAATGCTCGGCATTTCAATGTCAGCTAGTATGTTTAGGTATATAACATTCTTGTTATATTACGTGCCGTTGTGTCATTGTGCCTTTGTACTTTGGTTTGCGAACCGGAAACGTCACTCTTGACATTTAAAGATTCTTGATAATTCAAAGACATTTTTATGTCATCTTTATTCATATACATTACTCTTAATACTTTTCTCTCTTCGTGTTTTCTTAGCACACTATTTAAGAAATCATTTTAGAGAAAATTGTGTTGAGATTCGAGGTTAACCACATCTTCTGACCTTATGTAGTGCTACTGGAATGGAACTATCAATTAGTGAAATATAATGGCGTCTGGCTAATGGGATTATATTACGGTAATTCATATAGAAATTCCAATATTGTGACATGTGGAATAGAAAGTGAGTCAAAGAAAATTTTTACACCACTCATTCAGAAGTTCCAACGTTACTACATGAGTAAGGAAAATACTCATTTTCTTATTTGTTGATATAAGAGAAACTCATTTTAACCAAACTACCTATCTCATGCTTTATCCTTCATACCACACTTGTTAGCAACAGCTTCGCACGTGAACAGTTTTGGCCCAAGGACTTGTGTCCTGATAATAGTCAAAACAACATTTAACTCGTTAGTTTTCATGACCTCGTAGCATTTGTTGGTCAAATGTCGCACGACGATTCAAGTCCTTCACTCGATCTTCTATGATCTTACTTCAACTCGTAACCTCTGAAATACGAATACCCTGCTTATCATCAGAATTTTTACACATTTGTTTAATTGGGCGGTCCTCATGAGATTTATGGACAAATAGAAGTAGTAAGATTTTCTGTCACGTATGCAATTTATAAAATCACATATGTACGTATAAAATCAAATAAATAAATTTACCTTAACTTATTTTGGTTAGTACATACTAAATTATACCTTCAAAATTATTTTAAAACCACTCCTTTATTGAGTTGTTTAACCGAGTCAAATTGTTTTATATAAAATGGTACATGTTGTACATACTTCTAAATTTACTAAGAACTTTGTTCTGTTTATGTTGTCACATCAAACGTTTAGAATTTTTTTTCAAAACTTCATTGATTGATTATATTAAAATTTTTGCAATTACTCTACCATGTGTTTGGGTCACAGTTCTTCTTATCCTGTGTTTAAGGATAAAACTTACCATTAATTCCATTGATAAAAACTCTTACGTCAATTTGGATGGTGGTTTTATAAAATTTGTTGGAAAGTCATTGCGCTCATAAAATTTTTCCTCTTATGGTTGGACATGGCCGAAACGCGGACCGATAAATCAATTTTCTAAGGTACACTCGGTGGTCACCCTATTGTAGAAAAGGCACTGAGTGGGTTTTTATCCCAACTGTTGTTATAGTTGGTATCATGGATATATATTACACTAGACCGTTTGAGAAGTTTCTACTCTCAATATTCACGGCTAACCGCAACATCTGAAGTCATTTTTAGATATTCATCTCACCCAGAGTCGACCATTCTTTATAACCCATGATTTGTGTTTCTGTTCATCTGCACATAAATTTAAGAATAAGGATGAATCCTAGATTGCCTCACTCATTGTGCAAGGAAGTTCACTCTCGTTGAAAGATCACACCTTTCGTATGTCTTCCGTTCGGAAATGTAATGAAAATTTACTTTAAAGTCCATGATCCTCGTTATCCCCTTTGAAGGAATTGCCTTAAACATCTATACCACTGATATGACTACTCTATATATTTCTTCCTTTGTTGGTTGAAACTGTATCTCATTCGTCCTAGTTCGTCCCCTTGGGGAGCTCCTGTTTTGTTTGTTAAGAAGAAAGATGGTTCGTTTCATTTTTGTTTTGATTATCGCGAGTTGAACAAGCTTACTGTTAAGAATCGTTACCCCCTTCCGAGAATTGATGATCTGTTCGATCAGCCTCAAGGTTCGTCCGTTTATTCTAAGATTGATCTCCGTTCTGGTTATCACCAATTACGCGTTGAAGAAACTGATATTCCAAAAATCGTTTTCTGAACCCGTTATGGTCACTACGAATTTCTAGTTATGCTGTTCGGATTGACTAACGTACCTGCAGTGTTCATGGACCTCATGAACAGTGTGTGTAGTCCTTATCTGGACAAGTTCGTTATCGTTTTCATCGATGATATTCTTATCTATTCCAAGAGTGATGAAGAACACGAAGGGCATTTGAATTTAGTGCTAGATTTATTGAAGAAAGAAGAGCTTTATGCTGAGTTCTCTAAGTGCGCGTTCTGGCTAAGAGAAGTTCAATTCCTTGGACATGTTGTTAGTAAACAGGGAATTCAAGTTGATCCTGCCAAGATTGAGGCCATTGAGAAGTGGGAAATTCCGATGACTCCTACTCAGGTTCGTCAGTTTCTAGGTGTGGCAGGCTATTATCGAAGGTTCATTCAATATTTTTCACGAGTAGAGAAACCTCTAACTGATTTAACGCATAAGGGGAAGAAGTACGAGTGGAAGAGTGAATAAGAGTCTGCTTTCCAAACTCTGAAGAAGAAGTTAACTTCCGCTCCGATATTATCACTACTTAAGGGTAATGATGATTTTATTGTCTATTGTGACGCTTCGCGTCAGGGCTTTGGTTGTGTTTTGATGCAGCAAAAGAAAGTCATTGCTTATGCGTCACGTTAGTTGAAGATCCATGAACAGAATTATACGACCTATGATTTAGAATTGGGAGCTGTTGTGTTTGCACTCAAGATTTGGAGACATTATTTGTATGGGGTCAAATGTACAGTGTACACTGATCACAAAAGTCTTCAACACATCTCTGATCAAAAACAGTTGAATATGAGATAGCGAAGATGGGTTGAGTTGTTGAACGATTATGATTGCGAACTCATTTATCATCCGGGAAGGGCGAATGTTGTGGCCGATGCCTTAAGTCGTAAAGAGAGAGTTGAACCTCGTAGATTTAGAGCCTTTAATATGACAATTCGAACTAACCTCGCTAGGCAGATTCTTGAGGCACAACAAGAAGCCTTGAAGGAGGAAAACTTCATAAACGAGAAGGTCAGAGGCTTGGGTAAACAGTTTGAGGTACGAGCAGATGGTACTCGGTACTTTGCGGGACGTCTTTGAGTTTCGATATTCGGTGATTTGCGACAACTTGTTTTAGATGAAGCTCATAAGTCTAGATACTCTATTCATCCTGGTTCAAGAAAGATGTATCATGTTCTTAAGGAGCTATATTGGTGGCCTAATTTGAAAGCTGATGTGGCTACGTATGTGGCTAAGTGTTTGACCTGTGCTAAGGTTAAAGCTGAACATCAGAAACCGTCCGAACTTTTGGTGAAACCTGAAATTCCCGAGTGGAAGTGGGAAGGTATTACGATGGATTTTATTACGAAGTTACCGAGAGTTGTGGGTGGTTATGAAACCATTTGGATGATTGTTGACCGACTCACAAAGTCGGCTCATTTCTTTCCAATTAAGGAAACAGATTTGATGGAGAAGCTTACTCGTTTGTATTTGAAGGAAATTGTTTCAAGACATGGTGTTCCTGTATCTATTATTTCAGACCGAGACAGTCGATTTACATCGAGGTTTTGGCAATCCTTACAGGAAGCATTGGGAATAAAACTGGATATGAGCACTGCTTATCATCCACAGTCAGATGGTCAGAGTGAAAGGGCCATTCAAATGTTGGAAGTCATGTTGCGAGCGTGCGTTATTGATTTCGGTAATGGATGGGATTGATACTTGCCGTTGGTCGAATTTTCTTATAATAATAGTTACCATGCAAGCATTGGTGCTGCACCGTTCGAGACATTGTACGGTAGAAAGTGTAGGTCTCCTATCTGTTGGAATGAGGTTGGGGATGCTCAATGTGACGACCCGGAAATTTCTGACCAAATTTAAACTTAATCTATATATGATTCCGACACGATAAGCAAAGTCTGTTAGGTTGAGTCTCAAAAATTTTGAACTGTTTCATATATTCAATTGATCTTCGACTATTCCCGACGATTCATGAACAATTGTTTGTAAATAAATATATTTATTTAATTTTAAATGTAAGTATATATATAATAACATTTGGATATAATAAACTATAATTTAAACATTAAAACTTAATATGTAAAATAAGATATAAAACAAACAAGTTGTAATTAAAATAACTTTATATATAAATATATAATTTCTACATATAATTATTATTATATGTATATTTTAATATATGTTAATAGGTATAAAAATCTATTACTCAATATAAGTTATCATGTACTGTATATTATATAGTTATATTACATAATCAATGATATGTAATACTAATATATTAAACTTAATTATAAATAAAATTGTTATAATAATATTGTCAATACTTTCAATAATAATATCCATACTAATGTTATTAATATCATTTTAAATATATAATCTATAGATACGAATTTAATATATATAAATAGTTGTAGTATTATTACTAATAAAATTATTATTATCATTATTATTATTATAATTAGTATTATTATTACAATTAATAATATTGTTGTTATAAATTCTATAGTTATTAATATCATATTCATTACTAGTATATTAATTTTTATTATTGTTATTAAGTGTATTATTATAGTTATATTTATTAATTAATAAGATTTATCATAAAATATAAATACAAATATATACATATAAATATATAAATACAGATATATAAAATCATATATATATATATATATATATATATATATATATATATATATATATATATATATATATATATATATATATATATATATATATACTGATATATATATACAGATACAATATACAAATCAGTATTTTTGTATTAATTATTAAATTTTGATTTCATACGGATTGAAATACAGAATCAAATTTGTTTCACGTTCCTATCATCTTTATCTAATTTTTGTTTCATATCTCTGAAAGAGTTAAACAACCAAATCGATCGTACCATTCTGTCAGAAATCATAATCAACTTTTAATTATTATTTTTCCTGATTACAACTCTATCGACCCAATTGTAACTATAAGACAATTACAAACGAATATTGATGCTGTAGTAAACTTCCAATCGCACATTCTATATATCTTTAACTACAATTAAAGAAGGAGGATAGAAAGAATCAAACAAAGCAGATTACAAAATCAGATGTATAAACGCGTAACTTTCTTGTTACATATCCCTTTCATTTTATTTTTTTCCTGTTCTTCTTCCCACTAGTGTCAATCTCTATTCGCAGATACAAAACAAAATATTGGGAAATCAATATCAAATAGTGTACGAATCTGTTTCCAATCCCTATCTGCTTTATTCCTTTTCTTGTTTGTTTCTTCCTGACTCGAATATCTCTGTCGACACTGCACATCACTTAATGTGATTCTTACTCTCTTGCAATCTACCTATATAATTACATATACACATATACACATAGAGAGGAAAGAAAAGAAAAACAAACTTAAAACATACCTTCTTCATTCTTCTTTCTTTTTATTTTGCCTTCTGTTTTAAACCTTATTCGAACAACCACCATAATCATTATTTCCCTACTGCTATTGTTTGTTTAAACCCCATTATGACCCATCTTCACAAACGATTAACCACTGCCGGTTACGTCCTATTTTTTTACATAAATCACCACCTTGTCTCACTCTACCCACTTCTCTCTCTCTCTCTCTCTCTCTCTCACTTCTAATTCCTGATATAACAGCTACTACGCGAAAATATATTGTTGTTTTCTGTTTCAATACCAAACACCCAACAAAAATTATAGTATTCCTGCAGCTGCAATTGTTCTCGCATGCTGCTATAAACCGAGAGTTACACGATCACCAACCACTGCAACTTTATTAACCTGCAATTTCAGCTTCACATTTTCTGTTTCAAATCGATTGCAAAAATATTCTTGATTTAGGTTCTATTAGGAATGAGATGAAAAATTGAATCAATGAATGTTGCTTATATATTGTCTTTTCGTTTCTTTCTTTTCTCGAACCCCACAACCACCGAAAGAAAACCAACTACCAATATTATAATTCTAATTGTTATCATGTGATCCTACTTGATCATTAAAGTATTCGTTTGATCGAGCAATATGAGGTATTAGTGGGAGACTATTACGTGATTCTTCTTCCTTATGGTAGTCCGACAAAGACATTTAAACAACCCATTTTACATATTAGGATTAGATAATTCTCCTTGGGTCGTATTAGTGGTGCTGTAGGGCCGAATTACAAATAAATAAGAGAATAAGCATTTAGATGGGGACGTGAGGAATTTTAAAACATAAAAGAAAAGTTGAGATAGCAGCATGTTGGTGGGCCGAGAATTCGGGTGAGATGTTGTGATTAGGACGTTTGTAATTAGGGAATAAATTATAATCGAGTGAGGTTGAGCTGTAAAGAGGAAATACTATACTTGGTTGTTCCTGTGCTTACCAGACGAGCTCCACATCACAATTGTATTGAGCAAGTTATACGGTTACTAGGCTTGCATTTGATGGGCCATTTTTACTAGTTGGGCTTGCGAGGAAACTTGGGCCGAGATGTTTGAGCATGAGAATGGGGATTGGGATGATAAAAGGGTGATGATAAATATTAATGGTGATGATGATTATGTAAAAGGTTATGATAATGTTAGGATTAAGTTGATGCTTATTGATTTTAAAGATGATTAAAATGATCAAGATGATGATAAACGTACATGTAGATGTTGATGATGAGGAAAATGTTGCGAAGGAATGATAAATAATGATAATCATGGGAAGGGATAAAGATGATGAGTCGTTATATTTCTTTATGATAACCATAATAATTATGATGATGCCATGATGGAAATGATGCTTCGATGATCATGATGAGATGATCATGATAATAATTTAATGACGATGATGATGAAGTTCTGTGATAGCAAGTCGAATATGAAAGATGATGATCGATTCTTATGAAGGTGATGATAGTGGAATATGGTTATGTTTAGAATGATAAAGATAGGATAACTAGGATGATGTGAATAGGTGATGATAATCACGATTAGATTAATAATGATATAGACGAGGCTAAGAGTATTATGATAAGCGGTGGTGACGAGTTAAATAAAAATCTAGAATGGTAATAATCAGGAAATACAAAATGGAGTAGTGGTTTGGGCGAGTGTTGGGTTAGCGGGACGTCGCGGGTTCAAACCTGGACTTGGGCATTTTTTTTTAAAGGCTACTTCTTTGAGGTAGTATTTCTATTATCATTACTATTATTATCATTGTATCATTATTAGTATTAATATAAGTATTATTATTATTATTAATATTATAATTTTATGAATTAATAAAATAAGTATCATTATTATTTTTTATAATTAGTATTATTATTATTAGTATTATTATTACTAAGTATTATAAATATTATTGTTATTACTATTATTATCATTATTATTATTATTATTATCATCATTATTACATATAACATTAAAATTATTATTTTTAACATTATTATTACTATTATCATTATTTGTATTACTAATATTGCCATTAGTATTATTATTACTATTACAACAAATATTATTTATGTAAAATATAATTATTACATATAACATAACTATATTAATATTTTTTTTTATTATTTACCTAAAGCATATAAATAAATACTGTTGATTAAATTATTAATGAAACACATAATTAAAATAACAATTAAATCACTAATAATATATAAATTTGTTCGATTACCATTATATGTGTTAATATATATATATATAAATTATATAGGTTCGTGAATCCGAGGCCAACCCTGCATTGTTCAGTTTCATCGTATGAATATTTTTACTACAAAATATTGGATTGTGAGTTTCATTTGCTCCCTTTTTAAATGCTTTTGCAATATATATTTTTGGGACTGAGAATACATGCGCTTTTATATATGTTTGACGAAATAGACACAAGTAATTGAAACTACATTCTATGGTTGAATTGTTATACCGGATATAGCCCTTGTTGAACTTCATAGCCTAAGAATTGGTGTTTATTATAATTGCCACCAATTGACGCGAATCCTAAAGATAGATCTATGGGCCTTGACAAGCCCCAATCAGAGAATTTGAACTGCTTTAGTACTTCGATTTTATTTTTTTGGGGATATTCTTGTCGGTTACCAGGTATTCAATCCATATGAATGAATTTTAAACACTTACTAGTGTATGATTATTGAATAAATGAAATCTTGTGGTCTATTAAAATTATAGAAATGACTGATTACGATAAACTAATGAACTCACCAACCTTTTGGTTGACACTTTAAAGCATGTTTATTCTCAGGTATGAAAGAAATCTTCCACTGTGCATTTGCTCATATTAGAGATATTACTTGGAGTCATTCATGACATATTTCAAAAGACGTTGCATTCGAGTCGTCGAGTGCATCAAGATTATTACTAAATCAATTATAGTTGGATATATTATGAAATGGTATGCATGCCATCAACTTTCGATGTAAAGAAAGTTTGTCTTTTAAAAATGAATGCAATGTTTGTAAAATGTATCATATAGAGGTCAAATACCTCGCGATGTAATCAACTATTGTGAATCGTTTATAATGTATATGAACGGGTCCTTTCACTCAACTCACAGGGCCAGAGATTATTCATGAGACTACTGAGAAGATTGTACAAATTAAAGAAAGGTTAAGAACCCCCAGGAGTCGGAAAAAGAGTTATACCGATGTTGGAAGGAAATCTTTATAATATCAAGTTGGTGACCGTGTCATGTTGAAGGTATCACCTTGGAAAAGTGTGATACATTTTGGTAGGAGGGGAAAGTTAAGTCCTCGATTTGTTGGACCGTTTGAGATTACTGAAAGAGTTGGACCCGTGGCCTATCGTTTGAAATTGCCACAAGATCTTAGCGTTGTTCATGACGTTTTTCATATATCTAATTTGAAGAAGTGCTTAGCTGAGGCCGATGAAATCATTCCTCTTGATGAACTTCATATTGATAAACAACTCCATTTTGTTGAGGAACCTGTAGAAATTATGGATCGAGAAGTTAAGAAGCTCAAGCAGAGTAAGATTCCTATCGTTCGAGTTAGATGGAATGCTAGACCCGACCCGAGTTCACTTGGGAAAGAGAAGATCAGATGAGGCAGAAGTACCCGCATTTGTTCTCAGATGGCTAGTCAACCCCTGCACCTGCTTAAATTTCGGGACGAAATTTCCGTAACGGGAAGATACTGTCACGACCCTACTTTTTCCGTTATCTTTTACCATTTGTATTTAACGTTCGTTATTTTATATTCGTGCCACGTCACTTCTATGACTTATATTATATTTTAGTAATAATATTTTTTTTATTATGTGTTATATGAATATATGTATTCGTATTTAGAATTGTACGTTTCTACGTATCGTGGATTTCTATCCGGTGAATCATTTCGGTTTTCAAATCAACGATTAGACTTTTGAGATTTTTGAATACAAATTATTTTAATTATGATATTTTTATATCATATGTGTATATATAGTATTTCTATATTTTATTTCTCGCGTGTGCGTGTTTCCTCCGAAGATTTAATCGCGTAATGGCGTTTTCCCGAATCGGGTTTCGTTCGGGCATTCGGGCCACAAGCTATTATCCATTTTATCATTTTGGGCCATGTAGGGCCCATCCCCATATCCAACTCAGCCAAACTAGGCCTTCTTGCCCATTCATTTTGTGGAAAATTTTGAACTAGGTTCATTTTGCTCTCATTTCACACACTTTCATTTATCAAAACCCTAAATCACTTTCTCCTCTCATTCCCTCTCACCTAGGCCGTGACGTATCTCCATCCAACACCAAAAATCGGCCATCAATGATTCCAAATTATTCATCATTTCTTAAGGTTATTTGCTTAATCGGGTGATCCAATTCATGTTCTTCATCATCCATCTCCTTGTTCTTTGATTAGGGTATACTCATAAACCTAACTTTTCAATTTTCATTTTTATTTACTAATTTCATGTGTATGTTAAAGATATAGTACTTGTATGTTGTTGTATTGTTGATTTGATGCGTAGAAATACTTGATTATGTATGTTTTCGGTTTGATCAAAAGTGGACAGCAGATTTTTGTTTAAAATTAGTAAACTTAACAGATGTTTTTGGTTAAATAAAGTGTATAGATGAGTGCCTCTCATCAAGACAATAATTTTAGGCTTTGAATTCATGTTGTTTTGAGTTTCGGATCAAAAGTTATGCCAGATTTAGGGTTTTCGTGAAATTAAAATGTAATAGCTTGTATGATCAGTTGGGGTCCGACTTTGTGACCATTATTGGAGCCTCTAGGGTGTACCATTGGGTTAGGATTGATGATGGGATGAACATTCATGTTCGGGTCATCGAAATCCGAGCCACGAATCACCCGGAATGGCTAAAACAAGTTTTAAATCGGATTAAAGAATTAAGTTGGTTCATGGTTGTTCTTCACGACCCATGAACTGATGTTAGGGTTTTCTTGAGTGTTCTAAGGTGTCGGGTTGGTTGGTTTGATGAGGATATATATAAAATTCGTCGAAAACCGACACCCGAGGCTCAAGTTATGACCCGACGAATTTTTAATTAAACTTATGGTTAAAAAATTGAACCTTAGGTTATAAATAATGATTGGGATTATAATTAAGTTACTTATGATATAAAAGTAATTATTTTTAATTAAGACTTATGATATATATATATATATATATATATATATATATATATATATATATATATATATATATATATATATATATATATATATATATATATATATATATATATATATATATATATATATATATTATATCATTTAATAAATATATTATGATTTAATTATTCTTATAATTAAACTTATGATTAATAATACATTTTATTATTAATGAAAATACTTATGATAAGTATTAAACTTATGTTAAGAGATTATTATATCAAGACTTATAATAAAGATTATTTATTTATTTATTTATTATAAAGCTTAGTTATTATTTAATTATAATTTAATTATTAAATACTTATGGTTTAATAAAATACTTATGATATGATTAATAATTCATTACTAATTAATAATACTTATGATATGATTAAAAATTTAATATTAATTAATAATACTTAAGTTGTGATTAATATTTAATTAATTAATTAAATACTTATGATATATCTATTATATCATTTAAACTTATATTAACTTTATAATTTAATTTAATTTAATTAAACTTATGATATGACTAGTTTATACAAATATTGTTTTAAAATAACATTATAACTTACAACAACGACAAAAACAAAACCCAATACCACCTAGGTGATGTAAGGGGGACTTTTGAGTTGACTTTCGGTTGACCGTGACTTTTAGTTGACTTTTGTTGACTTTTTTTAATTAAGGAAACTTTCCAAAGATAAAAACTTTATAAAAATAGAAACTTTTCAAAAATAGAAACTTTCCAAAAATAGAAACTTTCCAAAAAATAGAAACTTTCCAAAGATAGAAACTTTTCAAAAATAGAAACCTGCTAAAAATAGAAACTTTTTAAAAATAGAAAGTATGTGTTATACGCTGTCCTGATCATACCGAAACATACTGAGTGATGTTCTATGCTTATTTGCAACAAGTACTATAGCTATCATACTAAGACTTGACCTAAGTTAGTTATTTATATCAACCTGCTTTATTTATAGGTCGGCGTCATGATCATTCTTGATCACTTTACTGTTTGCTGTTCGCATTTCTGTGTTGTTGCTTCGTTTACGTTAAGGTGAGTTATAGTCTCATTTTTCTATTTTAAATCTTTTGGGATGAGAATACATGCAATTTATTTTACAAATTGGACACAAGTAGAATTTGGTTTAAATTATTCATTGTGAGTCGAACGAAAATATTCTCTAATCTGGTAATTTTAATCACTTGTTTCTACTGGTAAACGCGAATCCTATGGATACATCTATCGGGCCTGACAGCCCCATTTCGTGCTAGTCGCGCTAGCAGTTACAGACGGAATGTATTAGTACTTCGTATTTTGGAAGATACACCTGTTCAGTGTATATTTTTATATTGATTTTGTTAAGGGTATGGAGTTGTTAAGTGATTACCAGGTGGCTCACGGGTTAATGAAATAATGTTTTATATGTTTTCGAGCATATAATTTTGTGGTCTAAAATGAGTCTTTATGTTTTCAAACATAACTTTTTATTGTTTAAATTAAATATTGTTTGCAATGTTAAACCTATAATTCACTCAACATTCTAGTTTATAGTTTACTCGCATGTTTTATTCTCAGGTTCATGATTGATTGCTTCTGCTGTGCTTAGAGAGTCTGCATATTTATGATGGCAGCTTTTGTTAAACATTAACTTGCATTCTATTTCGATATATTAAATTGTGGGTGTTTGTTGACTTTGTTTTGGTCAACTTTTGGTTAAGTATTTATGTATGGTTTTTCTAAACTTACATATTTTGGTAGGTTTCCTTTATAGGAAATCATTTTTAAATAAAGAATGCACGGTTATTTATTAAATTCATTTAGAGTTATGATCAAGATGTGGGACCAAGATAACGATGGTCGTCAAGTGTACTTTGAAGGGTCGTTAAAGTTAACTCCTACAAACGAGATCAAATTTCGTTTATTTCATAGGGAATACTCCATGTCTCTTCAAGAGTTTGGAAAGATAATGCGTGTTCCCTGTGAAGGAGTTGAATTCTTCAACCACAGCCCAAACCTTAATCGTCTTCCAATTTTTGTGACAAAATGTGACATCATACAAACCTTTTGCCAATCCCCCGTCAACCACATCTCAATCCAAAATGAGGGTCTTCAAGCTTACCATCTTGCACCCAAATATGACCTCTGGCTACGAGTCATAAACAAGAATGTGTACTGTAAATCCGAAAGTCTCTTTCCTCAAGTACATGCCAGTGAAGCCGCTCTCCTATGGTGTCTCAAGCACCATATTCCATTCAATATGGCCTTCTTCATGGCAAGTAGGATGAATGGACTTGTGCATGATGATTCTCTTCCTCTTCTATATGGAGCTCACCTCACCAAGCTATTCCGGTACTTGAAAGTTCAAGCACTACACTTCAACAATCTAACCACCTCTCCAATCAACTATGATTCGGTTAGACCATTTAATGAAGTTATGGAGGATGAAAACATGCCGGCATGAAGCACAACCGGGTCTGAAGAAAGCATGGAAGGAGATCACTTCATCTCCCTTCGATCACCAATCCAAGGGGTTGTGCTTCATCGTCAGAATCGACGAGCCCACAAGCTAATAAAAAGGTTCTTAGCAAAATTCACTTGTGAGGGAAGCACTTCACACCCTTATGATCGAATCTAAAACAAATCTAATGTACTCCACATGCATATCTCATGTGAGATATTATGCATGATGTTTTCGCATGTTGTTTTGCATAAAGAGATTTTGCTCTATGTGTGCCTTTTATTTGTTCTCACCATGATTGGTGTTTATATGTGTTTTTTTTATTCAATAAAAATTTATGTGTTGTGGTTGTTATTTTTCGACCATGTACGATTCAAGGGGGAGAATTTGTCTTAGGGCGAGCATAGTTCCAGAGGGACCTAACCTTTTTGCTTCAACAAAAGGGGGGAGAAAGTTGGATAAGTGATGTTAACACTTGCATGTATTTATAGATAAATGTCCACCATCACTTATGTGTTTGTCATCATCAAAAAAAGGCAGAATATTGAGGGAGAATGTGGGTTAACATGAGATTTTAGTTAATGACTATACTAATCTTAACCCATAATAATAAGTGTTTTGATGATGACATGTGATGCCCCGTACAAAACCATCGTGTACGAATCATCAACAACAGGATCATTACAAGGTTAAGTACTATATGCATTTTCAAAAAGAGTTTGCATTCAATAATAAAGTGATGTCTAAACCAACATCGAATGTTTTACAATCCAAAAGCATGCTTCACTAAGTAGAAGCAAATAATAAGTGTATGTGACCACAATGGTCGTTACAAGTCATAGTTCAAAAGTACTAAAGTTTGAATGCAAGGTAAAGTAGTTCATGCGACGACAACTCTAAGCAGCGGGTGTCTACAGCACGACTAGTACACAGCCGAAGCTAACCTCAAGCACCTGAGAAAAACATGCTTAAAAACGTCAACACAAAGGTTGGTGATCTATAGTTTAAGTATAACAGTAAGTAAGGTAGGCCATGAGATTTCAGTGCTACAAAGAGCGTTTCAAAACAGTATGATAAAGTATATGTTAACCGTGGGCACTTGGTAATTAACTTAACGTTTATACCCCCTGAAAGTACACTTGGCAAGTGCGTATGTCAACGAAGTATTAAACACTCGTTAAATGCTAGCGCTACTAGCCCGAGTGGGGATGTCAAACCCTATGGATCCATATCTAAGATTCGCGTTCAACCGTTCAAAGACCAATGACTAAACGTTACCGAGCTAAAGGGAATATTTCTGCCATTGTATAACCCACACATATATAAAGTTTAAATACTCATGCCTAGTATGTAAAACATAAAATCCGCATGTATTCTCAGTTACCAAAATAAGTTAAAGTAAAAAGGGAATGCTATAACTCACAATGATAATGTAGTCGTAAAGTCGGTTCGGAAAAGGTGTGCAAGTAATCGGTCCGAAGGTCCTCAACCTAAGGCAAAAAGTTCTAAGTTAGTAAATCGTGTTAATATTTTTAAAAGTATGTAAATAAGGTCTTAAAGGTCATCATCATTCATCATCAAACAAAAGGCGTAAAGTAAGTTTCGTTTATGGAAGTAGTTCACAACAAAGGCTGCCTTCAGTCAGTCACCCCCGCCTCTAACCTTACTGAATTAAGGTGAGACCAGTGGCCATGGCTCCGTATATGAGTCCCTTAAGTGTGGTAAAATTTACAGAAGCAAACTCGTCTTCGTTTAACCGTGGTGACGGTTTAAGTGCGAGTAGGTCTGAAATTTCTGCACAACGTTAAAAGGACCTAGTGACGATCGGAGGGCCATAAATCCTAAACCGTAACTCAGATGAACACGAGTCCTATATGAAAAGTTATCTACTCGAAAACATCTATTAGAAAATCATAATCACAACAGCCTAGGTCTACTGGTCTGTTACAGAAACAGCAGAACAGTAGGCAGTGAACAGTAAGCAGAAAAATAATGGATTCCGATAGGTTTGGTGCTTGATGTTCATCATGGTTCTCATCCTTGATGCCTATAGCTTCAAGTGTACAACTCATTGATGTGTTTACATCATATTTACCAAGTTTTGACCATCATAACCCAAGTGCAAGTCTAAGACATGAAGCAAAACTCACTTAAGAGTTGTATGAAGTTTGATGAACCAAAGTTACATCAAAGTCTTAGATCTAACACATACATGAACTTTAAGACTAATAATAAGTTACAAACTTGAAAGTAAACTAACTAATCAAGATCTTAAGATGTAGAACATAGTTCTTAGTTAGATCTTGAAGATCCATGACCCAAAAGTCTAGATCAAGCATAAGTATACAAAGTTATATTTAAAGAAAACTTATTTATGTGTTCTTGAACTTTTAAAGTTAACTTTTAGTTCAAGATTAATGAGATCAAGACTAACTTGTAGTACTTGACCATTTAAACTAATTACATGAAATTAAAGTGCATAAAATGAAGTGATAAACTAAGTAAACAAGTAAAAGTTTCATGGTTTGTTCATACTTTTAAAGATTCAACCAAGGTTTGATCTTTAAGTGAAGTAAACTTTAAGTTTACTTCAAGAACTACAAGTATGAGTTACAACACAAGAACTTTCTTTCTTTAAACAAGTATTGGAGATCATAAACTAGGAAGTTTATGTCTTGTATGTTCTTGTTATGAACAAGATAATTATGTAGAATGAAACTAGGTAGTTTGATTCTTGAAACTAATAAAGAACAATAACAACAACAATATGAAACAAGTAACAACAACAAACAAGAAATCAATCAAGCAAGTAACAAAAGATGATGATGATTATGGGGTGATATGTCACGGTTTTTACAAAGAAAAGAAGAGAGAAAAAGATGTTCAAAACACTTACAAGAAAGAGAGAAAAGTGAGAGAGAATGAAATGTAAGAAGTGTGTGTTTTGAGAAATGGGGATGCAAGTAGAAGTAATACAAAACAATGAACCAAAGATCCCTCTAAGGCCTACTAGGGTCATGGTTTTGCTGCAGCAAAATGGAGGGAGAAGTTTGTTTAATGGTTACTTGCATGCTAAAGTTCAAAAGGGTGGTTAAAGAATGGTTATGCATGGGGATTGTGGGAACTAGATTCCAATTGTTAAAACTAACTAGTTACCTCACTAAAATGATACTTACACTTGAAGACATGGGCTAACTAAGTCCACTTAAAAGGTATGATGGGCTTGGAAGCCCAATATCATGAGTCCATTATACTAACAAAGCCCAAGTTCAAATAATTAATAAATAAACCCAATCAAAGCCCAAGTAACTAACTAATCACCATAGTTAATTAAAATGATTAATATAATTAATCATGAATGTAAATAATACTTGAAAATATTATTCGTGTAAGTTCCGGGTGTCACAAAGACGTTTCGGGCAATTAAAATCAAGTTCGGGCAATCATGCAACATGTAAATGTAATAACATACATTCGTTTTATCACACGTATTAATAATAACAATTATTAATAAATAAACGTTGGAAAATCCAGGGTCGTTACATTACCCACCTGTTAAAGAAAATTTCGTCCCGAAATTTTAAGCTGAGGCAGATGGAGGAATCGGGAAGAGGTGAGGATACTTCCACATCATTTGATCCTCTCGCTCCCAAGTAAACTCAGGTCCTTGTTTGGCATTCCATCGTACTCGGACGATCAGAATCTTGTTGCGTTTCAAAGTTTTGATCTCACGATCCATAATCTCAACAGGTTCCTCCTCAAAGTGGAGTTTGTCATCAATTGTAAGTTCTTCTAATGGTATGATAGGTTCGGGTGCAGCAAGACACTTTTTCAGGTTTGACACGTGGAAGATAGGATGAACTGAGCTCAATTGTGCTGGTAGATCCAAGCGGTAAGCAACGGGTCCAACACGTTCCAAAATTTCGAAAGGACCAATGTATCGTGGGTTTAACTTTCCACGTTTTCCAAAATGGGTCACACCTTTCCAAGGTGCAACCTTCAACATAACACGATCACCAACGTTGAATTCAAAGTCTTTACGTTTAAGATCGGCATAACTCTTTTGACGATCGCGGGCAGTCTTTAGTCTGGCTTGAATCTGAGAAATCTTCTCCGTGGTTTCGTGGACTACCTCGGGTCTGGTGATTTGCTTTTCGCCTACTTCGGCCCAACAAATAGGAGATCGGCACTTGCGGCCATACAATGCTTCAAAAGGTGCAGCATTAATGCTTGAGTGATAACTGTTGTTGTACGAGAATTCGGCGAGTGGCAAATGCCTTTCCCAGGCCTTTCCGAAATCAATGACACATACATGCAACATGTCTTCCAACGTCTGGATCGTTCGTTCACTTTGCCCATCAGTCTGAGGATGATAAGCAGTACTCATGTCAAGACGAGTTCCCATGGCTTCTTGCAAAGAACGCCAAAATCTAGAAGCAAAACGGGGATCGCGATCGGAGATGATCGATAAAGGTACACCATGATGAGATACAACCTCTTTGATGTATAATTGGGCAAGTCTCTCCATTGTATCCGTTTCCTTCATCGCTAGAAAGTGTGCAGATTTGGTAAGGCGATCAACAATAACCCAAATAGTATCGTATCCGCCCATCGTCTTTGGCAGCTTAGTAATGAAATCCATTATGATCCTTTCCCACTTCCATTGTGGGATCTCCGGTTACTGAAGTAACCCAGAAGGTCTCTGATGCTCGGCTTTAACTTTCGAGCAAGTCAAACACTTACCAACATAAGTCGCGACGTCCTTCTTAAGATTCGGCCACCAATACTGTTCTTTAAGGTCGTGGTACATCTTGCCCACACTGGGGTAAATCGAATAACTCGATTTGTGTGCTTCATAAAGTATAAGATTTCGTAGATCTCCATAAAGAGGTACCCAAATTCTTCCGGCATAACATCGGAGTCCAGACTCCCTAACCTAGAATCGAGAGACAAGTATGTTCAAATGTTCATGAGATACGTTCTCCTACTTGAGAGCCTCATCTTGGGCTACTCTGATCTGACTGTTGAGGTTCGAATAGATGGTGATGTTCAGAGCCCTAACACGAAGAGGTGCCGTCCTCTCCTTTCGGCTTAAAGCGTCAGCTACAACATTGGCCTTGCCAGGATGATAACGGAGTTCACAATCGTAGTCGTTGAGCGTCTCAATCCATCGACGCTGTCTCATATTCAGTGGCTTCTGATCAAAGATGTGTTGGAGGCTCTTGTGATCGGTGAAGATAGTACTCTTAGTTCCATACAAATAATGTCTCCACAATTTAAGCGCAAAGACAACAGCTCCAAGTTCAAGATCATGCGTAGTGTAGTTCCGCTCGTGAATCTTCAATTGGCGAGAGGCATAGGCAATAACCTTTGATCGTTGCATCAGTACACAACCAAAACCACTCTTCGAAGCATCGCAATAAACAACAAAGTCGTCACTGCCTTCAGGAAGTGATAGGATAGGTGCGGTGGTCAACTTCTTCTTCAATGTTTGGAATGCTGATTCGTGGGCGGGTTCCCAAATGAACTTCTTGTCCTTGTGAGTCAGTGCGGTCAAAGGACGCGCAATCAGAGAGAAACCTTCGATAAACCTTCGGTAATAACTGTGATGACCCGGGAATTTCGAACCAAATTTAAACTTAATCTTTATATTTTTCCGACATGATAAGCAAAGTCTGTAATGTTGAGTCTCGAAAACTTTGAAACTAGGTTCATATATTCAATTGACCTCTGACTAATTTCCGACGATTCACGAACCATTATATAAATGAATATGATTATATATATACATATAGGTATATATGTATCTACATATATGATAACTTGAAAATATTAATAAGGTATTAAACGTATAAAATTTTACATGAACGTAATTGTTCAATAATGTTTATCGGTGGAATTAAAAGATAATATCAAATGATTGATTTATTGAAAACATTGTATGATTATGAGTCTTTGTTGCGAGGTCCACGTTGATTTGAGAAATCATTCATTTTAATGTTTTTCGGAATAAATGGTAAAGTGATTTACAAATTTGGAATATAATTGTGATATTAATAGTAATATCATTACTTTTATTATTATTAATATTATTATTAATGTTAATATTAATATTAACATTTATTTTACTAAATTTATTATTTCTAATAAATATATATATATATATATATATATATATATATATATATATATATATATATATGATTTAGAATAAATGTAACTTGTTATATCTTTATATTACTTGTATTATTATTATATATTATCACTTAGAATCATTAGTATTAATATAGATTATCATTATTATAATAAGATACAAATTTTTTTATTTATTTATTATCATTTATAATATTGTTATTAACAATTATTATTATTATTATTATTAATAGTATTATTATTATGATAATTATTATTAATATTAACTGTATTATTATTTTATTAATATTATAAGTATTACTATTGCTATTATTATTATTATTATTATTATTATTATTATTATTATTATTATTATTATTATTATATTTTTTATTTTTAATTATTATTTATGATATTTTTTTTTATATAATGCAAGATATATACACGCATTTGGGACTACCTGTTTTCTTCACTTATTTTCTGTATACTCGTGATAATAGGGTCTAGAGTCACCAACTTTTTTTCTCTTTTTGACTTGGTTGAATTTTTTTTTTTTGGAATCAATCCCTCAAATCACAAATCATATACCGCAACATATTTTTTTTTACAGGTGAATACAATTCTTTAATTTTAGTTATTTATTTATTTTTTTTCTTTCTTTCTTCTTTTCTCTCTGTCGTATAATTTTTTTTTTTTTGCTCATAATTCGAAATCGAGTTCATATTAAAAATCTAATAGTGCAGATGCATCCCAAATCATGTCATGAATGTTTTCTCAAAGTTTCAGCTTCCAATTCGAAAAATCAAATGTGAATTTGAAGAGTTAAACTTAGAGTTAAAAAGTCAACAGATTTGTAATTTCAAAAATTCGAATTCTATGTTACGATTCAAGTGAAATTGAGAATTTAGATAGATTATAGGAACGATTTGAAACAAGTTTGGTGTTGTAACCTTTGGCTAAAACCTTACCAAAATCAAAATCAATATTTTTTTTATGAAGGTCGACGAGCACAGCAGCAGTAACATATACATATATATATTTTTTTCAACCCAATTAATCACCATAAAATGTTTTCTGTGTTGGAGTTTAAGTCTCAAATTTAAATGGGTAAATTGTTCTATGATTGGGGTATCATTGGTCGAAGTCTGAATGAAAGGAAGATGATGAAGAACATAAAAAAAGATACTGTATAAGTGTTAAAATAATCGAGAGTAATCAGAAAAGCAGAAACAGTCAAGTGGTTTGGGAAGTAGGGGTGTGAGTGAAAGGTCTCGGGTTCAATCCAGAGGGAGGGCAACTATTTTTTTATGGGATTCTTTCTTGTGAGGTAGTCTTTTTACTAATATTAATTATCATTATTATTATCTTTATTATTATTGCGATTATTATCATTATTGTTATTAAAAGTATTATAAATGTTATTAGTATAGTAATTATTCTTATTAGTATTAATACCACAATCGTAAAGGTATTAAAACCGTTATTATTATTATTAACATTATTAATGTATCTATTATTATAAATTTGTCATGCAAGTATTAGTTATTATTATTATTATTATTATTATTATTATTATTATTATTATTATTATTATTATTTGAAGTATTATAATAATTACTATTAGTATCATAATAAGTGATATACCAACTATTAATATTATCGCTACAAGTAGTAATAATGTTATTCTTATTATTGAATTATCATTTTAGGACTACTAATATTATTATAATTGTGATTAGGGTTATTATTATTGTTACTATAAAAATAATACAAACTATTATTATTTTCGCTAATATTAGTATTAATATCATTTTTTTTTATTATTAGTAGTATTACTATTATTATTATTAACAAAAGTATCATTCTAACATTAAAGTCATTATAATCATTATTTTCAATATCAAAGGAGATTATTATTATTTGTAAGTCATTATTATCGAAAACTATCATTTTTGCTACAAGTAAATATTTTGTACTTAAAATATACTTAATACATATATTATAATTATAATAATAGTTTATATACCATAAATCAAACATATTAATATTAGTTATATAAATATTTATATATAACAAACTAATAATTTTCTTTATATATATATATATATATATATATATATATATATATATATATATATATATATATATATATATATATATAACAAAATATATAGATATTAAACATTTTTAAATGTATATAACATTAAGTTATAATTTATACTAACATATTATAATAACACTAATAATTATATAGAAATTGGTTCGATTACAATTATATGTGTTAATATATATATAAATGATATAGGTTCGTGAATCCGAGGCCAAACCCTGCATTGTTCAGTTTTGTCATATGTATTTTTACTACAAAATACAGTATGGTGAGTTTTCATTTGCCTTTTTTCCCTTTATATTTTTGGGCTGAGAATACATGCGCTGCTTTTATAACTGTTTTACGAAATAGACACGAGTAAATGAAACTACATTCTATGGTTGGATTATTAAACTGAATATGCCCCTTTATAGTCTGGTAATCTAAGAATTAGGGAACAGACACCCTAATTGACGCGAATCCTAAAGATAGATCTATCGGGCCCAACAAGCCCCATCCAAAGTACCGGATGCTTTAGTACTTCGAAATTTATATCATGTCCGATGGAGGATCCCGAAATGATGGGAATATTCTTATATGCATCTTGTGAATGTCGGTTACCAGGTGTTCAATCCATATGAATGATATTTTGTCTCTATGCATGGGACGTATATTTATGAGAACTGAATATGAAATCTTGTGGTCTATTAAAATTATGAAATGATTATTTATGTTAAACTAATGAACTCACCAACCTTTTGGTTGACACTTTAAAGCATGTTTATTTTCAGGTATGAAAGAAATCTTCCGCTGTGCATTTGCTCATTTTAAATATATTACTTGGAGTCATTCATGACATATTTCAAAAGACGTTGCATTCGAATCGTTGAGTTCATCAAGATTATTATTAAGTCAATTATAGTTAGATATATTATGAAATGGTATGCATGCCGTCAACTTTCGATGTAGTGAAAGATTGTCTTTTCAAAAACGAATGCAATGTTTGTAAAATGTATCATATAGAGGTCAAGTACCTCGCGATGTAATCAACTGTTGTGAATCGATTATAATCGATATGGACTTCATCTGGATGGATTAAGATGGGTCACTACAATTGGTATCAGAGCGGTGGTCTTAGCGAACCAGGTCTGCATTAGTGTGTCTAACTGATAAGTCGTTAGGATGCATTAGTGAGTCTGGACTCCGACCGTGTTTGCATGTCAAAAGTTTTGCTTATCATTTCGTGTCGAAAATTTTCTGCTTATCATTCTTAGGGAATCACTTGCTTATCATTCTTAGCTTAGACACGTTTTACTGCATTGACTGCATGAATAGTGTATAGACAAAATTCTTATCTTAGCGTATCTGCTACTTTATATCTTAACGTATCTGTTACTGTAACTTTTCCTGACAACTTCCGTAGATTCCTCCGTAACTTATGAGATTTTAGTATTATATATGCATATGTAAATTATGTATTGTAGGGTACTAATCTAAATCCTATAATCTATTTCTTATCGAAAAATCCTCCATCTGATCGTACGAGATGAATCCTGCAACCAGTTCGAGTCCCTCAGATTCCGATAACTATTCTGATAGTTATTTCGACAGCTATTCCGACATAGATGTTCACCTAAACTCCGAAAACAGCGTCATCGACATGAATCAATCAATCAGCCATTATCAATTCATCTGATGGGTTCGTAGTTAACTTAATTAATGGAAACGCGCAGAAGGCAATCCCTTCCACCAACCGAATTTACCTCATGACAATGAACCTGAAGCGTTTACCGGCGAACCTGTTCGAGACACCATTTTCAGTCTCATTTCCAGGGTAACTCGATAAGATCATATTCTATCCACAATTCTGAACCTTATTCATCCACTCGTTTCGATCGACAATCATCCTGGAGTAATAAGTCAACGAACTTCGCGCTCGAATAATCAATTCGGAGAATACGGTGCAAAATGTACCAGCTTCAACAACATTACCAGCACCAACAGTACCATCAATAACAGCACCAGTACCATCAACAATCCATGCTTCAATATCATCATCTGTACCTTGAGTATGATCTTCGTTCTACGTATCGTTCTATCTCATTTATCTTCGTTCGACATGACGAATATGTAATCTCTAAAGTTTTAGAGATTATTTATTCTAGTTCCAACCAAAAAGCAAATGAGTTTAATATCATAGTAACTCATTAAATCCATGAATACATCTGAAGAAAATATATATGTATATATGTTTTCATAAAGATTGTAATTAAAAATTCTCTTGTACAAACTGTTAATGGTGAAAATATTTTAACGGGTAGGTAATACTCGAGGAATATTTAAATTTCACATTAATAAGTTACATTGTACGTTCTTCGAATCTGTTTCAACAATCATATACTATCCTACTTACATCCACCGATATACGTATCCGTTCACCAAAGAATAACTATTTTCATTCAAAATCAATTTCATATTAGGATTTTGACATATCAGAATCCAACAAGTGGCATAATGAAGAAAAAAAATGGACACAATAAAAATTGATTAGAAACAGACTAATTAACAATATGAAATTTTGTTAAGAATCCACGCTAACAAAATCCTAGCTAACTGTTCCTAGCTAACTGTTAATTCCGTATTACATTTTATTTTTCGTAATTTAATTATCGCAATTTATTTTATCGCAATTTAATTCTCGCAATTTTATTTATTGTTATTTAATTTCTGTTATTTACTTTACGCACTTTATTTATCGTTATTTAATTTATGTTATTTATTGTACGCACTTTAAATATCGGGACACGTATACAAGGTTTTGACATATCATATCGACGCATCTATATATATTATTTGGAATCACCATAGACACTCTATATGCAGTAATGATCGAGTTCTCTATACGGGGTTGAGGTTAATTCTACAATAATATATATAGTTTGAGTTGTCATCGAGTCTGAGACGTATACGGGTCACGACACGTATTAATTAATTCGAATATTATATATTAAACTATATATATGAATTATTGGACTGTCAACTGTGGACTATCGACTGTGGACTAATAACATTAGACAATTAAAATGAATTAAAATATTGTTATAATATATGAAACTAGACAATTCTTCAAGTTTGCCACTTGATTTCATCTTAAACGCCAGTTGTATCTTGACAATTCTAATTTACGTTCAAACCTTTCATGATTCTTGAAAACACCTCAATCGAGAGGATGAATCAACCGCACTTCATCTACAGAAGAAAAGATTGAGGTATATAATTATGCACTTGAAAACATTCAAAACTTGTGTAAACGTTTAACACGTATCTGCGCTAACTTTTTTGGCATGTTATTATCGAAAATAACTTTACAACACCACTCCAAATTAGCCAATTTTGTCACAGCTCCAACAAATCAACTCCAATTTTTCATTCGAATTAGCCTTATTATAACCTCGATATATAAGTTTGCCTGTCGTCATCGTTACCGGAGAACCGTTTATATTTCACCACATTGGCAGTAAAATTACCAGCAACTTCAATGAATTTGGACTTTCCGAAAAATCATTATATTCATTGAAACCCCATCTTGCATTCATCTATACCCTGTAACAATAATTGCCATACCAATTACCAGGAATCAGCAATCAGTATTTTGAATCTCGTAGTATTTCTACATCAATAGTTATATGTATACATATAACAATTATCTCCTAGAATTACGACCTTCAATTCTGAAATTTTGAAAAGGCACCCAGTTTACGAATCGATACTCTGGATGTTGAAAAAGCTGAATGAAGTAGCAGAAACTGTAGGCAACTGTAAACGACCTTAGTCGTCGGAAGTTTGATGATAAAGAATAATATATTGGAAAAGCACAGAAACGTTGGAACTGGAAAACGGAAAGAGTTAACCATGAAGGAGACCAAGGACAAATACAAGGACCAAACCTTATATTCAAAGGATTCAGGTAATTATGGATCCGTTAAAATCTTTAGAGAATATCTTGCTCCGAAGTCATGTTAAGATCTTGCGGAAAATCTTTCTCCATCAACCATCGAACTTAGAAATTCCAAAATATCCTCATCAATATCTTCGATATTTCTGAGGATATTTTCATAAATATTCTCGTCCGAAATTATATACCTCTTCGTGCTTCCTGTGTATCATTATATTGGAAACATTCAATAGAAAATTTAGTACCGAAAAGCAGATTATGCGAAACTATGAAGAACGCCGTGGACAAATCGCAAAGAATAAGTTTGACTTAAAAGAATCCAAATGATTCTGTTTCTGATGAAATCTTTATCGAATACCTTGCTTCCGAATCTAAACCTTTACGGATAAATCTTCTTCATCATCCATCGATATTAGAAATTCCAAGATATCATCGTATCTTTCATTACAAATATCCTTCATATTTCTGAAGATATTTTCATAACTATTCTTATCTGAAATCATTAATCTCTTCGTGCTATCAGTGTTACATCATATAGAAACTGTTAATTTCTATATTCTGTAAACTTTCGAGCTTAAAATATGAATGTTATTGAAATAATGTTGGAAACTGATGCATGAGTTAGTATAATATAATGACACTTGATCAACGTGATTATATTACAGTAAGTCATGCTGAGTTTCTAATGGGACGTGATGATTCACAGATCCTAACGTCATCACGTGCCATGTTACATAACTCTTTCATTATGCTTAACTTCTGAACATATCAAGAAAGTATATTCTTGATAGTTCTATTCTCAGTGATTCTGGTAACTTGATAAATCAAATTGTGCTAATACATTAGTTCTTATTTAGAACACGACGTTTATTCAAAATTCCATACTTACGAATTCTGGACCGTTACTCGCTTTACTAGAGGTCGGGAGGATAATAAACAGGAAAAGAGCTCCAAAATATAAGAGAAAATATAAAGCCCAACAACAACACCGAAATTACAAACCGTGGATATCAGTACGTATAGCAATATAAAGACACGGGAGGATTATAAATACAATAATTCCTAAAGCATAGTAGAAATAAACGGATTCCTCAGGTGGAAGTTGAAAAAGGAGAATGATTGTTGCGATAATTAGGATAAGGACAAGGATCAGAACTGGATTAAGCATTTTCACGATCTTTTGAATTTTGGAATTGAGTATTGAAGTGGTGAAAAATAATGGAACGGAAAAGTTAAAATTTATAGTGAAAATATCAGACAGAGGAATCGAGGCAGATCACCGCATTTAATTATAGAAATCTAAATTTCCTTATTCGCAGGAGATTCAGGTCTTTTAGATTTCGAAGATTTTCTTCAAATCCCTTAAATTCCGGAATTCAACCAAAACAACGTCAAAAGTTAAGACGCATCCTGTTTTCTAAATTCAATCGTGACTACGTCAAAAGTTAAGATGTATCTTACTTTCAAAATTCAACCCTGACTCTGTCAAAAGTTACGACGAATCTTTACTTACCCTATTTCAATCTTTTGTGATAATTTCACTCATACACTTCGAATAATTGAGTTGTTTTATTCAAATCACCTGATGGTGATAAAACTTTAATTATTGACTCATATTCATCATGAAAACATTTTATTTGTTAGCCATGACGACCACACTCAAATTTCGGGACGAAATTTCTTTAACGGGTAGGTACTGTGATGACCCGGGAATTTCCGACCAAATTTAAACTTAATCTTTATATGTTTCCGACACGATAAGCAAAGTCTGTAATGTTGAGTCTCGAAAACTTTGAAACTAGGTTCATATATTCAATTGACCTGTGACTAATTTCCGACGATTCAAGAAACCATTATATAAATGAATATGATTATATATATACATATAGGTATATATGTATCTACATATATGATAACTTGAAAATATTAATAAAGTATTAAACGTATAAAATTTTACATGAACGTAATTGTTCAATAATGTTTATCGGTGGAATTAAAAGATAATATCAAATGATTGATTTATTGAAAACATTGTATGATTATGAGTCTTTGTTGCGAGGTCCACGTTGATTTGAGAAATCATTCATTTTAATGTTTTTCGGAATAAATGGTAAAGTGATTTACAAATTTGGAATATAATTGTGATATTAATAGTAATATCATTACTTTTATTATTATTAATATTATTATTAATGTTAATATTAATATTAACATTTATTTTACTAAATTTATTATTTCTAATAAATATATATATATATGATTTAGAAAAAATGTAACTTGTTATATCTTTATATTACTTGTATTATTATTATATATTATCACTTAGAATCATTAGTATTAATATAGATTATCATTATTATAATAAGATACAAATTTTTATTTATTTATTATCATTTATAATATTGTTATTAACAATTATTATTATTATTATTATTAATAGTATTATTATTATGATAATTATTATTAATATTAACTGTATTATTATTTTTATTAATATTATAAGTGTTACTATTACTATTATTATTATTATTATTATTATTATTATTATTAATATTATTATATTTTTTTATTTTTAATTATTATTTATGATTTTTTTTTTATATAATGCAAGATATATACACGCATTTGGGACTACCTGTCTTCTTCACTTATTTTCTGTATACTCGTGATAATAGGGTCCAGAGTCACCAACTTTTTTTCTCTTTTTGACTTGGTCGAATTTTTTTTTTTGGAATCAATCCCTCAAATCACAAATCATATACCGCAACATATTTTTTTTTACAGGTGAATACAATTCTTTAATTTTAGTTATTTATTTATTTTTTTCTTTCTTTCTTCTTTTCTCTCTATCGTATAATTTTTTTTTTTTTTTTTTTGCTCATAATTTGAAATCGAGTTCATATTAAAAATCTAATAGTGCAGATGCATCCCAAATCATGTCATGAATGTTTTCTCAAAGTTTCAGTTTCCAATTCGAAAAATCAAATGTGAATTTGAAGAGTCAAACTTAGAGTTAAAAAGTCAACAGATTTGTAATATCAAAAATTTGAATTCTATGTTACGATTCAAGTGAAATTGAGAATTTAGATAGATTATAGGAACGATTTGAAACAAGTTTTGTGTTGTAACCTTTGGCTAAAACCTTACCAAAATCAAAATCAATATTTTTTTTTATAAAGGTCGACGAGCACAGCAGCAGTAACATATACATATATATTTTTTTTTTCAACCCAATTAATCACCATAAAATGTTTTCTGTGTTGGAGTTTAAGTCTCAAATTTAAATGGTAAATTGTTCTATGATTGGGGTATCATTGGTCGAAGTCTGAATGAAAGGAAGATAATGAAGAACATAAAAAAAGATACTGTATAAGTGTTAAAATAATCGAGAGTAATCAGAAAAGCAGAAACAGTCAAGTGGTTTGGAAAGTAGGGGTGTGAGTGAAAGGTCTCGGGTTCAATCCAGAGGGAGGGCAGCTATTTTTTTATGGGATTCTTTCTTGTGAGGTAGTCTTTTTACTAATATTAATTATCATTATTATTATCTTTATTATTATTGCGATTATTATCATTATTGTTATTAAAAGTATTATAAATGTTATTAGTATAGTAATTATTCTTATTAGTATTAATACCACAATCGTAATTATAAGGTATTAAAACCGTTATTATTATTATTAACATTATTAATGTATCTATTATTATAAATTTGTCATGCAAGTATGAGTTATCATTATTATTATTATTATTATTATTATTATTATTATTATTATTATTTGAAGTATTATAATAATTACTATTAGTATCATAATAGGTGATATACCAACTATTAATATTATCGCTACAAGTAGTAATAATGTTATTCTTATTATTGAATTATCATTTTAGGACTACTAATATTATTATAATTGTGATTAGGGTTATTATTATTGTTACTATAAAAATAATACAAACTATTATTATATTCGCTATTATTAGTATTAATATCATTTTTTATTATTATTAGTAGTATTACTATTATTATTATTAACAAAAGTATCATTCTAACAATAAAGTCATTATAATCAGTATTTTCAATATCAAAGGAGATTATTATTATTATTAGTAAGTCAATATTATCGAAAACTATCATTTTTGCTACAAGTAAATATTTTGTACTTAAAATATACTTAATACATATATTATAATTATAATAATAGTTTATATACCATAAATCAAACATATTAATATTAGTTATATAAATATTTATATATAACAAACTAATAATTTTCTTTATATATATATATATATATATATATATATATATATATATATATATATATATATAGCTATATCAATATAACAAAATATATAGATATTTGTAACGACCCGCACTTTTTCGATCATTCTATACTTATAAGATTAATATTTACATAAATTAAACCTTACCAACATGATAAGCAATCCAAATTGTTGAGACTTATGTTTTTGAAATGAGTTTTACACAACGTTTGACCGTCTAGTTTGACCGATGATATCACGAACTATACAATATATGATAATTATACGTTTGTGTATATATATGTATATATACATATTTAACATGATTTAAGGATGTTTTAATATCTCATTTTGTATTAATAACAATAAGTTATAAGTATATTTTGAAACTACTAACTTAAGTTTTCAAAACGATAACCATACGTAACGTTATTTGACATAAATACTTATAACCTATAATGTTTATACATATATCGTATAAGTAATGTATTTAATCACTTTTAAGAACTTAATTACATAAAACCATATAAGTGTATTCACAAAAGATAGCTATATTTGAATCCTCATTCCATTTTTCACAAGATTTCTATACGTATATCTACGGTATATGTACCCATATCATACCCACCTTCTAGATGTATTTACTATTAGTATATACCAATAGGAAATACCAATGATCAGCCATGAATGATTAAGGGACATGATAGCAACTTGTGGGAGCCAATCCTTTGTCATTAATCAAGACTTATGAGCTAAAAATCAAAACAAAAAGTCTATATATACATACATATCCACACGTTTTTTTACACACACACATACTTCCATATCAACTTTCTTTCAAGCTAGATTAACTCCTAAACTCTTTCATCTTCAATCTTCAAGTATTCCTTAAGATCTTCATAAGTTTCTAGCTCCATAATCAAGGTAAAACTATGTTTAAACTTTGATTCAATTCATGTAAGTTAATTTATATATAAACTTACTTACAACCTTTGTTTCTTTTTATGAATCACTTTTTAATCTTCCAACTCATCAAGAACAAGTTCATATATTGTTTATTCAGTAACTTTCTTCATCATACTTGAGGTAGTAACTTTGTTCATAACCTTATTCGATTCATATATATATAGCTATCTTATTTTGTGGTATAAAAATTTAACAACAAGAACATAGTTTGAAAGTTTTCAAACTTGTTTGCAAACTAAATAGATCCTTCTAACTTAACTTTTAAAATAATTCAAGACCTGTAATATAACTTATGTATATGCTAATTTAACAAGGTATAACTTGGTTTTTCAAAGAATACCTTAAAAACTGTTTTTACGACGTCGGAGTGCAACCGGGGACTGTTTTGGGTTGGATAATTAAAAACCATCTTAAACTTTGAATTGAAGGTTTATGTTCTGGAAAAATGATTTTTACTATGAATATGATAACACATAAAAATTTCATGATTTAATTCAAAGTATAAGTATTTTTAGAAAAATGGTCATTAAATGATATTTTTGTAACAAAAATGTTTAACTTCATAAGTTTCACTAAAGTTTCACCTATGCTGTATGATTTTGAATACAAACTAAGGTATTTACAGCTCATAGTCTTAAAGAGGAACTCGATCCAAGGAGATGGCAAGTTGAATCAACGAAAACGGATTTGTAACGAAGAAACTATGACCGAAACAAAATTGGTTATCCAAGACTTGTTTAACTTCGGGATTAATTGGGAAAAATTAAATAAAATCACATCTTTCTAAGATAACATGATATTTTATATAATTCAATTTTATATGGTTCAGGATCACCCGTAAACAACACGAGAAGATTAATCATAAGATCCCATGATTGTACGCAACACGTCATTTGACAACACCGGTACTTTATGTACGCAACACGTCATTTGACAACACCGGTACCGTGGGTCAAGATTAATCTCGACCAATACATATACGATGGGGTTTTATTTATTTAGTTGGGGGTTTTATTTATTTCATTGCGGGTATATTAAACATCTAAATATGAACCATTAAAATTGAATTACTAACAATGAACTGCTAACTACGGACTAAGGAATTACAAAAAGTATTAAAAGTATAACAAGTATATATATGTGACGTTTGTTTAAAAAGAAAAGGTATTGATATATTATATATGGATAGGTTCGTGATATCAACCGGAAGACCAAGTCAAAAATATATATATCTTCGAGACAACAGTGAGTATATAGTCCCACTTTTAAACTCTAAGTATTTCGGGATGAGAATACATGTATTTTATGTTTTACGTTATGGACACAAGTAACTGAAAAATATATTCTACGTTGAGTTGTACCACTGGCATACTTCCCTGTAGCTTGGTAACTGTTATTTACAGCGGTATTGTAAACGCGAATCCTGTTGATAGATCTATCGGGCCTGACAACCCCAACCGGACTGGACGACCAGTATTCAACGGTTGCACAGTACTTCGTTTCGTGACTACACTTGGTACAGTGTAGTAAGATTTCATATTAAAGGGAATATGCGACGTGATTAATTGTTAAGTATGGTTACCAAGTGCTCAACCACTTAGAATATTTTTATTAAACTGTTTATATACGAAATCTTGTGGTCTATATATATATTGCTGCCGGCACTAAACCTATATCTCACCAACTTTATGTTGACGTTTTAAACATGTTTATTCTCAGGTGATAATTAGAAGCTTCCGCTACATTATGTTGAATTTGAGCAGGATCTTGCGTACGCATACATGTGTCAAAAATAAAACTGCATATCCAAGGACTTGTGTTGTAAAATATGCTCGAAATCGTGTTGTTATCATTATTTGTAAAGTTTGTAAGTCGAAGATTATCGCTAAACGATAATCATCTTTTTATTGTCCAAAGCTTGTATCAAAAATAAGAATCATGGTTTGTAATGTATAATATATGCAGTTTTTCTTTTAAAAATGTCGCATATAGAGGTCAATACCTCGCAATGAAATCATACGTTATCTAACACGTTCTTATGGTTAAGGACGGGTTATGACATGTGGTATCAGAGCGGTGGTCTTAGCGAACCAGGTTTGCATTAGTGTGTCTAACTGATAAGTCGTTAGGATACATTAGTAAGTCTGGACTTTGACCGGGTCTGATTTAAAAACCATTGCTTATCATTGTTGGTTAAAATTTATATGTAAATATTATGTAGTACTAATGGGTTAGTTGTTGTGTGATAGATGTCGGGCTCAAAACTTGTTATCACATTCAGCGACTCCGAACCAGAATCTTCAGATGGTGTTCCAGTCATTAACCTATCCGATGACGAAAATAATATCTTTGGGGAAGACTCACAAATTCCGGATGAACCGACTATAGAGAACCCGGAAAGTGAACCCGAGGAGGAAAGTGAACCCGAGGAGGAAAGTGAACCCGAGGAGGAAAGTGAACCCGAGGAAGAAATACAGGAAATTACAAAAGAAGAGTTCGAACTAGGAAAGAAACGAAAGGCTAATGAATTAGAAAATTCAAATCCCGAGTTTAGTAAGGATGATGTGGCACCAACTCCACTAGACACTACCACCCCTATTCCCGCTATTCCTATTCGTTCTATCCCGGCATCCAGTTCTTCAGTCCCACAGCCAAAATATAGGCAGACAGCCAGGATAAGCGTTAAGCGATTCTTTGAACCTAAACGTCCTAGAAAATAGACCAAACGATGCGCTGCCGTATTAAACCATGGGATCATATAATGTTTTGTATAATATTATTAGTGTGGGTTGCTTAATGTTCGATGTAAGATAAGCATATGTAAAATAGTGAAGTGTGAAATGCAATAATTTTCCATGGTTAAGTATTATTTAGATGGTAGTAATTGATTCTGTACTAAGCTATTAAGTATGGACATTAACGGGTAGGTACTACCCTAGATATAATTATAAAATGCTAATAAGAAGAAAAGGCTTTTATAATAATACCTGGTTCATATTATTAATAAGCTATAATGTACTGTAAATATACACTACATCTATAATATTCCATGTGAATAATTATTTTCTTTTCATTCTTATAGAAGAATATGGCGCGATTGAACCGAATGACGGAACAAGAAATCCAGGAACTCATCAATCAGCGAGTGAACGACAGAATGTTATGGGTCGAGGCTGCAAGAGGTGCTGCAGTTAACCCAAATCCTCGTGTGGGGTGCACTTACAAAACTTTTCAAGCTTGCAAGCCCTCATCATTCAGTGGAACAGAAGGACCGATCGGTTTAACCCGGTGGATAGAAAAGATGGAGACTGTGTTTAAAATCAGTGGTTGTGTTGAAAAGGACATGACCAAGTATGCATCGTGCACTTTACAAGATAGTGCACTCACGTGGTGGAAAAATTATGTGAAGGCTGTAGGAGGAGATGTAGCTTATGATACTCCATGGGAAGAATTCAAAATAATGTTAATCAACGAGTATTGTCCAAGGAACGAGGTTAGAAAGTTGGAAGATGAATTACGAAGCCTGAAGGTTGTTGGTACTGAAATCACCAACTACAATCAGCGATTCATGGAATTAGTTTTGCTATGTCCTGAATTGGTTCCAACCGAAGAACGGAAGATTGAAATGTACAAAGATGGTTTGCCCAAAAAGGTCAAGGCAAATGTTACAGCATCGAAACCTAAGACAATTCATGAAGCTATAACCATGGCAAACGAGCTAATGGATCAGGTCATCATGGATAAGAAAGCATCCAATACTGATGTGAAGGTATCAGGTAACAAAAGAAAGTGGAATGGAAATTATGATCGAGGTAACCAACAACAATCTTTTAAGAAACAAGAAACCACGCAAGGTGCAGGTAGTGGTTCAAGCTTTGGTTACAAAGGACAAAATCCTTTATGCAACCGATGCCACAAACATCACTCTGGCTACTGTAATGTGGTATGCAACAAATGTAATCGAAAGGGTCATCTTGCTGAAGATTGTAGGGCTCTCGTTACAAATACAAATGGTACCAAGACTCCTGCCACCAATGCAAATAGAACTGCTTTGGCTACCATTACTTGTTATGGGTGTGGAAAACAAGGTCACTATAAGAGCCAGTGCCCGAATCCAGAGAAGAATATCGGACCTGCACGAGGGAGAGCATTTGTTATTAATGCTAGAGAGGCGTGTGAAGACCCGGAGCTTGTTACGGGTACGTTTACCATTAATAACTTATCCGCATCTATTATATTTGATACTGGTGCTGATAGAAGTTACGTGTGTAGAGACTTTCACGCTAAATTGAATTGTTCATCATTACCTCTAGATGCTAAGTACCTGATTGAGTTAGCTAATGGTAAACTAATTAAAGCCGGTAAAATTTGCCGTGATTGTAAAATAAATTTAGCCGGAGAAACGTTTAAAATTGACTTAATACCCGTAGAATTAGGAAGTTTTGATGTAATAGTCGGCATGGACTGGATGTCCAAAATAGGAGCTGAAGTTGTGTGTGCCAAGAAGGCAATTCGCATTCCTCGTAAGGATAAAACGCCAGTAATGATTTATGGAGAGAAGGGTAACTCAAAGCTAAAACTCATTAGTTATTTGAAAGCTCAAAAGTACTTGAAGAAAGGGTGCTATGCTATCTTAGCACATGTTAATAAAGTCGAAAAGAAAGAAAAAGAGAAGTGCATCAATGACGTGCCTGTGGCAAGAGATTTTCCTGAAGTATTTCCGGAAGAGTTGCCGGGATTACCTCCATTTAGATCTGTAGAATTTCAAATAGATCTTGTACCAGGAGCTGCATCGGTTGCCCGTGCTCCATATAGACTTGCACCGTCCGAGTTAAAAGAACTTCAGAGTCAGTTAAAAGAATTACTGGATCGTGGATTCATACGACCAAGTACTTCACAGTGGGGAGCTCCAATTTTATTCGTCAAGAAGAAAGACGGATCTTTCCGAATGTGTATAGATTATCGTGAATTAAATAAGTTAACTATCAAGAATCGGTATCCACTACCGAGAATTGACGACTTATTTGATCAACTCCAAGGATCATGTGTTTATTCGAAAATCGACCTAAGATCGGGTTATCATCAATTACGTGTCAAAGAAGAAGATATACCGAAAACTGCTTTTCGGACACGTTATGGTCATTACGAATTTTTGGTCATGCCGTTTGGGTTGACAAATGCGCCAGCTGTATTCATGGACCTCATGAATCGAGTTTGTAGTCCATATTTAGATAAGTTTGTTATCGTTTTCATTGATGATATTCTTATCTATTCCAAGAGTGAGCAAGAGCATGAGCAGCATTTAAGGTTGATATTAGAGTTGTTGAGAAAAGAACAGCTATATGCTAAATTTTCTAAATGTGCTTTCTGGTTGAAAGAAGTGCAATTTCTTGGCCACGTTGTTAGTAGCAAAGGAATTCAGGTTGATCCAGCAAAAATTGAAGCCATTGAAAAATGGGAGACTCCTAAGACACCAACGCAGATACGCCAATTTTTGGGTTTAGCCGGTTATTATAGAAGGTTTATTCAAGATTTTTCCCGAATAGCTAAGCCGTTGACAGCGTTAACACAAAAAGGGAAGAAATATGAATGGACTTCTGAGCAGGAGAGTGCATTTCAATTACTAAAGAAGAAGTTAACTACGGCGCCTATTTTATCGTTACCAGAAGGGAACGATGATTTTGAAATATATTGTGTCGCTTCGCGACAAGGTTTTGGTTGCGTTCTTATGCAACGGAAGAAAGTTATTGCATACGCATCCCGACAATTAAAGATTCACGAGCGGAATTATACGACGCATGATCTAGAACTGGGAGCAGTCGTGTTTGCATTGAAGATATGGAGACACTACTTGTATGGGGTTAAATGCACTGTGTTTACTGATCATAAAAGCCTTCAACATATTTTTGATCAGAAACAGTTGAACATGAGGCAACGTAGGTGGGTCGAGTTAATAAATGACTATGATTGTGAAATTCGTTATCATCCCGGGAAAGCGAACGTAGTGGCCGACGCTCTAAGCAGAAAGGAACGAGAACCAATTCGAGTACGAGCGATGAACATAAAAATTCGCATGAATCTCAACTCACAAATCAAAGAAGTTCAACGAGAAGCACTTACTAAAGAAAATATAGGAAATGAAATAATGAAGAAGTATGAGAAGCAACTCGTTATGCGGGAAGATGGAATTCGATATTTTGCAAATCGTATTTGGGTACCAAAGTTGGGTGGATTAAGGAAGTTGATATTAAACGAGGCACATAAGACAAGATATTCGATACATCCTGGAGTTGGAAAGATGTACCAAGATCTTAAGACACATTATTGGTGGCCTAATTTGAAGACAGACGTTGCAACATATGTTGGGGAGTGTTTAACTTGTTCCAAGGTCAAAGCAGAACACCAAAAGCCGTCAGGGTTACTTCAACAACCAGAAATCCCAGAATGGAAATGGGATGGTATTACCATGGATTTCATCACGAAGTTACTAAAGACTGCCTGGGATTACGACACCATTTGGGTGATTGTTGATCGTCTCACCAAGTCTGCACATTTCTTGCCTATAAAGGAAACGGATAGAATGGAGAAACTATTACGATTGTATATAAAGGAAGTTGTTTCAAGGCATGGAATACCTATTTCCATTATATCTGATCGTGATAGTAGATTTACCTCAAAGTTCTGGCAAGCACTACAGGAGGCACTAGGAACTCGTTTAGATATGAGTACGTCATATCATCCGCAAACGGACGGGCATAGTGAAAGAACAATTCAGACTCTTGAAGATATGCTCAGGGCATGTGTGATCGATTTTAGAAACGGATGGGATAAGTATTTACCGTTAGCAGAATTCTCGTATAATAATAGTTATCATGCGAGCATTGTAGCTGCGCCATTTGAAGCATTGTATGGAAGGAAGTGTAGATCTCCTATCTGTTGGAATGAAGTAGGAGATCGACAATTAACTGGTCCCGAGATCATACACGAAACGACTGAGAAGATAGTACAAATCAAGGAGAGATTGAAAACAGCCCGTAGTCGCCAAAAGAGCTACGCCGATGTCCGAAGGAAACCATTAGAGTTTTAGGTCGGGGACATGGTTATGTTAAAGGTGTCACCTTGGAAAGGTGTAATACGTTTCGGCAAAAGGGGTAAGCTGAACCCAAGATATGTAGGCCCGTTCAAGATTATTGAACGCATTGGACCGGTAGCTTATCGACTTGAGTTACCGCAACAACTCGCCGGGGTACATAATACCTTTCACGTCTCAAACCTTAAGAAGTGTCTTGCAAAGGAAGACCTCACTATTCCTCTTGAAGAAATCCATATCGACGAGAAACTACAATTCGTCGAAGAACCAATCGAAATCATGGACCGTGAAGTTAAACAGCTCAAACAGAGCAACATACCGATTGTTAAGGTTCGTTGGAATGCTAGAAGAGGTCCCGAGTTTACTTGGGAACGAGAGGATCAGATGAAACAAAAGTATCCACACTTGTTTCTCGATGACGCAAAATAGGTACAATTTTAAAATTTCGGGACGAAATTTATTTAACGGGGAGGTAATGTAACGACCCGCACTTTTTCGATCATTCTATACTTATAAGATTAATATTTACATAAATTAAACCTTACAAAAATGATAAGCAATCCAAATTGTTGAGACTTATGTTTTTGAAATGAGTTTTACACAACGTTTGACCGTCTAGTTTGACCGATGATATCACGAACTATACAATATATGATAATTATACGTTTGTGTATATATATGTATATATACATATTTAACATGATTTAAGGATGTTTTAATATCTCATTTTGTATTAATAACAATAAGTTATAAGTATATTTTGAAACTACTAACTTAAGTTTTCAAAACGATAACCATACGTAACGTTATTTGACATAAATACTTATAACCTATAATGTTTATACATATATCGTATAAGTAATGTATTTAATCACTTTTAAGAACTTAATTACATAAAACCATATAAGTGTATTCACAAAAGATAGCTATATTTGAATCCTCATTCCATTTTTCACAAGATTTCTATACGTATATCTACGGTATATGTACCCGTATCATACCCACCTTCTAGATGTATTTACTATTGGTATATACCAATAGGAAATACCAATGATCAGCCATGAATGATTAAGGGACATGATAGCAACTTGTGGGAGCCAATCCTTTGTCATTAATCAAGACTTATGAGCTAAAAATCAAAACAAAAAGTCTATATATACATACATATCCACACGTTTTTTTACACACACACATACTTCCATATCAACTTTCTTTCAAGCTAGATTAACTCCTAAACTCTTTCATCTTCAATCTTCAAGTATTCCTTAAGATCTTCATAAGTTTCTAGCTCCATAATCAAGGTAAAACTATGTTTAAACTTTGATTCAATTCATGTAAGTTAATTTATATATAAACTTACTTACAACCTTTGTTTCTTTTCATGAATCACTTTTTAATCTTCCAACTCATCAAGAACAAGTTCATATCTTGTTTATTCAGTAACTTTCTTCATCATACTTGAGGTAGTAACTTTGTTCATAACCTTATTCGATTCATATATATATAGCTATCTTATTTTGTGGTATAAAAATTTAACAACAAGAGCATAGTTTGAAAGTTTTCAAACTTGTTTGCAAACTAAATAGATCCTTCTAACTTAACTTTTAAAATACTTCAAGACCTGTAATATAACTTATGTATATGCTAATTTAACAAGGTATAACTTGGTTTTTCAAAGAATACCTTAAAAACTGTTTTTACGACGTCGGAGTGCAACCGGGGACTGTTTTGGGTTGGATAATTAAAAACCATCTTAAACTTTGAATTGAAGGTTTATGTTCTGGAAAAATGATTTTTACTATGAATATGATAACACATAAAAATTTCATGATTTAATTCAAAGTATAAGTATTTTTAGAAAAATGGTCATTAAATGATATTTTTGTAACAAAAATGTTTAACTTCATAAGTTTCACTAAAGTTTCACCTATGCCGTATGATTTTGAATACAAACTAAGGTATTTACAGTTCATAGTCTTAAAGAGGAACTCGATCCAAGGAGATGGCAAGTTGAATCAACGAAAACGGATTTGTAACGAAGAAACTATGACCGAAACAAAATTGGTTATCCAAGACTTGTTTAACTTCGGGATTAATTGGGAAAAATTAAATAAAATCACATCTTTCTAAGATAACATGATATTTTATATAATTCAATTTTATATGGTTCAGGATCACCCGTAAACAACACGAGAAGATTAATCATAAGATCCCATGATTGTACGCAACACGTCATTTGACAACACCGGTACTTTATGTACGCAACACGTCATTTGACAACACCGGTACCGTGGGTCAAGATTAATCTCGACCAATACATATACGATGGGGTTTTATTTATTTAGTTGGGGGTTTTATTTATTTCATTGCGGGTATATTAAACATCTAAATATGAACCATTAAAATTGAATTACTAGCAATGAACTGCTAACTACGGACTAAGGAATTACAAAAAGTATTAAAAGTATAACAAGTATATATATGTGACGTTTGTTTAAAAAGAAAAGGTATTGATATATTATATATGGATAGGTTCGTGATATCAACCGGAAGACCAAGTCAAAAATATATATATCTTCGAGACAACAGTGAGTATATAGTCCCACTTTTAAACTCTAAGTATTTCGGGATGAGAATACATGTATTTTATGTTTTACGTTATGGACACAAGTAACTGAAAAATATATTCTACGTTGAGTTGTACCACTGGCATACTTCCCTGTAGCTTGGTAACTGTTATTTACAGCGGTATTGTAAACGCGAATCCTGTTGATAGATCTATCGGGCCTGACAACCCCAACCGGACTGGACGACCAGTATTCAACGGTTGCACAGTACTTCGTTTCGTGACTACACTTGGTACAGTGTAGTAAGATTTCATATTAAAGGGAATATGCGACGTGATTAATTGTTAAGTATGGTTACCAAGTGCTCAACCACTTAGAATATTTTTATTAAACTGTTTATATACGAAATCTTGTGGTCTATATATATATTGCTGCCGACACTAAACCTATATCTCACCAACTTTATGTTGACGTTTTAAACATGTTTATTCTCAGGTGATAATTAGAAGCTTCCGCTGCATTATGTTGAATTTGAGCAGGATCTTGCGTACGCATACATGTGTCAAAAATAAAACTGCATATCCAAGGACTTGTGTTGTAAAATATGCTCGAAATCGTGTTGTTATCATTATTTGTAAAGTTTGTAAGTCGAAGATTATCGCTAAACGATAATCATCTTTTTATTGTCCAAAGCTTGTATCAAAAATAAGAATCATGGTTTGTAATGTATAATATATGCAGTTTTTCTTTTAAAAATGTCGCATATAGAGGTCAATACCTCGCAATGAAATCATACGTTATCTAACACGTTCTTATGGTTAAGGACGGGTTATGACAATATTAAACATTTTTAAATGTATATAACATTAAGTTATAATTTATACTAACATATTATAATAACACTAATAATTATATAGAAATTGGTTCGATTACAATTATATGTGTTAATATAAATATAAATGATATAGGTTCGTGAATCCGAGGCCAAACCCTGCATTGTTCAGTTTTGTCATATGTATTTTTACTACAAAATACAGTATGGTGAGTTTTCATTTACCTTTTTACCCTTTATATTTTTGGGCTGAGAATACATGCGCTGCTTTTATAACTGTTTTACGAAATAGACACGAGTAAATGAAACTACATTCTATGGTTGGATTATTAAACTGAATATGCCCCTTTATAGTCTGGTAATCTAAGAATTAGGGAACAGACACCCTAATTGACGCGAATCCTAAAGAGAGATCTATCAGGCCCAACAAGCCCCATCCAAAGTACCGGATGCTTTAGTACTTCGAAATTTATATCATGTCCGATGGAGGATCCCGGAATGATGGGAATATTCTTATATGCATCTTGTGAATGTCGGTTACCAGGTGTTCAATCCATATGAATGATATTTTGTCTCTATGCATGGGACGTATATTTATGAGAACTGAATATGAAATCTTGTGGTCTATTAAAATTATGAAATGATTATTTATGTTAAACTAATGAACTCACCAACCTTTTGGTTGACACTTTAAAGCATGTTTATTCTCAGGTATGAAAGAAATCTTCCGCTGTGCATTTGCTCATTTTAAAGATATTACTTGGAGTCATTCATGACATATTTCAAAAGACGTTGCATTCGAATCGTTGAGTTCATCAAGATTATTATTAAGTCAATTATAGTTAGATATATTATGAAATGGTATGCATGCCGTCAACTTTCGATGTAGTGAAAGATTGTCTTTTCAAAAACGAATGCAATGTTTGTAAAATGTATCATATAGAGGTCAAGTACCTCGCGATGTAATCAATTGTTGTGAATCAATTATAATCGATATGGACTTCGTCTGGATGGATTAGGACGGGTCACTATAATAACCGGCGAGACCTAGGAATTGGCGAATATGAGTCGGAGTAGTGGGGGTCTCCCACTTGCTAATAGCTTCAATCTTGGCGAGATCAACTTTGATACCCTGGTCACTCACAACATGACCCAGAAAATGTACTTCCTTCAACCAAAATTCACACTTGAAGAATTTGGCGTAAAGTTGCTCTTGTCTCAAGAGTTCAAGTACTAGTCGGAGGTGTTGCTCATGTTCTTCTTCGCTTTTGGAGTAGATGAGGATATCAACTATGAAGACGATAACAAACTTGTCCAAGTACGGCTTGCAGACACGATTCATGAGGTCCATGAACACGGCAGGTGCATTTGTCAACCCGAATGGCATCACGAGAAACTCATAATGACCATAACGGGTCCTGAATGCAGTTTTCATCACGTCACTTTCTTTCACCCTCAACTGGTGATAACCAGATCGCAAATCGATCTTTGAGTAGACACTCGATCCTTGTAGTTGATCAAAAAGATCGTCAATTCTGGGAAGAGGATACCGATTCTTGATTGTCAATTTGTTGAGTTCACGGTAGTCGATATACATATGGAAGGATCCATCCTTCTTCTTCACAAACAACACAGGTGCGACCCAAGGTGAGAAACTTGGTTGGATAAACCCTCGATCTAACAGCTCTTGTAGTTGACTCTGTAGTTCTTGCATCTCGGAAGGTGCGAGTCTATAAGGTGCGCGAGCTACAGGTGCAGCTCCTGGCACTAAATCAATCTGAAACTCTACGGCTCTCTGCGGTGGCAATCCAGGCAATTCTTTAGGGAAGACATCAGAAAATTCGTTCACAGTTCAAACATCGTTCACGCTTTTCACCTCAGTTTCTACCACTTTCACATGTGCTAGGACAGCAAAACGTCCCTTCTTCATAATCTTTTGTGCTTTCACGCAACTAATGAGGTTCAACTTCGAGGTACATCTCTCTCCATAGATAACCAGTGGTTCGCCATCTCCTTGTGGTATGCGAAGTGCTTTATCTCCACAGATAATACCGGCCTTTATCTTGCTCAACCAATCCATACCGACGATCACGTCAAAACTTCCCAGTTTGATAGGTATCAAGTCAATTTCGAAATCTGCACCAGCTATGTTGATAATAGCTCCACGACTAATATGGTCAACCTTTTCAAGTTTTCCATTGGCGACCTCGACAAGCATACTATCTTTTAACGGGACTAATGACCAATTAATCTTATCGCAAAAATGTCTACATACATAACTTCTATCCACACCAGTATCAAACAAGACAGAAGCTAAAAGATTGTTGATTTTGAATATACCTGTCACCAAGTAGGGGTTTTCTCGGGCGTCCCTTGCATTAACATTAAAAGCTCTACCACGGGGTGGTCCGCCATCTTTTTGCTTGTTTGGGCACGCATTTCTGAAATGGCCCGTCTGCCCGCATTCGTAGCTCTTTTTAGGTCCATTGGTATTCGGCTTCCCATTCAAAGTGGTGACCTTGCAGTCTTTTCCGATATGCCCAGCCCGTTGGCACTTCTCGCAGACAACATTGCAATACCCAGTGTGGTGTTTGTAACACCTCTTGCATTGTGGTAAGGTTCCCTTGTAGTTTGGGTTGGAGTTGGTGTTGTTGTTGGGGTTAGGGTTTCCACCATTGTTGTGCCTCTTGGCGGGGGTCTGGTTATAGGTTCTCCCCCTATTGTTGTGGTGGTTGTTGTTGTTGTTGTTGTTGTTGTTGTTGTTGTTATCCCACTTTCGCTTTTCGCTACTACCAGCCTCAAATTTAGCCTTCTCCGGCTCATCAATAAGAATCTGATTCATGAGGGTATGCGCCATGCGCATTGCTTCGGGAACATTCGGTGGTTTGGACGATGTGACATTTCCTTTGATAGACTTAGGGAGTCCCCAGAAGTATCTCTCCATACCCTTGAATTCCGGGGTGACCATTGTCGGACACATAAGAGCTAGTTCCAAAAATCTCCTGTTGTAACCATCAAGGTCGTTCCCAATGGCCTTTAACTGCATAAATTCGATTTCCATCTTCTGGATTTCGGTTCTCGGACAATACTCATCAATCATAGCCTCTTTGAATTCCTCCCATGGCGTAGCATATGCCTCATCGATACCTTTCGCTTGAGCTAACGTGTTCCACCACGTTAGCGCGCCGTCAGATAGCGTGCACGAAGCAAACTTGGTTTTATTATCCTCCGAACAGTTGCTAACTCGGAATACTGTTTCAAGTTTCTCGAACCATCTGGTGAGACCAACCGGTCCCTCGGTTCCACTGAAGTTATGTGGTTTGCAGCTCTGGAATTCCTTGTAAGTACATCCATTTCGAACAGGTGGGATAACTGGTGGTGGTGGCGGTGGAGCTTGGAGGTTTCTTTCTGCTAGGGCTGCGGCTACACGTTCTTGGATCATCTCTTCAATTTGAGCAGCAGTAGGTGTGGATCGACCGTTAGCCATGGTGTTCTATACAAACATTTTGACTCAAGTCAAAATCCAGCATTCAATATATAATATTATAGTATATAACAACCAACATGTAAACAGCACAACACATGTTAATTAAGTAACGCAAGTTGATACAAGTACCGTAAAACACCATACAGTAACGTAAATAGAACACTTGTGCAAAACGTAACATCACAAAGTTTCCATTCCTTAATAATAATAAGTTTCATACATCTGAATAAGTTCGTACAATATATAAGTGAAATATGAAACTACAACTAGATTACATCATGAAATCTAATACAAAAGGTCCTACGGTGAAGGTGGGTGTTGGATGTCTAAAACCTGAGCCATCTGCTCCTCGAGCTTAGTAACCCGAGCTCGGAGAATCTCCACCTCCCTTGTCAATTCCTAGACAGTGGGAGTTGGTGGAGCAGGCGGTGCTGGTGGTGCCGGTAGTGCGAGTGGTGCAGACCGCACGAAACGGGGTGCAGATGTCCCCACTCCAGAAATAGTCAGCACGTAACGAGGTGCCTTACGTATGAGTGGGTCGGCAGGGTACGGCACAAGCCGCTTACGGGCAGTAACCCTCCGACGCTGACCAAAAGCATCAGTAAAAGCACGACCTCCATTCACCCCTGGAATGACGGTACCATCAGGACGGTACCGCTTCTTCGGCGGGGTAGAGGGTGGCTGAATAGGTATATCCGCAGAGTCCTCGTCGTCACTGGAGTCTGATGAAGAATCATCTGATGAAGAGTCGGCGGATGATGAGTCATCCGAATCATGTGGTGGTGACACGGGTGGCTGAACTGACAGTTCGAAGGCGGCCAACATCTCTCTTTGTCTGAATGGCGGAATCGGCACTAAACGTCCATCTGGAGCGCGTCGGCACGGCATGCGCATATGGTTACGGAATGGCCCTTCCCCGAACTCCGCAGGAATCACAACACCACCGATGCGGGGCTGTGACTTCGAGGGTCCGGGAGCAGACGGAGCTGGAATCTCCGCAGGGTCCGCGTGTCCGTCAACAGTAGCCACTGGTGCAGGCGGCTGGCTGCTAGTCCCGAAAGATGAAGCGCCGGGGTCACTCGTGCGTATCGGGATTGGTGGATCGGCAACGGTGGTAGGTGGAGTAGCTGAAGAGTCTAAACTGCCCAAAATGCTAGCAGGTGGTACATCCGACATCTGAACAAGGAAAATAAATTAGTAAGTCATAAAGCAAGCACGTATTAGGCCAACAGTTTAAATCATGTATAACAATAAGTAGCATGGCAATAACAGCAAATCGTAAGAAGGTAGCATGCAATCGAAAGCAAGTAATAGCATGCATTAGTGAAATCATGTAGTAGCATACGGCTTATAGCAGTAACAGTAAGAAGCAGCATGCAGTAAGTTCAGCGGAAACAAGTAAACTAGCAAGTTGTAGATTAGTCCTATTAGTGAATCCTACTCGGGTCGGTCTTAGACTCACTAATGCAACCTAATTCCCTACAACCAATGCTCTGATACCAAATGTGATGCCCCGTACAAAACCATCATGTACGAATCATCAACAACAGGATCATTACAAGGTTAAGTACTATATGCGTTTTCAAAAAGAGTTTGCATTCAATAATAAAGTGATGTCTAAACCAACATCGAATGTTTTACAATCCAAAAGCATGCTTCACTAAGTAGAAGCAAATAATAAGTGTATGTGACCACAATGGTCGTTACAAGTCATAGTTCAAAAGTACTAAAGTTTGAATGCAAGGTAAAGTAGTTCATGCGACGACAACTCTAAGCAGCGGGTGTCTACAGCACGACTAGTACACAGCGGAAGCTAACCTCAAGCACCTGAGAAAAACATGCTTAAAAACGTCAACACAAAGGTTGGTGAGCTATAGTTTAAGTATAACAGTAAGTAAGGTAGGCCACGAGATTTCAGTGCTACAAAGAGCGTTTCAAAACAGTATGATAAAGTATATGTTAACCGTGGGCACTTGGTAACTAACTTAACGTTTATACCCCTTGAAATTACACTTGGCAAGTGCGTATGTCTACAAAGTATTAAACACTCGTTAAATGCTAGCGCTACTAGCCCGAGTGGGGATGTCAAACCCTATGGATCCATATCTAAGATTCGCGTTCACCGGTTCAAAGACCAATGACTAAACGTTACCGAGCTAAAGGGAATATTTCTGCCGTTGTATAACCCACACATATATAAAGTTTAAGTACTCATGCCTAGTATGTAAAACATAAAATCCGCATGCATTCTCAGTTCCCAAAATAAGTTAAAGTAAAAAGGGAATGCTATAACTCACAATGATAATGTAGTCGTAAAGTCGGTTCGGAAAAGGTGTGCAAGTAATCGGTCCGAAGGTCCTCAACCTAAGGCAAAAAGTACTAAGTCAGTAAATCGTCTTAATATTTTTAAAATTATGTAAATAATGTCTTAAAGGTCATCATCATTCATCATCAAACAAAAGGCGTAAAGTAAGTTTCGTTTATGGAAGTAGTTCACAACAAAGGATGATTTCAGTCAGTCACCACGGCCTATACCCTTACTGAATTAAGGTGAGACCAGTGGCCATGGCTCCATATATGAGTCCCTTAAGTGTGGTAAAATTTACAGAAGCAAACTCGTCTTCGTTTAACCGTGGTGACGGTTTAAGTGCGAGTAGGTCTGAAATTTCTGCACAACGTTAAAAGGACCTAGTGACGATCGGAGGGCCATAAATCCTAAACCGTAACTCGGATGAAGACGAGTCCTATATGAAAAGTTATCTACTCGAAAATATCTATTTGAAAATCATAATCACAACAGCCCAGGTCTACTGTTCTGTTTCAGAAACAGCAGAACAATAGGCAGTGAACAGTAAGCAGAAAAAATAATGGATTCCGGTGGGTTTGGTGCTTGATGTTCATCATGGTTCTCATCCTTGATGCCTATAGCTTCAAGTGTACAACTCATTGATGTGTTTACATCATATTTACCAAGTTTTGACCATCATAACCCAAGTGCAAGTCTAAGACATGAAGCACAACTCACTTAAGAGTTGTATGAAGTTTGATGAACCAAAGTTACATCAAAGTCTTAGATCTAACACATACATGAACTTTAAGACTAATAATAAGTTACAAACTTGAAAGTAAACTAACTAATCAAGATCTTAAGATATAGAACATAGTTCTTAGTTAGATCTTGAAGATCCATGACCCAAAAGTCTAGATCAAGCATAAGTATACAAAGTTATATTTAAAGAAAACTTATTTATGTGTTCTTGAACTTTCAAAGTTAACTTTTAGTTCAAGATTAATGAGATTAAGACTAACTTGTAGTACTTGACCATTTAAACTAATTACATGAAATTAAAGTGCATAAAATGAAGTGATAAACTAAGTAAACAAGTAAAAGGTTCATGGTGTGTTCATACTTTTAAAGATTCAACCAAGGTTTGATCTTTAAGTGAAGTAAACTTTAAGTTTACTTCAAGAACTACAAGTATGAGTTACAACACAAGAACTTTCTTTCTTTAAACAAGTATTGGAGATCATAAACTAGGAAGTTTATGTCTTGTATGTTCTTGTTATGAACAAGATAATTATGTAGAATGAAACTAGGTAGTTTGATTCTTGAAACTAATAAAGAACAATAACAACAACAATATGAAACAAGTAACAACAACAAGCAAGAAATCAAACAAGCAAGTAACAAAAGATGATGGTGATTATGGGGTGATATGTCACGGTTTTTACAAAGAAAAGAAGAGAGAAAAAGATGTTCAAAACACTTACAAGAAAGAGAAAAAGTGAGAGAGAATGAAATGTAAGAAGTGTGTGTTTTGAGAAATGGGGATGCAAGTAGAAGTAATACAAAATAATGAACCAAAGATCCCTCCAAGGCCTACTAGGGTCACGATTTTGCTGCAGCAAAATGGAGGGAGAAGTTTGTTTAATGGTTACTTGCATGCTAAAGTTCAAAAGGGTGGTTAAAGAATGGTTATACATGGGGATTGTGGGAACTAGATTCCAATTGTTAAAACTAACTAGTTACCTCACTAAAATGATACTTACACTTGAAGACATGGGCTAACTAAGTTCACTTAAAAGGTAGGGTGGGATTGGAAGCCCAATATCATGAGTCCATTATACTAACAAAGCCCAAGTTCAAATAATTAATAAATAAACCCAATCAAAGCCCAAGTAACTAACTAATCACCATAGTTAATTAAAATGATTAATAAAATTAATCATGAATGTAAATAATACTTGAAAATATTATTCGTGTAAGTTCCGGGTGTCACAAAGACGTTTCGGGCAATTAAAGTCAAGTTCGGGCAATCATGGCAACATGTAAATGTAATAACATACATTCGTTTTATCACACGTATTAATAATAACAATTATTAATAAATAAACGTTGGAAAATCCAGGGTCGTTACATGACATATGCACATAGCTAAGGGTGATGGTAAACATCTTGACATAAATCATCAAGTTCACTAATCCACACTTGATCTAGCCAAAGACCAAAAACCAAAGAAAGCCTATAATGAAAAATAGGGAACACGGCTGAACCAGGGTCGACCGCAGGTCAGACCGTGGAGACCTGCACCCAGATTTGTGAAATCGGAGATGCACGGTCGACTCCACGGCTGACTGTGGATCGACCACAGAAACCACTGTCTGGATTTTGATCAAAAAATGTTTGACCACTTTCGGGCATCTATAATTTATGAAACCTGTTCAAACATGCTTAGGATAGTTGTTTTCTTCATTCCCAAAGGAGTTTTGGTCACTAGAACACTAATCTTGGTTAATCACGCCTAATGACACCTTAATGACGATTAAGCCTAGATTAAGGATAACACATAAGTGTTATAAGAAAACATGTACATCTAAAATGTATCTAGAAATTCTTAGGATGGTCACCAAGTCCCAACCAAGAATTGCTATTTTCTTGTACATGTGTTGAATATTAATGTATGCTTATACATAATCTTGCAAATGCCACTTTGCAAGTAAAACTTACTTGTCTTAGTTTAATGCTATGATATGCTTAATTTTAAAACTAATTTAATTATCTCTTGCTGGTTATTACATGAATATTACTTAACTACTAGTTATTAGTACATGTGTATTACTTGACTATTTGATTAAGTGCTTAATGATAAGTAGTAAGTTAATATGTATATCAAACTTGTCTTGCTATATGTAACTAGATGGAACTAGTATTTAGACTACTTCATTATATGCATGTGTTACTTGGATAAATTGTAAAATGTCATAATCTAGTAAACTTAATAAGACAATAAAAGATTAACACATATAGGTTTGCTTAAGTCTAAAATTAAGTTTAAACTTGATTAACTTGATGTCTTACAACATGCTTAATTGTTACTACATGCTTAATTTGTCAAGACATCATTAACTCACTTAATTAATTACAAACAAGTTCAAATTTGTATACTAGCATGCTTTGTGATTAAAGTGGGTTTGTGTCATCAATGACATGTTGACCAACCAATAAAGATTTAGCAAATGTGTTAATGACAAATGAAGGATTATGACAAAACTGAGATTGCCCCAAATGGTTATCATGTCGTGTATCCAAGAATGTTAGACTTTCCACTTTGGACATGATAAGTCACTATCAAAGCAATTCATCCAAGGTAAATGGACATTAAATGCATATAGTACTTGTATAGGATGTTGAGTATCTTTTTGCAGGTGTTAAATGAAGTAAAGTGTCCAAAGAGTGATGTCCAAAACTGATTCAAGCAGCTATACAACGGATATTTATTTTGGACTGAAGCACGCGTGGTCGACTCGCGGTCGATCGTGGGTCAGGCCGCAGACAGAGCTGTATTTTTATCTCTCCATATAAATAGCAAGACTTGAAGAACTTTGAACACTTAGACCTCTTGCATGTTACAACTCAAAATCATCAGAGAATCACAAGAGCATAATACTTTTACATATGTTTGTGATTGAAGCAAGAGAAGTTTTATAATCTCATAGATTATAAAAGGGGTTATTGTAAACTTACTTTCAAATTCTAATCTTTGTAAGTTTTCATAGTGATATAATAATTCTTAGAATTGTCTTTGGATTATCATCACTAGAAAAGGGAAAGTCTTTGTACTTTGTAATTAGGGGCATTTGCTAGCTTAGCTATCATCTTCCTTAAAGGGAACTAGGGAGTTGATTAATCTCATTGAAGATTAATACTTGTCCAAGTTGAAGACAAGTTGATCTAAGTTGGAGGTAATCCTTCAAAGGGATAGAGGGATTAGGTTTGTGGTCTAAGGAGAAGTACAAGGCTTGTAAATCGGATCTCCACCGGATTTGGAGAAAAGTGCTTAGTGAAGCAACAAATCCCGATTAGTGAATTGGGGAGTGGATTAAGGTGCATTAGTTAACATCTACCTGAACCACTATAAATCCTTGTGTTTATGTTCTTTACTTTACTTTCCGCATTATTACAAACATAATAAAACCGCACATGAGTTTGAGTTGAATAACGTGATCAAGTATCGTTCATATCGTATTGATCATCGAAAAAGTTTTAAAAATCATATTAAGTAACTATTCACCCCCTCTAGTTACTTACACGAATTAATCACCGTTTTCAGATAATAGCATATTAATTTATATATTAAGCTATTAGTATTATTGTATATACGTACCACATTTGAGTTTTTAGTTATATATTTTAACTTTTCTAGTCGAATTATATTTAGTTAGATTCTTAGTCCTATTTAAATCCTCTATTTCACGTTTTCCTTAATTTCTTTTACTACACACCATTGAAAACCGTAACCATTTCAAGTCCTATCTTTTGTTCGAGTCGATCATTCTTGACCCTCTAATATCTCTTAATAAAGTTATTTATTTTTCGAATAATTTTTAAGGCCAATTATCAATTTAGCGATATATGTTAGTATCATATAATCTTGCATATTTTATAGCAACGTATGTTGTAACCGAAACCGAACCAAAAACCAAATTCAAAAGTCAAAACCAAACCGAATTCAAATTTGGTTTTTAGTTTTTAGTTTAAAAGTTAAAAAAAACCGAACAAACCAAACCGATTAAACTGAACAAACCAAAAATCGAACCGACGAACATTCCTACTCTCGGTGATCCCCACGATCCCTGAAACTGGTAAAGGTGTAGACAACTAGCAAGTCGTACCATGGACCACTAACTTTTCACAGCTTTTCAGATTAAATTGTACAAAATAGAAGGGACGTTATACTTTTTGTTCCAATACGTATCGAGGGATAAACCCATCTCAGCTATAAATAAGGACTCGGGCTCCCAATACGAGGCAAGGTACAAGATCATCATTCTCACACATACTATTATTAGTAAGCTTATCTTACTCGAATACACATCTTCGCGCTGACATATAGCGCCTTACCCGCGCTAGCGGAGATACAGTACCCAAAGTCAAAACGGTTACAGGTAACGTTACAAGAACACTAAGCCCAAGAATCTCCCTTCGAGCCATCAATGCTGGCTATCCCAACGATGGTGGGTTTACATTTAACCACCACTGTTAAGATGTTCATCTCATAATGGGTTATTCACGTTGAACCGGACCGGATTGTTAAACTCAAATGACCCTTAAATTCCCTTTTTTTGTTATGAAGCGTAGACCGAACCCGGCGGATCTAATCTATGCTTGATCAAATGGCGCCATTCGTGGAACATCAAGTTAAAAGGTTTAGTTGATCTTTTCTCTTTATGTTTATACTCACTTGTCTTTTCTTTACAAGAATCTGGTAGGTGATAATGCTAAAAACGAACATATATTTCATAGCATTATTCCTCAAGAAAGACAAGCTTTTAGTTGCAATTGTTCTATTTACAAGGTGATAATGCTAAAAACGAACATATATTTCATAGCATTATTCCTCAAGAAAGACAAGCTTTTAGTTGCAATTGTTCTATTTACAAGTGATATTCGTTTAAATAATAAAAGGTGAAGACAAAAGGCAGATTTGACGAATTGAAGACGCAAACGACCAAAAAGCTCAAAAGTACAAAAGACAATCAAAGAGGTTCCAATTATTGATAAGAAACGTCTCGAAATTACAAGAGTACAAGATTCAAAACACAAAGTACAAGATATTAAATTATTCGCAAGGACGTTCAAAAATCCGGAACCGGGACCAGAGTCAACTCTCAACGCTCGACGCAACGGACTAAAAATTACAAGTTAACTATGTATATAAATATAATATAATATATAATTAATTCTTAAAATTAATATATATATTATAATATATTTATAATTCGTCGGCAAACAAAGAGCCAAAGCTGAGTGAGCTGTAATTTCAAACTCCGCGACTTGCGGAGTTTGAAGAAGGAAAATGCCGCGAGTCGCGGAGTTCCCCTGGACTCAATTCCCTATAAAAGCCAACGCAGTTCGACGTAAAAAATATCCAAAAATCTCTCTTTCTCTATATGTAAATGTAATATATATATATATATATATATATATATATATATATATATATATATATATATATATATATATATATATATATATATATATATATATATATATATATATTTTAATTTTAATTTTAATTATAATTCTAATAATAAGGGTATGTTAGCAAATGTTGTAAGGGTGTAAGTCGAAATTCTGTCCGTGTAACGCTACGCTATTTTTAATCATTGTAAGTTATGTTCAAACTTTTTACATTAATGTCTCGTAGCTAAGTTATTATTATGCTTATTTAATCCGAAGTAATCATGATGTTGGGCTAATTACTAAAATTGGGTAATTAGGCTTTGTACCATAATTGGGGTTTGGACAAAAGAACGACACTTGTGGAAATTAGACTATGGGCTATTAATGGGCTTTATATTTGTTTAACTAAATGATAGTTTGTTAATGTTAATATAAAGATTTACAATTGGACGTACCCATAAATTACCATATACACTCGATCGGACACGATGGGCGGGGTATTTATATGTACGAATAATCGTTCATTTAACCGGACACGGGAATGAATTAATAGTCTATGGAATTATTAAAACAGGGGTGAAATTATGTACAAGGATACTTGGCATAATTGATAACAAAGTATTAAAACCTTGGGTTACACTCAGTCGACATCCTGGTGTAATTATTAAACAAAGTATTAAAATATTGTTACAGTTTAAATCCCCAATTAGTTGGAATATTTAACTTCGGGTATAAGGATAATTTGACGAGGATACTCGCACTTTATATTTATGACTGATGGACTGTAATGAACAAAAACCAGACGGACATATTAAATAATCCAGGACAAAGGACAATTAACCCATGGGCATAAAACTAAAATCGACACGTCAAACATCATGATTACGGAAGTTTAAATAAGCATAATTCTTTTATTTCATATTTAATTTCCTTTATTTAATATTTAATTGCACTTCTAATTATCGCACTTTTATTTATTGTTATTCTATTTAATTGCAATTTTAATTATCGTACTTTTTAATTATCGCAAGTTTATTTTATCGCACTTTTATTTATCGCAATTTCATTATCGTTATTTACTTTACGCTTTAAATTAAGTCTTTTATTTATTTAATATTTTACATTTTGTTTTAACTGCAACTAAAGTTTTAAATTCGACAAACCGGTCATTAAACGGTAAAAACCCTCCTTTATAATAATAATATTACTTATTTATATATTTGTATTTTTATAATAGTAAACTAATATAGCGTTAAGCTTTGATTAAAAGATTCCCTGTGGAACGAACTGGACTTACTAAAAACTACACTACTGTACGATTAGGTACACTGTCTATAAGTGTTGTAGCAAGGTTTAAGTATATCCATTCTATAAATAAATAAATATCTTGTGTAAAATTGTATCGTATTTAATAGTATTTCCTGCTAAAATTTAATAGTATTTTATACCCCTATGCTTTAACATCAAGCATTTTTGGCGCCGCTGCCGGGGAACTTAAACGCCGAAAGCGCAACGCTAAATATTAAAAAAAAAGATTTTTATTTTTAGTTTACTTTTATTAAAATACGCTTTTGTAAAAATACATTTTAAATATTCGAAAATATAAAAAGAAAACAAATATATAAATATTTTTAAGAGTTTGTGAAATATTTAAGTTTTATAAAGTTTCTTTATTTTTATTTTATAAAAATATAAGTTTTATTTAAATATTTCGTTTTTATTTAAAACATAAAATCAAAAACCGAAAAAAAACATTTATAAATCTAGTTTTAAGAGTTTTATTTATAAAATTATAAAATATTTCTATTTTTATTTTAGGTTTTAAAATATAAGTTTTATTAAATTTATATAAAAATATTTTATTTAAAACAAAAAAATAAATAAATAAAATATAAATAAAACTGACCTGTTGAATTTTGACATGCATCTCGTCTGAGCCTGAACCCTCCACGACTCGCGGAGTTGTTGAACCGGACCAACCGCGACTCGCGGAGCCATCTGACACGGGCCACACAGGAACCCTAACAGCATTAATTACGGGATAATTATTATTATTATTAATTTTAAAACCTAATTAGGGTTTGATTAGTTAATTAATTTTAATTAATTTAGTTTTATTTATTTAATTTGTAATATTAAGTTTATTTAGTTTTATTAATATATAAAAATTAATAGTTTTATAAAATAAATAATATAAAAATAATATTTTTATAAAAAATTGTACTTTTTTTTACAACCTTTAGTATATTTTTATATTTTGTCCCTTTTTATTTGTTTTTAGCATAACTTTTGTGTTTTTCGCTAGTTTTTAGTTTTAAACTAAATTTTTCCCATAGTTATTTTTATTTATAGATTTTTAGGCTTTGTCGTAAAATCCCTTAAGTGTTTTTTCTTTAGACTAAGATCTAGGTGCTTTAGAATTTTGCGACGCTTTTTTAAATTTTAGTTTTTTTTTTTTTTTAAGTTATTGCCATTTGGGATATAGTTTTACTTGTAAGCTTTAATATTTTTAGACACCTTTTACCTATGTATCAATTATCATTCCAATTAGTAATCTCAATTTGCGATTATAATTTTAAGTTAGTGGTAGTAATAAGGATGGGTTAGTCGAGTGTTTTTAAGTTTTAAAGTCATTTTTTTTCTTTCGTATTTTTCGACGCCTTTTATTTTTCGACCTTTTTCGACGCGCTCTTTTTCTTTCTTATTTCTCGTCATTCTAGTTTTTAGGACTTAGAATTTTTTCTAATTCTTATCTATACTTCTTAAAATTACGAAAATTTATTTTAAGTGGTGAAATTGATAGACATCAAAATTTTCTGGTTCGTAGTAATAGTTGGATTTGTACGTAGACTGGGTTATTGGAGCCAAACAGTCCTCAATTATATTGAGACCAAACGAATCCTGCTCCTCTGCTGCATCTTTTGGCTATTCGAAACGTGGGCAAAATCAGAAAAGTCTATTAATTGGATAACTTATATAATTTTTCTTTCCTTTTAAAAACTAATAGGATATTCAGTGAATGCACCGAGCAAGACGTTCACCACCTTTTGTACGTTCACCACCTGTAACTAGATCAAGAAATTTAGCAAATATTACCGCCGTTGATTTTTCTTTAGAATCGTCATCCAGTAAACCAAGTACTCCAATTCAAATTTCCGATAATCCATTTTTTAAATCCGATCTCACAATTGAGAATCTGGAGAATATTCAGGGACGATTCATAGATCCTGAACCATTAATTTTTCCTCAGGAACCACCAATCATTCAAACAGAGATTGTTGAGGAACGAACCATTAAATCAGAATCCTCTAGTGATTCCGATTCAACAAATTCAAACATGGAGAATTTGGAACCTTTAAGTATGGAAGACCGAATGAGAGCTAAACGCACTGGCCAAGGTCACGCAATTACTCATCCAGACATCAATGCGCCAGATTATGAAATCAAAGGACAAATTCTACACATGGTGACTAATCAATGCCAATTTAGTGGTGCGCCGAAGGAAGATCCAAATGAACATCTTCGTACCTTTAATAGGATCTGCACACTATTTAAAATAAGAGAACTGGAAGATGACCAGATATATCTCATGTTATTTCCCTGGACTTTAAAGGGAGAAGCCAAAGATTGGTTGGAATCGTTACCTGAAGGGGCGATTGATACATGGGATGTTTTAGTTGAAAAATTTCTTAAACAATTCTTTCCGGCATCTAAAGCCGTAAGACTTCAAGGAGAAATTGTTACGTTCACACAGAAACCGAATGAAACTCTATATGAGGCGTGGACTAGATTTGGAAAGTTATTAAGAGGATGTCCGCAACATGGTTTAGACACCTGTCAAATAGTACAAATATTCTACCAAGGATGCGACATCACTACAAGAAAAGACATAGATATAGCAGCTGGTGGTTCTATTATGAAGAAAACCGAAACTGATTCTTACAAAATTATTGATAACACTGCTTCCCACTCACATGAGTGGCACCAAGAAAAAGATATCGTTAGATCATCTAAAGCAGCTAGAGCCGATTCTAGCCATGACTTAGATTCCATTTCTGCAAAGATAGATGCTGTCGAGAGACGAATGGGAAAGATGACTAAAGATATCCACTCAATACGAATTAGTTGTGAGCAGTGTGGAGGACCACATTTGACAAAAGATTGTCTCAGTATTGAATTAACAATGGAACAAAGAGAGAATATTTCATACATAAACCAAAGGCCTGAAAATAATTATCAGAATAATTATCAACCGCCAAGACAGATTTACAATCAAAACCAGAACTATAACCGAAATATTCCATACAACAACCAACAAGGTCCTAGCAATCAACAAGTATCCAATAATACTTACAATCAGCAAAGACCTAATTTTCAAAACAAACCACCACAAACCGATGATAAAAAGTCGAATTTAGAAGATATGATGACGAAGCTAGTTGAAACTCAAACGCAGTTTTTCACATCTCAAAAACAAACTAATGAACAAAATGCTCAAGCATTTAGAAATCAACAAGCTTCTATTCAATATTTGGAACAAGAAGTAAGTAACCTAGCAAGGTTAATAGGTGAAAGAAAACCGGGAAGTCTACCTAGTGATACAAATGCTAACCCCCGGAATGAAACAGCTAAAGCTATTACCACAAGAAGTGGTACAACACTTAAACCACCTAAAATACCTGTAACTTCTGATGAAGCTATTCCTACTCCACAAGAACCACAACCTGAACAAGATAAGGAAAAAGAACAGGTAGTTGAAAAGGTTAATGAAGATAACACAGTTAAGGATAAACCTTATGTTAAACGTTACCAACCACCACTTCCTTACCCGAGTATAATGAAAAAAGAAAAACTTGAAGCCGAGCAATCCAAATTCGGGGATATGTTTAAATAAATAAATTTAAATCTTCCTTTCATTGATGTGATTTCAGGAATGCCTAGATATGCTAAATTTCTGAAAGATCTAATCTCAAATAGAAAGAAAATGGAAGAACTCTCGGCTGTTACTATGAATGCTAATTGTTCAGCAGTGCTATTGAATAAGATACCAGAAAAACTATCTGATCCAGGAAGTTTCACAATTCCATATTTTCTGGGTAGTCTTAGTTCAATAGAAGCATTGGCAGACTTAGGTGCTAGTATAAATCTAATGCCGTATTCATTATACGCTAAACTAGACCTTGGAGAATTGAAACCAACCAGAATAAGTATACAACTAGCCGATAGATCAATAAAATATCCTAGAGGGATAATGGAGAACATGCTAGTTAAAGTTGGTACTTTAGTATTTTCAGTAGATTTTGTTGTTCTGGACATGGAAGAAGATTCTCAAGTTCCTGTCATATTAGGAAGACCATTCTTAAACACGGTTAAAGCAATGATAGACGTGTTTGGTAAGAAACTGACCCTAAGTATAGAGGACGAGAGTGTTACCTTTTCAGTTGATAGAGCAATGCAACAACCGCAATCTGCAGATGATACATGTTATTATATTCAAACTATAGATTCACATGCAGAATTGTTGGAAGAATTTCCAGAATTACAAGGAACAAGAGAATGTTCTTTAGGAGAAGGAACTGAACAAATTGATGAAGCTGAAATGTTAGCTACACTAATAGCAAATGGATATGAACCAACAACAGAAGAAATTCAAATGCTAAAAGAAGAAGACAGATATCGATATAAATCATCGATAGAAGAACCTCCGAAATTAGAGTTAAAGCCACTTCCAAACCATTTGGAATACGCTTATTTACATGGTGAATCTGAATTACCTGTAATAATATCGTCTTCTCTTACTGAAAATGAGAAATCACAACTCATTTCTGTGTTGAAAGCTCATAAACCAGCCATTGCATGGAAGATTCATGATATTAAAGGAATAAGTCCTTCGTATTGCACACATAAAATCCTTATAGAAGAAGGTCATAAAACGTATGTGCAACACCAACGAAGACTAAATCCTAATATGCAAGATGTAGTTAAAAAAGAAATTATTAAACTGCTAGATGCAGGTTTAATTTATCCAATTTCTGATAGTCCATGGGTAAGCCCAGTTCAATGCGTGCCTAAGAAAGGTGGCATGACTGTCATTACAAATGAGAAAAATGAGCTTATTCCTACTAGGACTGTAACAGGATGGCGTGTATGTATTGATTATAGAAAATTAAATGACGCCACCAGAAAAGATCACTTTCCCTTACCTTTTATTGATCAAATGTTGGAAAGATTAGCCGGAAATAGTTACTATTGTTTTCTTGATGGTTTTTCTGGATATTTTCAAATTCCAATAACACCCGAGGACCAAGAGAAAACCACGTTCACGTGCCCTTATGGTACTTTTGCTTACAAACGCATGCCATTTGGACTTTGCAACGCCCCTGCAACCTTTCAAAGGTGCATGATGGCGATTTTTCACGACATGATAGAAGAATGCGTGGAAGTTTTCATGGATGACTTTTCAGTCTTCGGTGATACATTTGAATCATGTCTAGTTAATCTGGAACGAATGCTTATTAGATGCGAACAATCAAATCTAGTTCTTAATTGGGAGAAATGCCATTTCATGGTTAAAGAAGGCATCGTTCTTGGACATAAAATTTCAAAAGAAGGAATTGAAGTGGACAGAGCTAAAGTAGATGTAATTGCTAAACTTCCACATCCCACCAATGTTAGAGGAGTTAGGAGTTTTCTAGGGCATGCCGGTTTTTATCGACGTTTTATAAAAGATTTTTCTAAAATTGCCACTCCTATGAATAAACTCCTAGAAAAGGATGCTCCATTCATCTTTTCAGATGAATGTATCAAATCTTTTAATAATCTTAAAGAGAAACTCACTAATGCGCCGATCATGATAACACCAAATTGGAATCTACCGTTTGAACTAATGTGCGATGCAAGTGATTTTGCAATGGGAGCCGTTTTAGGACAAAGGATTGAAAAACGATTTCAACCTATATATTATGCTAGTAAGACGTTACAAGGAGCACAAACGAATTACACAACTACTGAAAAAGAACTCCTTGCTATTGTCTTCGCTTTTGACAAATTTCGTTTATATCTCGTTGTAGCAAAAACGGTGGTCTATACCGACCATTCTGCTCTTAGATACCTATTTTCGAAACAAGATGCCAAACCAAGATTAATCCGTTGGATCTTACTCTTACAAGAGTTCGATATTGAAATCCGAGATAAAAGAGGAGCAGAAAATCTCGCCGCTGATCATCTTTCTCGTCTTGAAAATCCCGAATTAGAAGTTCTAAATGAATCGGCCATACATGACAACTTTCCTGATGAATATCTATTGAAGATAGATTATAATGAAATTCCATGGTTTGCAGACTATGCAAACTACTTAGTATGTGGATTCCTTGAAAAAGTATTATCGTACCAAAAACGAAAGAAATTCTTCAGTGATATAAAACACTATTTCTGGGAAGATCCACATTTGTTTAAAAGTTGTCCAGATGGAATAATACGCCGATGTGTATTCGGAGATGAAGCTAGTAAAATTTTAAACCATTGCCACACAGGACCAACAGGAGAGCATTATGGGCCTCAACTAACAGCAAGAAAAATTTATGATGCTGGATTCTATTGGCCTACAATTTACAAAGACGCACACCTTCTTTGCAAATCCTGTGATGCTTGTCAAAGGACCGGAAAAATAAGTCAACGTGATGAAATGCCACAAAATGTCATTCAAGTATGTGAAGTATTTGACATTTGGGGTATTGACTTTATGGGTCCATTTCCAAAATCTCATAATAATCTCTATATTCTCGTAGCCATTGATTATGTATCTAAATGGGCGGAAGCACAAGCTCTCCCAACTAACGATGCACGAGTTGTAGTCAACTTTTTAAAACGTCTTTTTGCAAGGTTTGGAACACCGAAAGCTTTAATAAGTGATCGGGGAACTCATTTTTGTAATAATCAACTTGAGAAAGTTCTTAAAAGATATGGAGTAACTCATAAAATCTCCACTGCATATCATCCACAAACAAGTGGACAAGTTGAAAATACCAACCGAGCTTTAAAACGTATTCTAGAGAAAACCGTAGGATCAAATCCGAAGGAATGGTCCATTAAATTGGAGGATGCACTCTGGGCTTTTAGAACAGCCTACAAAACTCCAATTGGAACCACACCTTTTAGACTTGTTTACGGAAAAGCATGTCATCTTCCAGTAGAAATTGAACACAAAGCATTTTGGGCTTTGAAGACATGTAATCTTGATTTACATGAAGCTGGACGTCTACGGTTAAGTCAACTAAACGAATTAGAAGAATTAAGACATGAAACATACGAAAATTCATTAATCTATAAAGAAAGAACGAAGAAATGGCATGATAAAAGAATCAGAAGTTCAAAAGAATTTAAAGAAGGAGACAGAGTTCTTCTTTTTCAATTCACGATTCAACCTATTTCCTGGAAAATTGAAATCAAGATGGTCTGGACCATTCATAGTCAAAAGAGTTTTCCCTTACGAAACAGTAGAATTGATAAATTCAAATGGGATTGAATTTAAGGTTAATGGTCACAGAGTTAAACACTACATAGATAGTCCGATGGAAGTCGACAACGAAGTTAATCACAATTTCGACACCACAGCTAACTAAGTGTGGGGAGAATCAAGTCTTTAAAGGATAATATGTATTTCTGTTAGAGTTAGATTTTCTGTTTTCGTGTAGTTCTCGAAAATAGAACCCGAATGGTCTTTTCCTAGCAGACCCTAAAGAACTAGTCTTCTCCGCCCATTCTGATTTTTATTTTTTTAGGTTTTTACGAAATGAAGACTGCCTGTGAACTAAACCATGGTCTAATGCTACACGCTTTGATCACTAAATGTAATAATGACACACTTCCGAGTGAAATAGTATCAGTAATCAGAGAAAGATTGGACGGAGTAAGAAAAGAATCCAGATGCGAAGATAATAAGTTACAATTTGGTAAAGGAAAATCAAAATCTGCAGCGAAAAGAAGAGCACGACACCTTGAAAGATGTCACAAATGCGGAAAATGGTCACATGGAGGTAAATGTTCAAATAATCAAACCTATTCAAACACCGAATTTGTTACTTTATGCAGAGACGGACCGTTCATATGTTTAGAAGAAAAAACACTGAATGCTCGAGGTTACGCCTATGTAGCTATGGAAAACCAATTAAACCGACTATCTTATGAATGGGATAGATCATATCACTAAGAATACTATCTCACAGGTAAGTCTGTACAGTTTTTATTTTTATTTTTATTTTTAACCTTTTGATAATAAACGCTAATTTGTTCGCTATAAAGTATTAAATTGGTATTGAATAAAATTAGGTTTGGCAACCGAAATTATTGATATCATACAAAAATTTATTACATCACTGCGAAATTTAACATTTATTCTTAAGGTATAAATATCTTTAATCAATCAACCCAAAATATTTCAAAAATTCGTCATGAGTTAAATTAGGTCATGGAACCGAAATTTCTTTACCGAAAAGAGGGGCGCATATTTTTGATAATATTTGATTGATTAAAGTGGGATAAAAGCCAAAAAGATTTTTAATTTTATTTTTACCATGTTTTTAAAATTAATATATAAATCTTAAATTAATATTGTGAACTTTGTAAGATCAATATATTTAAGTTTGTCAATATTTGAAAATTTTTAATATTTTTAATATAAGTTTGTATGTATAACAACAAAATTAAATATAAGTTTGGTGTGAATTTATAATATGAATTTTTAATTAAGTTTGGTGTGAATTTTTAATTTTATGCATTTTAAATTTAAGTTTGGTGTGAATTTAAAAACAAAAATTTACTTTATTTCGTTAAGTTAAAAATATGATTTTTAAAATTCGTCGTAAGTTGAAGACTAGGTCTTTGAACCGAAATTGCTTTACCCGAGGGAGGGACGAGAACTTTTATTATCATTATTATTAATCTTATTAAACTAAAGTATGCCAAAAACATTAAAAAACCCAAAAATCTTTACTTTTAAAACCGCGCTTTGAATTGACAAATTTTAAAATTTTGTCGAGGGACGGACTAGGACATCGATCCGAAACACCCTCGCTCCTAAAGGAAAAACAAATTTTTAAAATTTAATTAATTATAAGTTTTATAAAGTATAAGGTTTTATATAAAAAAAAAAACCCCCAAACTCCTCGAGTTGCGGAGTTTGTAAGATCCAAATGCCACGACTCGCGGAGGACCAAAAACCCAGAAAAAAATAAAACGCAAAGAAACAGATCAGTCCACCCACAACCACACTCCATACTGCGAAAATACACCCGAAAATACCGAAAAACACAAACCAAATTCGCAATTTTTGACCGTTTTTCATCAAATCTTTTACTAAAATCATGTTGAGAAGGATGCTATCAAGGAATTACTCAAGAAAAACGGTAAATTTCTACACCTAAACACCATTTAATCCGAAAATTGGTGTTCTTGAGCAATTTTTTCCCCAATTCGATTTTGATACTTTTTAGTGTAATTATGCTTAAATTGCTTATGTATTATGCTTGTATAACCTAGATTGATGCTATTTAACATGATTAGAAGCCTTAAACTTCAAATTTTTAGTAATCTAGGGTTTGTGTTCTTGAGCAATTTGGGGCTTTTTGATATAAACAGGTTATGGCCGATTTTTGTCATGAATTGTTGCTAAATTAAGTAGTGTAACATGTTTAGGTAGTTAAATGATCCAAACTTTGAGCCTAAACATGATTTTGAGAATTAAAGTGGACTTTTTCAAGTCTAAAATTCATGAACTTGATTTTTAAGAGATAATGCCATTTGAAACTTGTTTAATTGCTAGTAATGATTATTTTGACATGTTATTTGAGTTGAATACTTATGAACTTGGCGAACATTTTCGTATATGCTTATTTGAAAAAGTGTAGATTTGATAAAAATATGAAAATGAGCTTAAGTTTGATATAAATTGAACATGTCATTGTAATTATTTTGATTGATGATTTTGCTGACACTAATGCATATTTGGATGCACAAAAATTGTGTTTGATGTGTTTTGCAGACTGAAAGGGGTGAATCTTCATCCCAAGCTCGCAATGCTCCTCCTGAGAATGCGGAACAACAGGATGTTGATAGCTATTATAAACAAGATATACCTCATCCAGTTATGACATTTTCAGATATGCACTTGGAAGATTTGCACCCGAACTTGAGATTTGACAGACGTTGGATAGATTATCCAAAATACCAAAGGGGCTTGCATACTCTTCATTCTAAAGCTGTTGAAGTACCTAGGGTAATAGAATGGGGACCATTAGAAGCTGTAGAATTGGCCGGGCCAATTAGAGAATTACTTACACAGAGGTATGGTAATTCTACTTTTAACGATTGGGTACGTTTATTCAACATGCGTAGACCTGTATATAAAGTATGGTGTGAAGAATTGTTGTGTAGTATAGAAATAAATGATCGGGTAGCTAGTTTAACCGATCGATCTTTTATTAGATTTTTGTTAGGAGGTTCGATGCGCCACATTTCTTTACTAGACATGGCTCAGGCCTTACGTATATATATGCCTAAGGAGCTAGCATCTGCCGATTGTAGAGGGTTGATATTGAACGGTAGGAAAATTGATGAAAATTTTGATACGCATGGTGTATGGAGTCAAATGACTAGCCATCACCGATTTAAAGGGGGAAATTACTCTTATTTGGATATAGATAGAGCAGAGTTAAGAGTAATTCATAGGTTTTTAGCCAATTCGATTACACAACGAGGTAAGAATAAGGAAAAGGTAAATGAACAGGATTTGTTTTACCACATGTGTATTCGAGACCCACAAAGCGCTGTAAGTATACCTTATTGTGTGGGTTATTATTTATCAGCTATGGTTAGGGAGATGAGACCGCATAGCATAATAGGAGGTGGTATATTTATTACTTTGATTGCTGAATATCTCAGTGTAGATATAAGTCGGGGGGATTATTAATCGAAGAACCAGAACCCCGCGATACAATAGGTTTAAATGTATATCATGGTGCGAAGGTTTTGAAGAGGCGAAATAACGCCGCAGTACAATACCATGGTAGACATCCACAGGTTGAGAGAAACCAACAGCAAGGTAATGTGGGAGGGGGAAATGAAATGACAGAAATGCAAAGGTTTATAGCTTCACAAGAGTACGAAAATGCTAGACATCGAGCATTTGAAGATTGGAAACTTCATCAAAACCAAATCATAGCTTATTGCCAACAAATAGGTAGAAACTATATTCCTACTCCATCGCCCGTATTTCCTCCCTGGTCTATAGAGATCCAACCACCGTATCCTACGTATAACCCAGCCGAAGTATTCTATAACACATACGGTTATGCATGGAACCCCTACTGGTATCAGTATCATCCCTAGTCTACTTAGTTTTATTTATTTTATTATTTGTAATGTTGATACATTTAATACTTATGTTAATATTGTAATAGTTTTTATAATTTTCTAACTTTTATTATTAGATTTTAATAATTTTTGAATGTGGGGTAATATTCCAAACTTCATAAATATGTATATATATTTGCAGTTTATCTTATGTACACAACAGGGTAAAACAACACATTTTCAAAGACTGGCATTAAGTTCAGCAAAAGCAACTAATTTTGACGACAAGATGCAAAATATATGTGAAATAACAACGAGAAGGAATGAACAAATGATGTGCACCATTTATCATTCAACACAAACAACAATATGTTTGGAAAATTTAGTAAAATTTAATCATTTCTACGCTAATCACCCTCAATAATTTAAATTGTTACTGATTTCTTGCAAATGAGGGCATTGCAAGATCTTAAGTGTGGGAAGGGGTTAAATTCTTTCGGATTTTTAAAATTTTTATCTTAAACACTTGGTTACCATTAAAAATACTAGTAAAGCAGTAGTTGTATTAGAATCTAGTGCTCTCTGATAATAAAGAACAACCCTAGTCTTATATACTGACTACCCAATTCTAGTAAAATTTTTCAAAATTTTCAATTAAATGAACTCAAAATCATGTTTATACATATTTATGAACGATAAAACTAGGTGTTAACACCGAAATTATTGTTACCTTGGAAAGGACATAAATTGAGAAACAAACCAAAATGTTAGAATTCATTTAAAATTGAATAGAGGACAATAAAAAGGAAAATAAAAGCCAAGTGTGGGAAAAATTACCAAGTTATCTTAAACATATGTCACATATTTCTGTAACAAATAACTGAAAATACTTTTGCTTTGGACTAAACTAAAATGTTTTACCCGATGAAAGAAAAGAAGAGATGGATCTACACGTTGAATCAATTCCATCATTAAAAGGAAGTAAAGTCTTCCGAAAAAGAAACGCGCTTCTTGATTTAGGTCATGAAGTTGTCGTCCAGACCAGCTGTAGGTTGATGAAAAATCTAGAAAAGTCATCTCTAAAATCAGCAGGAAATCCACGGACCTCAGCATAAAACAGGGTCGCCAAGTGGTCAGATTTATCCTAACCACGAGAAGGATTTATCTCGTACAATGGGGGGGGCACCGTGCAAATTAGCTGGATAAGACTAATGAATCAGATTCCCAGAAAGGATAATCTCCTTAAAGATCAAAAATCAGCTTTTAAGACTGATATTACTCAATCCTAGAGATTGACCTTAAAGATTGAGAATTCAAACTCATGGAATTCAATGATATCTAAACTCGATCTTGAACGGGAAAATATTTTGATCAAAAATTACAAACCGATTTGTTTTCTGAAAACTCATTTTCAATGCGTTCATTACCATTGAACGTAAAATCCTAGGAATTCATCTGGAATTCATTAGGTCACCTGAACCAAATAGGGTGTCAACCGTAAGAACGGTGGTTGCATAGCATGGTCAAAGACAGGACCTTGTGCCAGACCGAAAAATTATAAGGGTGAGCTTTACTATTGCTCCTACAAAGGATAGTAATTGCGTCCGACACGTTTTAGACCATAATTAAAAGCATGTCAGGGGACATTGCCTTAACAGTTGCTTGTTCAATGCTTTCCTTTACAACCGGACGATAGTTTACCGAAAGGTAATATACGGAGCAAGTATACTGGACGTGTTGCTTTCCTAATACAAGGTTAGCAAGTGGGTGACATAAAACCATAAGTTTTGAGCCAATATTTTCAAATCTAAAACCCACCAAACCCACAAAAATATTTTGCAAACACCGGTGAAGGGTTATTCCGGAAAACTAATCTAGGGTAAAAGCTAGATTAAAATTTTCAAAAGATCAAATGTTTTCATAAAGATCCAATTTCCTTAAAGGATCTAAATTTTATAGTCATGTGGGACTGTAAACCATATCGTTACTACCATTGTTTATACCGCCGTATAGAAATCACTGATGTACAAAGTGTAAAGAATAAAGAAGTGATTCTAGTATTTCAAGACTATATTGCTTGAGGACAAGCAACACTCAAGTGTGGGAATATTTGATAATGCTAAAAACAAACATATATTTCATAGCATTATTCCTCAAGAAAGACAAGCTTTTAGTTGCAATTATTCTATTTACAAGTGATATTCGTTTAAATAATAAAAGGTGAAGACAAAAGGCATATTCGACTAATTGAAGACGCAAACGACCAAAAAGCTCAAAAGTACAAAAGACAATCAAAGAGGTTCCAATTATTGATAAGAAACGTCTCGAAATTACAAGAGTACAAGATTCAAAACACAAAGTACAAGATATTAAATTATTCGCAAGGACGTTCGAAAATCCGGAACCGGGACCAGAGTCAACTCTCAACGCTCGACGCAACGGACTAAAAATTACAAGTTAACTATGTATATAAATATAATATAATATATAATTAATTCTTAAAATTAATATATATATTATAATATATTTATAATTCGTCGGCAAACAAAGAGCCAAAGCTGAGTGAGCTGTAATTTCAAACTCCGCGACTTGCGGAGTTTGAAGAAGGAAAATGCCGCGAGTCGCGGAGTTCCCCTGGACTCAATTCCCTATAAAAGCCAACGCAGTTCGACGTAAAAAATATCCAAAAATCTCTCTTTCTCTATATGTAAACGTAATATATATATATATATATATATATATATATATATATATATATATATATATATATATATATATATATATATATATATATATATATATATATATATATATATATATATATATTTTAATTTTAATTTTAATTTTAATTTTAATTATAATTCTAATAATAAGGGTATGTTAGCGAATGTTGTAAGAGTGTAAGTCGAAATTCTGTCCGTGTAACGCTACACTATTTTTAATCATTGTAAGTTATGTTCAACCTTTTTACATTAATGTCTCGTAGCTAAGTTATTATTATGCTTATTTAATCCGAAGTAATCATGATGTTGGGCTAATTACTAAAATTGGGTAATTAGGCTTTGTACCATAATTGGGGTTTGGACAAAAGAACGACACTTGTGGAAATTAGACTATGGGCTATTAATGGGCTTTATATTTGTTTAACTAAATGATAGTTTGTTAATGTTAATATAAAGATTTACAATTGGACGTACCCATAAATTACCATATACACTCGATCGGACACGATGGGCGGGGTATTTATATGTACGAATAATCGTTCATTTAACCGGACACGGGAATGAATTAATAGTATATGGAATTATTAAAACAGGGGTGAAATTATGTACAAGGACACTTGGCATAATTGATAACAAAGTATTAAAACCTTGGGTTACACTCAGTCGACATCCTGGTGTAATTATTAAACAAAGTATTAAAATATTGTTACAGTTTAAATCCCCAATTAGTTGGAATATTTAACTTCGGGTATAAGGATAATTTGACGAGGATACTCGCACTTTATATTTATGACTGATGGACTGTTATGGACAAAAACCAGACGGACATATTAAATAATCCAGGACAAAGGACAATTAACCCATGGGCATAAAACTAAAATCAACACGTCAAACATCATGATTACAGAAGTTTAAATAAGCATAATTCTTTTATTTCATATTTAATTTCCTTTATTTTATATTTAATTGCACTTCTAATTATCGCACTTTTATTTATTGTTATTGTATTTAATTGCAATTTTAATTATCGTACTTTTTAATTATCGCAAGTTTATTTTATCGCACTTTTATTTATCGCAATTTCATTATCGTTATTTACTTTACGCTTTAAATTAAGTCTTTTATTTATTTAATATTTTACATTTTGTTTTAACTGCAACTAAAGTTTTAAATTCGACAAACCGATCATTAAACGGTAAAAACCCCCTTTATAATAATAATATTACTTATTTATATATTTGTATTTTTATAATAGTAAACTAATATAGCGTAAGCTTTGATTAAAAGATTCCCTGTGGAATGAACCAGACTTACTAAAAACTACACTACTGTATGATTAGGTACACTGCCTATAAGTGTTGTAGCAAGGTTTAAGTATATCCATTCTATAAATAAATAAATATCTTGTGTAAAATTGTATCGTATTTAATAGTATTTCCTGCTAAAATTTAATAGTATTTTATACCCCTATGCTTTAACATCAGTAGGGAGAACAAGTGCGCCCATGACAAATTGTCACCAGAGCAAAGGATTGAAGCGCAAAGTAGACACCATGAAGGGATAGGAAGTGACTAAGATTTCCTTTCCAGCCATTCGGGTATTCAACACCACATGCGCTCCCATCTTCGTACAAGGGTATTTACATGAATCAGGATACAATATCAAGTGCCTGCATATGGATACGGTCAGCATCGTCGACATTATGTACGAACAATGCTTCTGGAAGCTACCATAACCAATCAGACAGACCATTAGGCCTCTGAATATAGCGCTGGCAGGATTCTCAGGGGAAAATGCGTTGCCAATTGGGACCCTTGAACTGAGATTGGAATTGAGGGATGAAAGTAAAAAAGCTCAAGAAGTGCACAGAAAGTGTCGAATTCTGCGTCGTTTGCTCGTGCTCAATATATAATGCGTTATTCGGAAGAACTTCGATTCAAAAGTCAGGGGTCATCCCCTCCATGATACATTGGTTAGTAACGTTTCCAACAACGCTAGGTATATCAAAACTCGAATCAACACCGTTGGATGCTCTTTGTGCATTGGTCACGACTGAGAATGAATGGGTAGGTGAAGAAAGATGCGCAAAAGACTGCTTTATCATTTTCAATCCATCTTACCCAGACCAAAAAGTGAAGATAGGGGGGAATTTTATGCATGATACTAAAGAAAAATTGCGAAACATCTTGGTATCGAATTCAGACATGTTTTGTTGGCGTGGCGCTGACATGACGGGGGTTCCGCGTAAGATTGAACAACATCAACTTAACGCTACTACTAACCTGACAACAGTCAAATAGAAGAAATGACGAATGGCGCCCGAAAGAAGTGAATGGTTGTGTAGAGAGGTAACCAAACTATTCAAAGTTAACATTTGCGCAAAGTCATTTATCAGACTTGGGTGGCGAACCTGGTCTTGGTACCCAAGACAGACGGGTCGTGGCGCTTGTGTGTTGACTTCAAAGACATTAATAAAGCGTTCCCCAAGGACAACTACCCTCTTACCGAGATAGACTGGAAGGTTGAGTCGCTCGCTGGTTTCAATTACAAATGCCGACTGTCGAGACATACTGCCGACTGTCGAGACAAAATGCCGACTGTTGAGACAAACTGCCAACTGTCCATAGGCAAACTGCCAACTATCCAGTGACAGTCGGGCGACTGTATTCTTGAGCTACACCAGCAGCGAAGTTACGAGTTTTTTTTGGCAAAAATCACAAAATCTCGATCTTGAACTCGATTTTAACCATAAAACCCAACACATGTTGTTTATAAATCATCATAAGACATAAACCCACAAGATTGTATGTAAGACCCTAATATTTATTGTACATAGAGTATTATTAGTGTACATCAAGTGTGTGAAGCATGGTATAATTTTAAAAGCTGACAGACTGATTTGAACATCGTGCGCGTCGCGCACAGTTATGGGCGCGCGCCGCGCACAAAGCCTGGCGGCAGATTTCTGCTTTTCCAATTAGAGTTAAATGAGGGGCTTTTTGGTCATTTCACTTGAGTCCGGATCTGAGGCCTTATCAGCTGGTTTGGATCCAACTTTGGATCACTTTCACATCCACAAACACTCTCAACTATCTTAGAGAGAGATAGAGAGTTCTAGAGAGAGAATTGGGGTTTTGGAGAAGAAGAAGCTTGAATTGATCAAAAGCTCGAGTGTTGAAGTTGTTCACCTCGTTCCTAGCTACGTTTTTGTTGTTGTGGTAAGTTCTAACTCCGAATTTCATTGTTTGATTTTGATATTCAAGTTAGGGTTTGAACTTAAATTGTTGAGAAACCTATTTAAACTCATGAAGTGAGTTTAGTGTTGCTAGTAATCGGGTTTATTGTTGTTGGTGGTGGGTTTTGGGTTGGAAACCGACTTGGCCATGATTTAGGTCTTGGAATTGGGTTTAATCACTAGGTTTAGTGATTATGGAAGTGTTGGAACCCATTTGGGGGTATTTGGTTGATTAATTTTGAAATAAGTCAAAATTAGGGTTTATGGGTGATTTTGAGAATGATAAGTATTTAACACTTGTGTTTGGGTTTAATTGGTGTATTAGGACCATTTTCACTTGTGTTAGTGATTATTGATTAGTTTGGGCGCGGTTTGTGCTTGGAAGTGCGATTGGTCAAAATTGCACTAAGTGTCATTTTGAGTTGGTTTGTAAATTCACTCTAAGTGTGTTACTTGTATTGTGGTAATGGAATAGGTACATTCTGTCATAACCCGTCCTTAACCATAAGAACGTGTTAGATAACGTATGATTTCATTGCGAGGTATTGACCTCTATATGCGACATTTTTAAAAGAAAAACTGCATATATTATACATTACAAACCATGATCCTTATTTTTGATACAAGCTTTGGACAAAATAAAGATGATTATCGTTTAGCGATAATCTTCGACTTACAAACTTTACAAATGATAATAACAACCCGATTTCTAGCATATTTTACAACACAAGTTCTTGGATATGCAGTCTTATTTTTGACACAAATATGCGTACGCAAGATCCTGCTTAGATTCAACATGATGCAGCGGAAGCTTTTAGAAATCACCTGAGAATAGACATGTTTTAAAAAGGTTAACATAAAGTTGGTGAGATATAGGTTTAATGCCGGCAGCAATATATATATATAGACCACAAGATTTCGTATATAAACAGTTTAATAAAAATATTCTAAGTGGTTGAGCACTTGGTAACCATACTTAACAATTAATCACGTCGCATATTCCCTTTAATATGAAATCTTACTACACTGTACCAAGTGTAGTCACGAAACGAAGTACTGTGCAACCGTTGAATACTGGTCGTCCAGTCCGGTTGGGGTTGTCAGGCCCGATAGATCTATCAACAGGATTCGCGTTTACAATACCGCTGTAAATATTAGTTACCAAGCTACAGGGAAGTATGCCAGTGGTACAACTCAACGTAGAATATATTTTTCAGTTACTTGTGTCCATATCGTAAAACATAAAATACATGTATTCTCATCCCGAAATATTTAGATTTTAAAAGTGGGACTATATACTCACTGTTGTCTTGAAGATATATATAATTTGACTTGGTCTCCGGTTGATATCACGAACCTATCCATATATAATATATCAATACCTTTTCTTTTTAAACAAACGTCACATATATATACTTGTTATACTTTTAATACTTTGAATAATTCCTTAGTCCGTAGTTAGCAGTTCGTTGTTAGTAATTCAATTTTAATGGTTCATTTTTAGATGTTTAATATACCCGCAATGAAGTAAATAAAACCCCCTAACGAAATAAATAAAACCCCATCGTATATGTATTGGTCGAGATTAATCTTGACCCACGGTACCGGTGTTGTCAAATGACGTGTTGCGTACATAAAGTACCGGTGTTGTCAAATGACGTGTTGCGTACAAACATGGGATCTTATGATTAATCTTCTCGTGTTGTTTGCGGGTGATCCTGAACCATATAAAATTGAATTATAAGTACATATATATAAAATATCATGTTATCTTAGAAATATGTGATTTTATTTAATTTTTCCCAATTAATCCCGAAGTTAAACAAGTCTAGGATAACCAATTTTGTTTCGGTCATAGTTTCTTCGTTACAAATCCGTTTTCGTTGATTCAACTTGCCATCTCCTTGGATCGAGTCCCTCTTTAAGACTATGAACTGAAAATACCTTGGTTTGTATTCAAAATCACACGGCATAGGTGAAACTTTAGTGAAACTTATGAAGTTAAACATTTTCCTTTATGTAAACAACCTTAAATGATTATTTTTCTAAAAATACTTATACTTTGAATTAAATCATGAAATTTTTATGTGTTATCATATTCATAGTAAAAATCATTTTTCCAGAACATAAACCTTCAATTCAAAGTTTAAGATGGTTTTTAATTATCCAACCCAAAACAGTCCCCGGTTGCACTCCGACGTCGTAAAAACAGTTTTTAAGGTATTCTTTGAAAAACCAAGTTTTACCTTGTTAAGTTAGCATATATTTAAGTTATATTACAGGTCTTGAAGTATTTTAAAAGTTAAGTTAGAAGGATCTATTTAGTTTGCAAACAAGTTTGAAAACTTTCAAACTACGTTCTTGTTGTTAAATTTTTATACCACAAAATAAGATAGCTATATATATATGAATCGAATAAGGTTATGAACATAGATTCTACCTCAAGTTCCTTGGACAAGGTTGCTGTAAAAGAGAAGTAAAAAGCTAGAATCAAAAGGGTGATGGAAGTGGATGAAAGATTGGAAGTAAGTTTGTGTTCTTGGAAAGGATTCTTGAAGTGTTGTTGTAAGATTTTTCTTATGGTGATTAAGTAGTGTTTTTGAAGCTAGATCTTCTTGGAACTTTGCTGAATTGTTATGGAGTTCTTAGAGCTTTCAAGTAAGAGAGTTAGAGAGTAATTTTGAAGTGAAAATGGTGATCAAAAGTTTGATATGGGGAGGGCTATAAAAACGTGACCAAGGGGGAGACAAAACAAAATTCCAAGTTGTAATTTTATGCAATTAGTCAAGCTATCCTCCAAATTCTAATTACCTAGCTCTAAGGGTAGTAACAAGGGTTGGTTAGGTGGTGATTTGATGTGTATATACCAATAGTAAATACGTATAGAAGCTAGGTATGATACGAGTACAAATACTCTAGGTATACGTATAGAAATTTTGTGAAAAATGGAATGAGGATTCAAATATAGCTATCTTTTGTGAATACACTTATATGGTTTTATGTATTTAAGTTCTTAAAAGTGATTAAATACATTACTTATACGATATATGTATAAACATTATAAGTCATAAGTATTTATGTCAAATAACGTTACGTATGGTTATCGTTTTGAAAACTTAAGTTAGTAGTTTCAAAATATACTTATAACTTGTTGTTATTAATACAAAATGAGATATTAAAACATTCTTAGATCATGTTAAATATGTATATATACATATATATACACAAACGTATAATTATCATATATTGTATAGTTCGTGATATCATCGGTCAAACTAGACGGTCAAACGTTGTGTAAAACTCTTTTCGGAAACATAAGTCTCAACAATTTGGATTGCTTATCATGTTGGTAAGGTTTAATTTATGTAAATATTAATCTTATAAGTATAGAATGATCGAAAAAGTGCGGGTCGTTACATTACCTCCCCGTTAAATAAATTTCGTCCCGAAATTTTAAAATTGTACCTATTTTGCGTCATCGAGAAACAAGTGTGGATACTTTTGTTTCATCTGATCCTCTCGTTCCCAAGTAAACTCGGGACCCCTTCGAGCATTCCAACGAACCTTAACGATCGGTATGTTGCTCTGCTTGAGCTGTTTAACTTCACGGTCCATGATTTCGATTGGTTCTTCGACGAATTGTAGTTTCTCGTCGACATGGATTTCTTCAAGAGGAATGGTGAGGTCTTCCTTTGCAAGACACTTCTTAAGGTTTGAGACGTGAAAAGTATTATGTACTCCGGCGAGTTGTTGCGGTAACTCGAGTCGATAAGCTACCGGTCCAATGCGTTTGATCTTGAACGGGCCTACATACCTTGGGTTTAGTTTACCCCTTTTTCCAAAACGTATTACACCTTTCCAAGGTGACACCTTTAACATAACCATGTCACCGATCTGAAACTCTAATGGTTTCCTTCGGACATCGGCGTAGCTCTTTTGGCGACTACGGGCTGTTTTCAATTTCTCCTTGATTTGCACTATCTTCTCAGTAGTTTCATGGATGATCTCGGGTCCAGTTAATTGTCGATCTCCTACTTCATTCCAACAAATAGGAGATCTACACTTCCTTCCGTACAATGCTTCGAATGGCGCAGCTTTAATGCTCGCATGATAACTATTATTATACGAGAATTCTGCTAATGGTAGATATTTGTCCCATCCGTTTCCAAAATCGATCACACATGCCCTGAGCATGTCTTCAAGAGTCTGAATTGTTCTTTCACTCTGCCCGTCGGTTTGCGGATGATATGCGGTGCTCATATCCAAACGAGTTCCTAGTGCCTCCTGTAGTGATTGCCAGAACTTTGAGGTAAATCTACTATCACGATCAGATATAATGGAAATAGGTATTCCATGCCTTGAAACTATTTCCTTTATATATAATCGTAATAATTTCTCCATTCTATCTGTTTCCTTTATAGGCAAGAAATGTGCAGATTTGGTAAGACGATCAACAATTACCCAAATGGTGTCGTATCCCCAGGCAGTCTTTGGTAACTTCGTGATGAAATCCATGGTAATACCGTCCCATTTCCATTCTGGAATTTCTGGTTGTTGAAGTAACCCTGACGGCTTCTGGTGTTCTGCTTTGACTTTGGAACAAGTTAAACACTCCCCAACATATGTTGCAACGTCTGTCTTTAAATTAGGCCACCAATAATGTGTCTTAAGATCTTGGTACATCTTTCCAACTCCAGGATGTATCGAGTATCTTGTCTTATGTGCCTCGTTCAATATCAACTTCCTTAATCCACCCAACTTCGGTACCCAAATACGGTTTGCAAAATATCGAATTCCGTCTTCCCGTATAACGAGTTGCTTCTCATACTTCTTCATTATTTCATTTCTTATGTTTTCTTTAGTAAGTGCTTCTCGTTGAACTTCTTTGATTTATGAATTGAGATTCATGCGAATTTTTATATTCATTGCTCGTACTCGAATTGGTTCTCGTTCCTTTCTGCTTAGAGCATCGGCCACCACGTTCACTTTCCCGGGATGATAACGAATTTCACAATCATAGTCGTTTATCAGCTCGACCCACCTACGTTGCCTCATGTTCAGCTGTTTCTGATCAAAAATATGTTGAAGACTTTTATGATCAGTAAACACAGTGCATTTAACCCCATATAAGTAGTGTCTCCATATCTTCAATGCAAACACGACTGCTCCCAGTTCTAGATCATGCGTCGTATAATTCCGCTCGTGAATCTTTAATTGTCGGGATGCGTATGCAATAACTTTCTTCCGTTGCATAAGAACGCAACCAAAACCTTGTCGCGAAGCGTCACAATATATTTCAAAATCATCGTTCCCTTCTGGTAACGATAAAATAGGCGCCGTAGTTAACTTCTTCTTCAGTAATTGAAATGCGTTCTCCTGTTCCGAGGTCCATTCGTATTTCTTCCCTTTTTGCGTTAATGCTGTCAACGGCTTAGCTATTCGGGAAAAATCTTGAATAAACCTTCTATAATAACCGGCTAAACCCAAAAATTGGCGTATCTGCATTGGTGTTTTAGGAGTCTCCCATTTTTCAATGGCTTCAATTTTTGCTGGATCAACCTGAATTCCTTTGCTACTAACAACGTGGCCAAGAAATTGCACTTCTTTCAACCAGAAAGCACATTTAGAAAATTTAGCATATAGCTGTTCTTTTCTTAACAACTCTAATATCAACCTTAAATGCTGCTCATGCTCTTGCTCACTCTTGGAATAGATAAGAATATCATCAATGAAAACGATAACAAACTTATCTAAATATGGACTACAAACTCGATTCATGAGGTCCATGAATACAGCTGGCACATTCGTCAATCCAAACGGCATGACCAAAAATTCGTAATGACCGTAGCGTGTCCGAAAAGCAGTTTTCGGTATATCTTCTTCTTTGACACGTAATTGATGATAGCCCGACCTTAGGTCAATTTTTGAGTACACACATGATCCTTGGAGTTGATCAAATAAGTCGTCAATTCTCGGTAGTGGATACCGATTTTTGATAGTTAACTTATTTAATTCACGATAATCTATACACATCCTAAAAGATCCATCTTTCTTTTTAACAAATAGAATCGGAGCTCCCCATGGTGAAGTACTTGGTCGTATGAATCCACGATCCAGTAATTCTTTTAACTGACTCTGAAGTTCTTTTAACTCGGACGGTGCAAGTCTATATGGAGCACGGGCAACTGGTGCAGCTCCTGGTACTAAATCTATTTGAAATTCTACAGATCTAAATGGAGGTAATCCCGGCAACTCTTCCGGAAAAACTTCAGGAAAATCTCTTGCCACAGGCACGTCGTTGATGCACTTCTCTTTTTCTTTCTTTTCGACTTTATTAACATGTGCTAGAATAGCATAACATCCCTTTTCTAAACACTTCTTGGCTTTCAAACAGCTAATGAGTTTTAGCTTTGAGTTACCCTTCTCTCCATAAATCATCACCGGCATTTTATCCTTACAAGGAATGCGAATTGCCTTCTTGGCACACACAACTTCAGCTCCTACTTTGGACATCCAGTCCATGCCGACTATTACATCAAAACTTCCTAATTCTACGGGTATCAAGTCAATTTTAAACGTTTCTCCGGCTAAATTTATTTCACAATCATGACAAATTTTATCGGCTTTAATTAGTTTACCATTGGCTAACTCAATCATGTACTTAGCATCTAGAGGTAATGATGAACAATTCAATTTAGTGTAAAAATTTCTACACACATAACTTCTATCGGCGCCAGTATCAAATAAAATAGATGCTGATAAGTTATTAATGGTAAACGTACCCGTAACAAGCTCCGGGTCTTCACGTGCCTCTCTAGCATTAATAACAAATGCTCTCCCACGTGCAGGTCCGACATTCTTCTCTGGATTCGGGCACTGACTCTTATAGTGACCTTGTTTTCTACACCCAAAACAAGTAACGGTAGCCAAAGCAGTTCTATTTGCGTTGGTGGCAGGAGTCTTGTTACCATTTGTAACGAGAGCCTTACAATCTTCAGCAAGATGACCCTGTCGATTACATTTGGTGCACAACACACTACAGTAACCAAAGTGATGTTTGTGACATCGGTTGCATAAAGGACTTTGTCCTTTGTAACCAAAGCCTGAACCACTACCCGCACCTTTCGGGGTTTCTGGTTTCTTAAAAGATTGTTGTTGGTAACCTCGATCATAATTTCCGTTCCACTTTCTTTTGTTACTCGATACCTTCACATCAGTAGTGAATGATTTCTTATCCAAGATGACCTGATCCATTAGCTCGTTCGCCATGGTTATAGCTTCATGAATTGTCCTAGGTTTTGATGCTGTAACGTTTGCCTTAACCTTTGAGGGCAAACCATCTTTGTACATTTCAATCTTCCGTGCTTCGGTTGGAACCAATTCAGGACATAGCAAAACTAATTCCATGAATCACTGATTGTAGTTGGTGATTTCAGTACCAACCACCTTCAAACTTCGTAACTCATCTTCTAACTTCCTAACCTCGTTCCTTGGACAATACTCGTTGATTAACATCGTTTTGAATTCTTCCCATGGAGTATTATAAGCTACATCTCCTCCTACCGCCTTCACATAGTTTTTCCACCACGTGAGTGCACTATCTTGTAAAGTGCACGATGCATACTTGGTCATGTCTTTTTCATCACAACCACTGATTTTGAACACAGTCTCCATCTTTTCTATCCATCGGGTTAAACCGATCGGTCCTTCCGTTCCACTGAATGATGATGGCTTGCAAGCTTGAAACGTCTTGTAGGTGCATCCTACACGAGGAGTTGGGTTAACTGCAGCAGCTCTTGCAGCTTCGACCCATAACATTATGTCGTTGACTCGCTGGTTGATGAAGTCCTCGACTTCTTGTTCCGTCATTCGATTCAATCGCGCCATTTCCTAATGAAAGAAAATAATTATTCTCATGGATTATTATAGATGTAGTGTGTATTTATAGTACATTATAGCTTGTTAAAAATATGAACCAGGTATTATTATAAAAGCCTTTTCTTCTTATTAGCGTTTTATAATTATATCTAGGGTAGTACCTACCCGTTAATGTTCATACTTAATAGCTTAGTACAGAACCAATTACTACAATCTAAATAATACTTAACCATGGAAAATTATTGCATTTCATACTTCACTATTTTACATATGCTTATCTTACATCGAACATTAAGCAAACCACACTAATAATATTATACAAAACATTATATGATCCCATGGTTTAATACGGCAGCGCATCGTTTGGTCTATTTCCTAGGACGTTTAGTTCCAATGAATGGCCTAACACTTATCCTAGCTGTCTGCCTATATTTTGGCGGTGGGGCTGAAGAACTGGATGCCGGAATAGCACTAATAGGAATAGCGGGAATAGGGGTGGTAGTGTCTAATGTAATTGGTGCCACATCATCCTCCCTAAACTCGGGATTTGAATTTTCTATTTCATTAGCTTTTCGTTTCTTTCCTTGATCGAACTTTTCTTTCGTAATTTCCTGTATTTCTTCCTCGGGTTCACTTTCCTCTTCAGGTTCACTTTCCTCTTCGGGTTCACTTTCCGGTTTTTCTATAGTTGGTTCATCCGGAATTTGTGAGTCTTCCCCAAAGATACTACTTTCGTCATCGGATAGGTTAATGACTGGAACACCATATGAAGATTCTGATTCGGAGTCGCTGAATGTGATAATAAGTTTCGAGCCCGACATCTATCACATAACAACTAACCCATTAGTACTACATAATATTTACATATAAATTTTAACCAACAGTGATAAGCAATGGTTTTCAAAATCAGACCCGGTCAAAGTCCAGACTTATTAATGTATCCTAACGACTTCTCGGTTAGACACACTAATGCAAACCTGGTTCGCTAAGACCACCGCTCTGATACCACATGTCATAACCCGTCCTTAACCATAAGAACGTGTTAGATAACGTATGATTTCATTGCGAGGTATTGACCTCTATATGCGACATTTTTAAAAGAAAAACTGCATATATTATACATTACAAACCATGATCCTTATTTTTGATACAAGCTTTGGACAAAATAAAGATGATTATCATTTAGCGATAATCTTCGACTTACAAACTTTACAAATGATAATAACAACCCGATTTCTAGCATATTTTACAACACAAGTTCTTGGATATGCAGTCTTATTTTTGACACAAATATGCGTACGCAAGATCCTGCTTAGATTCAACATGATGCAGCGGAAGCTTTTAGAAATCACCTGAGAATAGACATGTTTTAAAAAGGTCAACATAAAGTTGGTGAGATATAGGTTTAATGCCGGCAGCAATATATATATATAGACCACAAGATTTCGTATATAAACAGTTTAATAAAAATATTCTAAGTGGTTGAGCACTTGGTAACCATACTTAACAATTAATCACGTCGCATATTCCCTTTAATATGAAATCTTACTACGCTGTACCAAGTGTAGTCACGAAACGAAGTACTGTGCAACCGTTGAATACTGGTCGTCCAGTCCGGTTGGGGTTATCAGGCCCGATAGATCTATCAACAGGATTCGCGTTTACAATACCGCTGTAAATATTAGTTACCAAGCTACAGGGAAGTATGGCAGTGGTACAACTCAACGTAGAATATATTTTTCAGTTACTTGTGTCCATATCGTAAAACATAAAATACATGTATTCTCATCCCGAAATATTTAGATTTTAAAAGTGGGACTATATACTCACTGTTGTCTTGAAGATATATATAATCTGACTTGGTCTCCGGTTGATATCACGAACCTATCCATATATAATATATCAATACCATTTCTTTTTAAACAAACGTCACATATATATACTTGTTATACTTTTAATACTTTGAATAATTCCTTAGTCCGTAGTTAGCAGTTCGTTGTTAGTAATTCAATTTTAATGGTTCATTTTTAGATGTTTAATATACCCGCAATGAAGTAAATAAAACCCCCTAACGAAATAAATAAAACCCCATCGTATATGTATTGGTCGAGATTAATCTTGACCCACGGTACCGGTGTTGTCAAATGACGTGTTGCGTACATAAAGTACCGGTGTTGTCAAATGACGTGTTGCGTACAAACATGGGATCTTATGATTAATCTTCTCGTGTTGTTTGCGGGTGATCCTGAACCATATAAAATTGAATTATAAGTACATATATATAAAATATCATGTTATCTTAGAAATATGTGATTTTATTTAATTTTTCCCAATTAATCCCGAAGTTAAACAAGTCTAGGATAACCAATTTTGTTTCGGTCATAGTTTCTTCGTTACAAATCCGTTTTCGTTGATTCAACTTGCCATCTCCTTGGATCGAGTCCCTCTTTAAGACTATGAACTGAAAATACCTTGGTTTGTATTCAAAATCACACGGCATAGGTGAAACTTTAGTGAAACTTATGAAGTTAAACATTTTCCTTTATGTAAACAACCTTAAATGATTATTTTTCTAAAAATACTTATACTTTGAATTAAATCATGAAATTTTTATGTGTTATCATATTCATAGTAAAAATCATTTTTCCAGAACATAAACCTTCAATTCAAAGTTTAAGATGGTTTTTAATTATCCAACCCAAAACAGTCCCCGGTTGCACTCCGACGTCGTAAAAACAGTTTTTAAGGTATTCTTTGAAAAACCAAGTTTTACCTTGTTAAGTTAGCATATATTTAAGTTATATTACAGGTCTTGAAGTATTTTAAAAGTTAAGTTAGAAGGATCTATTTAGTTTGCAAACAAGTTTGAAAACTTTCAAACTATGTTCTTGTTGTTAAATTTTTATACCACAAAATAAGATAGCTATATATATATGAAAAGAATAAGGTTATGAACATAGATTCTACCTCAAGTTCCTTGGACAAGGTTGCTGTAAAATAGAAGTAAAAAGCTAGAATCAAAAGGGTGATGGAAGTGGATGAAAGATTGGAAGTAAGTTTGTGTTCTTGGAAAGGATTCTTGAAGTGTTGTTGTAAGAGTTTTCTTATGGTGATTAAGTTGTGTTTTTGAAGCTAGATCTTCTTGGAACTTTGCTGAATTGTTATGGAGTTCTTAGAGCTTTCAAGTAAGAGAGTTAGAGAGTAATTTTGAAGTGAAAATGGTGATCAAAAGTTTGATATGGGGAGGGCTATAAAAACGTGACCAAGGGGGAGACAAAACAAAATTCCAAGTTGTAATTTTATGCAATTAGTCAAGCTATCCTACAAATTCTAATTACCTAGCTCTAAGGGCAGTAACAAGGGTTGGTTAGGTGGTGATTTGATGTGTATATACCAATAGTAAATACGTATAGAAGCTAGGTATGATACGAGTACAAATACTCTAGGTATACGTATAGAAATTTTGTGAAAAATGGAATGAGGATTCAAATATAGCTATCTTTTGTGAATACACTTATATGGTTTTATGTATTTAAGTTCTTAAAAGTGATTAAATACATTACTTATACGATATATGTATAAACATTATAAGTCATAAGTATTTATGTCAAATAACGTTACGTATGGTTATCGTTTTGAAAACTTAAGTTAGTAGTTTCAAAATATACTTATAACTTGTTGTTATTAATACAAAATGAGATATTAAAACATTCTTAGATCATGTTAAATATGTATATATACATATATATACACAAACGTATAATTATCATATATTGTATAGTTCGTGATATCATCGGTCAAACTAGACGGTCAAACGTTGTGTAAAACTCTTTTCGGAAACATAAGTCTCAACAATTTGGATTGCTTATCATGTTGGTAAGGTTTAATTTATGTAAATATTAATCTTATAAGTATAGAATGATCGAAAAAGTGCGGGTCGTTACACATTCCATCGGCGAGTTGCGGATTATTTCGGTAGAATTCATCAAGACGACAAGGTGAGTGTTAATATCCTATGTGCATATGTATGTGTAGGATGGGTGCAGGTCAGGTAAAGTGGTTCTCGGTTATAGAGCCCACTTCACATATAGGTGGATTTGATGGACTTGTGTAATAGGTCCAATTGGCACGATTGTGCGTTTTGGTTGACCACCTTTGGCGAGGTGCACACTTTGTGTGTACGTTATCACATATGCTTGTGATGTGGATTATACAATCCCCAATGGCAAAGGGTTGGTATTGAGTTGTGATTGGAGAAGTGGATCACGTGTGGATGCGGATTCACGATGACGCGTGTAGTTTCGGTCATCTTATTGAGAAAGTGAGTCTCGTGTAGTTCGGATTCACGATGACACCTATAGTTCGGTCATCTTATTGAGGTAGTGATCTCGTGTGGATGCGGATTCACTAAGGCTCGTGTAGTTCGACCAACCTCGATGTTGTTGTGGTATTGAAGATAGTAATCTCGTGTGGATGCGGATTTACTAAGGCTCGTGTAGTTCAGCCAATCTTCATCTTGGTATTTTGGTATTTGACTTTTGGTATTGGGTTAAGGGGTTAACCTTGGGCGTTGTACGCTTTATTGTTATATATCGTCGTATTATTGTGTTGTAGCTAACCCTCCGGGTGTAGCTTGATGGCGTTGCTCATATCATTGTTGATATATTAGCTTGTTGTATAGCGATCGTACGGTATGCTTAGATTAGCTTGCCTTTATGCTTGGATGCTCCGGTATGTGTTATTTGATTATTTGTGTGGCGTATCCATTTTATGCATATATATGTATGTAGTATATTCTCACTCACTAAGCATTAGCTTACCCTCTCGTTGTTTACATTTTTATAGATTCGCCAGGAGGCGGTGGCTCGGGTAAGCGTGTGGACTAGTGGACTTGCGTAGTTGCTTAGAAGACGTGCATTTGGATTGATTAGGATGGGGTAGCGTATCCCCAATCGCCATGCTCGGTCTTTATTTTGTGTTAAAAATCATGTGGCCGAAAACTTGTATTTTGTATGAAAGTCTTAAAACGGCCGATGTGGGCCCGGTGACGTAAAACTCATTTTATTATTGGAACGTGTTAGTTTTAATATTATAAAATGTTGTGAAAACCGTTTCGTCTAAAAGTGTCGGGAAGTGGGAGATCATTAATCCAAATTTGGAAAATCCGGACAGAACCTGATGGGCTCTGTGCGCGCCACGCACCCTTCTGTTATATAAAAAAAATTGCGTATTCGGTCGGATAACGGGTTGGGTCGTTACATTGTAGCACAAACAACATTAAATTCCAATAATTTTGACATCAAACTCACTTTTGTTAAAAAAATTAACTAAAAACTCATTTAAATCATACATTTGGACATGAAATCACACAAATCTTACATTGTTAGAATCACAACAACACAAAGAACGATTTAAGCACATAAATCTGACTTCGAATCGAGATTTAGAGACTTAGGGTTTCAAGAGGTTGAAGATGTTAGGTACGGGAGAGGGAGAGAGTGTGAGAAATGTCTAGAAGAAAATGAGCTGATAAGTTACACTTAAGTTGGTTAAAAATCATACCTCTCATCACACATGTATTTACCAGTTATCTGATATCTTTCATAGTTCTTTATATGGCCCTAACGGAGTCCAAATTAATCAAACAAACATGTTATGTGACCCTTTTCACGAACTGGTCTCAACCAAATAATCAGAAAACTATAAACATCAAATTATTAAATTAACATGTAATAATACATATGGGCAAACTAGTCATTCCTATTAGTACCAGTCTCAGGGTGTTACAGTAACAACATGCGAAGATTGCATAGTATGCAACTGGTCCACAAAACTAGTTTATTGTGTGAATATGATTTGCTCAAACTGAACTTCAAATTGAACTTCAAACTGAACTTCAAATTGCTCAAACCGATTGTACGTAAAGAATTCTTACAATTTTGCTAAACTTTTAAAGTGATGGCCCATTTGTATATTCCGTATGCCAATATGTCATCAACTCGTCATTAGGTTTGTAACTCCTAGCCATTAAAATAAGTCCACACTATTAATGCATGATAACAAAATGACGCGATGATGATCTACATACCGTACGATGTCCATTATGCGACGATAACTTAAAAACCGTTGATTACTCATTAATCTTTTGTAAACACTCAATGGATCTTTGGAATCGCGTATATGGATGGTGGAACTTGGGGCAATTCTCTAACTTTAGTTCGGGTGTGATACTTCGTTGCAATATATCAACCATAGCTTCTAATTTTGGGAAAAACGTTTGGAAAGCAATTGAGTGGATTTGTGTGTATTACATTTGGAAGAATCGGAACAATATGGTCTTTCGAAATAAATGTTAGACCGCTCCGGTGGCGCTAAATGAAATACAAATCAAATCCTTCGAGTGGATTTCTAGAAGATCGAGAGGAAAGAAATTCGATTGGTTAACATGGTTGAATAATCTTAGTGTATATCTAAACATGTCTTAAACTCGTGCAATAATCTCGTCTAATAGCTTGGTTTGCAATCTTTGCAAATTAAGCTTTTGTGTGTTGTATTTGGTGTGTTGCCTATCAAATGTTGGCTTCACACTTATTTGTACATTTAAATTGATATTAATGAAATTTTACTTGCTTTTCAAAAAAAAAATAAATAAATAAATGACGCGTATTATTAAAACAACTTCTTGTAATTTTATAATCTTTGTCTCTAATATACTTAAATATTTTTGTTAATTTTGCGTAAACCATCACAAGATAGTTTATAATTGACGCTATGATATTATCAAAGAAGTTTAAGGTTCAAAATATAAGCACATCTTGACATAGATAAAAAAAATTGTCGAAAATAACATGATATGAAATAATCGTCTCCACAAAAAAATAGTTACCCTCTTCTTTTAGGATTGGTTGAATAGGATTATAGGAAACCTTTTCGTTAATTGACAAAGGTCAACTCATCATTTGAACGTATACATTCATTGATATGATATGAAATCATCTCAAAGTTACATACAATGGTGGGTCACCAACTCTTTGTATTAAAATACTAATCACAAAGGTTGGTCGACCGAAACAACAAATCTCAAAGGTTTATGTTACACAAGTATGTACGTACTATTGTCTCTTATGTTTATACTTATATATATCCAATCAAAGAGAAATGACATCGATGTTTTCAGGCCGAAAACAACGACCACAACAGTACAATTATAACAATCTATATTCGTATGTTGATCTATAAATAATCTTCTCCACAAAAAACAGCCAATCACTTTCATGGTGTCGTCGTTTTGTTTTTAATGTGGAAGCTTAGCGGTCCCGAATGACTCGAGTATTCATCATCTGAATGGAAATCCAAATCGGTTTTGGTTCGATTTCCAAACCTTTCGGATAAACAAAAACTTTTTTGGTACTTCATTCGCGAAACTTTAACTTCTGTTACGAACAAAGCCTTCACCGGTCTATGATCTGATAATCGACTTTCACTTCTTTCGTATACAAGTTGCTTTAATCCCTCTCCTGTCCAAATAATCCTGTCACACCTATAACAATATCGTTTATCCAATATAAATATATTAATGAAAATGTTGATTTTTTTTGACGGGGGCAAAACATTTTAAAAATTGATAAAAATAATATAATAACTTATTAAGTCAACTTTAAGTTTAAAATACCAAAAAGAGTTGGTCGTCATGACTGGCTGACCAAGTTGCTTTACACTGGATCCGCCAATCATTCATGAATTGGTTAAAAGAAAAAAGTGAAATTTAAAGACTAAAATTACCATGCAGGAGCACGTTTCTTTTTGGGTTTAGTAGGAAGATAACCACAACCATAATATTCATCACAATTAAGTTGGTACTTGTAAGTAGGAGCAAAATTTATTGTTCCTTCATGCCATGCTTCAAATGCTTGACCATCCATAAGTTCCATTCGAAGCTTTAATTATTCAAAAATTTACCACATGTTAGACAAGTATTGAATTACATTATGGATTTTGAATTCGTCAATAATTGTGGACAAGCTAGGTTTCAAAGTTGATCTATGCGTGACAATTAATTAAGGCCTACTGCAACACGTGTGTTCAATTTCAAAATCATTCAACACCCCTGTTACACACCGATAACGCGGTATGCTTCCCGTTTCAAAAGCATGGCGTGCTCATTTCATCACATGAAATCAACTAGGCGTGCAACAATTTTTCGTTATATTTTAATATAATTTAATTTATAATTTACTTTAAAATATCTTTTATCCTTATGTTCACCTAACTTTCAATTATATTTTGACACATCATTAAACATGCTATTCAACACGCCACTAACTATTTCACATTTTACCAACACGCTTGCAACGTCACCGCCAACTACCTCATCCCACCTACTTAACAAGTCAAAAAACTCATCACCATTGCAATAGGCCTTATATGCCAAAGACAGACTCGATAAGTATCGATATTATGTTGTGTTCAAGTTACCTGATCGTTCTCAAGTAATGTATTCCAATCCTTCCTGTTTACTAGTAATCTTGTCTCCCTCTCCGGCAAGGAAATTCGGTAATTTAGGTCTCCAAGCAATACAACTCTACTGTATCATAAAATAAAATGATTTCAATATAATTAAAAGAAAATAAAGATTATATCAATCAAGATTGAAAGATTCAATAACAAAAACACTATCATCCACGAAAACAGAAAAAAAAAAAATAATAATAAATAAAAAATAATTAATTAAATGTGGATGTAGAAGAAAGTCTCTGTTGAGGGACAAAATTGTCAATTTACGTTAAGTCCCATTGTTCAAAGTAAACGTCATCCAAAAGTCTAAAGGTAACAGAAAATCCCATGTTCAAAAGCATCATTCACGAAAACAGAATAATTTAAACAATGGTCTTTAAGATTCAACGTGCCAATTAATTTTTAAAAGTGATATATAGGCAATTTAAGGCAGTAAATCAGTAATCATAAATATGTTAAATAATGGAGTAAATAAATATTAATATCTAGAAGACAAAGACTGTGAATTAAATATCAACGATGTAAAAATTCAATATTTTATTAACCTTGGAATAATAAGTATAAATAATAAATAATAATAAATAATAATAATAATAATAATAATAATAATAATAATAATAATAATAATAATAATAATAATAATAATAATAATAATAATAATAATAATAATAAAGCAAATAACGCAATCGTCTACGAGTATAATTTATTGGGCGGTTTGACATCTTATTAACGATTTAATAATTGACCACACATTTTCACTTTTCGTCATTAATTAACTAACCAAACAATAATCTTTTTATAGTAGTATGTAATAAATTTCTAAAATAATAATGTCATAAATAAGGATTATAAAGTTTAAGAAAAATTTAAAAATAAAAAGAAAAATTCTAAGTGCCTTATGATGATGTCATCAAAATAATTAATTATATTTAATAAAATTTAACATGTTAATTGTATATTATATTAAGCATTATGTACAACTTTATGATAAAACACCCTCATGATCATATGTATTATATTTGAAACATTATGTACAACCTTATGGTAAAACACTTCATAACCATATGTACAATATTTGAAACATTATATACAACCTTATGATAAAAATCTTTATGACCATATGTACAAACTTTTAAACAATTTGTACTATCTTTTATAAAACATCTCATGAACATATGTACAAACTTGAAAGTATATTGTTTAATCTTCATATAATAAATGTATTTTAATATTTCAAGAGACATTTGTTATTACTAATAGTTATTGTTAAAAATACAAATACTCAATTTTTAAACAAACTTTATTATTATTATTATTATTATTATTAATTATTATAATAATAATAATTATTATAATTATTTTTATTTTATTATTATTATTATTATTATTATTATTCAAATATGGGTTATCTTTACGGGATTAATTATGTTATATATGTATACGAAATACATGTCTCAATAAAATATTGTAATGTAGACTTTTATTACAAAAAAATAGTAATTGTGATTAAAATTGAAAAATGGTGGTGGGAGAATGAATGTAGTTGATTCATTCTGACAACGCTAAATACATCAATATGTTTCTAAAAACAACGACAAGTTTTTTAGTCGGAATCTGTGGTTTAACGGGTCATTAAACTACATGACTAGCATTTACATTCACTTAATACCTAAAACAAATTTCGTTTAAACAAACTCGTAAATTCACTGGTCATTTCACTAGTAGTTAATATATTATATTATTTCTTTGTTTATTATGGTGGGTTTTGCTATCGTAGTGCTGTAGTATATGATAAAGTGCATTTCATAAACTCGTAATCTTTTTAAATATCAGAATTTATAAAAAACACTCAATAGATATTAGATTGAAATTAATGAGTATTATAAATACAAATAATAATAAAATACAAAACTTCGATTTCATTATACCTATATACTAAAAATCGCGGCGATTTTCGTCGTCTCAGTTGTTTCGGATTATCGTTTCAGATTGTCGTTTTGAGTTTGCGTTCACACTACAAACGGTCCCTCAACTTCGGCTATATTTATACAACGGCCTCTCAAATTTACACTTTTTCAGGGGTAATAAGTGTAAATATATAATTTTATTAAAATAAAAGAAACTAATTCCACCCGAATTTATAACGGGCCCTATCTTCTCTCTTGGTGCGAGTTAAATTTTTCCGAGATCTCCGTTCAACTCGAAAAAATCTTACGAACCCAACGGGACTAACTATACGCGAAACGGACACTTTTCAAAAATGCTAAAAACTTCGGGCTATCTTCCATGCATATGCATACACTTACGATAAACAACCAAAACTACCTACATCATATCGATGGTTATGTTTCCATTTTTTACACAATCTTTGTGACGTTAAAAATGAATATGCCATTAGGTATACTAGGTACTAACTACGTGTATCCTAAAACACCCGTAGCAAAGCATTTTTATTACCATAAATATAAAACGTTATGTTAACTATGATTATGTAACCCGAAAGGCACCGCGTCATCGCGCGGGCCACTTTTCTAGTTAAATACATATATTAATATGTGTGTTGAGGTATATGCTAAAAAAACTCATTTATGTATTATGGTTTGATTTAGATTTTATCACTATTGTTTTTTTTTCTTCCGGAAATCAGTTTATGATCGCTCATGGGAACTAAACCACCTACGATCGTAGTTGAATAAACCGCCCTCAACTACTGCCCTTGTGGAAATTCGGACCAATCTGAGGGCACGGTCGGTAAAACTCCCTCTCCCCGCTGCCCTCGCACTAAGCGAAAGGTCAGCGATACTATTGAGTGCAATGTTGCAGTTCAGCGGAGTCGAACTCTCGACCTCTCTCTAAGAGAGGCAGACCACTATCAGTTGAGCAATAACTCAATTTTATTTTATCACTATTCTACTTTCGTATTTCTATTTCACCCTAGGTAAGCATGTGAAATTTCAATGTTTTTGGGAGAAAAGAAGTAATTAATGAAAAACACACATAATTCTCAAGAGGGGATATATAATTCGTCTATTATCGCAAAACATACCTCGTATATAATAGAGTAAGATACTCTGTTTCTTCCGCTATAAAACTTCTTTTAATTAATATTAATAAATTAATTGATACTAATAATACGGAGTAATTGATTGTTGATAAATAATTTGATTTAATAATTAAATTAATAATTATAAAGAAATGATTGATGATTGTTCTTGTAAGTTGTAAGTAGTAGTTTTATATCATCAGTGGACTATGTACGATAAAGACGAGAAAAACGTTAAAAAAATAACCCACAACTTGGTATAAAATATAGAATAAACGTTGGCAGGTGTCACAAACAAAAACAAAACAAAAAAATGGTGATTACCGTATTTAGTTTATAAAATAAGTTGAAGTACTTTAAAGTATAAAATTTCTTTTTAAGACTGATTTTTCTTATTTAAATTTGATAACAATATTATTAAAGATAACTTTTATATTATAAATAAAGTGATGTACGATAATTAAACGTAGCTCTTAGCATTCTTAATAAAAAATAATAATATTAATATTTTTTATATAAAACTAACGAAGAGCTAGAAATAGATTCCAACGATGACATAAAGTTGTGTTTAACCACACAGTCCAATTAATTACAGTTTTTTTTTTTTTTTTTTTAGATGACGAGTTTTTGAAAATATCAAATGTTACGGTATATCTAAACGATGAACAACACAAATAAAATAAATTAGTATATTTATAAGGAACTTGAGAGTAACAACTGAATTTCTAAACTCCGCACTCTTTTTTTCGTTAACAAAATTTGGCATTTGTGATATAGTATGAACTGAGATCGATGGACTTACTCGTGGTCAAGAATCTTTTTGGGCAAGTCAAGTGAAGGACCCATAGTGGTCGGAAAACTAGTCCGAGACAAGATCTCTGCGACATTAGAGTTCCTGATTCTCTCGTCTCCTTCTCTCCCTCCCGAGGCTAGATGACCACATATGAAGCAAAAGCTTGTCTCGTGAAACTGGAATCGAACAGAAACTGAACCCTATAAATATATAGCATAATCATACTTAATGAAAAAACATCAAAACAATAATTATAAGAAACAATTGAAATCCATTTCATATTGGAGATTCACCTTCATTGTGAGTTATAATTGTAAGTTAATATAACTTGGTGTGTATATATATATATATATATATATATATATATATATATATATATATATATATATATATATATATATATATATATATATATATATATATATATATATATATATATATATATAGTGGTAGGATCAAGAGGGAAGTAACCATTCGGGGGGAAGTGGGGGAAGCAAAAACTTTTTTTTTTTTTCGTTTTTTGAAAAAACTTTGTTCACGAACATTACATATGAGATGAAAATATGAACATTTAGTAGAGACACTTTTTGATAAATGTTTTTATTTTGGCGGGAAAACGCTCGAAGGAGTAATATATAACAATTATCGTGTTTTTCGAGCGTATTTTGAGGTTTTAGCAATTGGGTTTAGATATTAAGATTTAGATATTAGGGTTTATAGGGTTTAGATATTAGGGTTTAGAAATTTAGGGTTTAGGGTTTAGATTTAGGATTTAGATTGAGTTTTTAACACGAACGGTTTAGAGTTTAGGGTTTAGGGTTTAGGGTTTGGTGTTTTGAGTTTATGGAATAAACCCAAAACACCAAACCCTAAACCCTAAACTCTAAATCGGGCTAAATTTTACTTCACAAAACATGAAGAAGAAAAAAACGTTCATATTATTCACGAACAATATTATCTTGAATGTTATTTTTGTCGATCGTTTTCCCGCCTAAATAATAACATTCATCACGAAGTGTCTTTTCTAAATGTTCATATTTTCGTGTGATCTTGATGCCGGAAAAAAAAAAAAAAAAAAAAAAAAACAATTTGCTTCCACCCGCTTCCCCCCGATTTTTTACTTCCCCATTGATCCTGCCCCTATATATATATATATATATATATATATATATATATATATATATATATATATATATATATATATATATATATATATATATATATATATATATATATATATATATATGCGCTTAGCTTTTATAACCTTATGACCGATTGTAACGCTCGTGTTCAAGCCTGTTTTCCACGCAACACGTCACGAGTACGCTGGCAACACGCCTTGTTGAGGTTCAAAAAAGTTAGCGTGCGTGTGGCAAACATATGAAATGTTCTTGGCGTGCTTATGATAAATTGGGTTTTGTAATTTGATTAATATTCTTTTATTATATTTTTAACACTTTTCATATAATTTCTCACTCAACTTCCATTTATATTTTGACACATCACTCAACACGTCACTTAACATGCTACTTCATTACTCCTCATTTTATCAACACGCGCGGATCTAGGTTTTGAATTTACACTATCCAATGGTATCATACAAAAAAATTTACACTATCAAGTGGTATGACTAGTTAAAAGCAGCAAAAACTTTCCACTGCATCTCGTATTTCAGTGGTTGCCCGTGCTACCACAGGCATGGTTGCAAAAATCGGGAGAACTCGGCGAGAACTCGGAATTTCATTCCTGGCGAGAACTCGTTTTGAAATCGGTCAAAAAATCGGTCAACGACCAAAAAATCGGTCAATTCTCCAAAAAATTGGTCAAATCTCGAAAAAATCGGTCAATTCTCGGAAAAATCGGTCAAATCTCGGTAAAATCAGTCAAATCTCGGTAAAATCGGTCAAATCTCGGAAAAAACTCGATAAAATCCTAAAAGTCAACTAAAGTCAACCGCCGATAACTCCCCGAGTTCTCCGAGTTCTCGTTTTGGAGACCCTGCCAAGAACTCCTCGAGAACCGATTTCTGCAACCTTGACCAAAGGATACACTACCGACCTGCCTTTGACACTGCCACGTAATCGCCAATTATCTCACTTCACCCGCCAACGCATCAAAAAAATCCCATCACCATTACAAAAGGTGTTAAGATTATGTGTTTAAGTCCAGAAATAAACTTTACAAACTCCCTTCGTTCCATATTAATTGTCTCAGACAAAAAACACATTTTAAAAAAATGTCACAAAAGTATTTTACTTTCTGTTTTGTTTACAGTTTTACCCTTACATTTTATTTTTTCTTTAATCATATCCACATACATTAAGGACATAATAGAACTTAAGTTTTTTTTTAACCACGCACGTTTGTTTGAGTGGCTATCGAATTGCCCAATAAAGCACACCACTCTGGTTAAATTTCTGGCTATGTCAAATTGTTCAAAAAAGGAGTGTGACAAGAGGGTGCGCATAATGCGCAATTCATCCGATACCAGATCCCACGATCGGGGGATTGATTACCCGAGGTTTTACCATCTATGGGAGAGCAAATGTGCTCGTTCATTGGAGGGTTTCATCGCTTAAAAAAAAAAAACTTGAGCTTTTTGTAATGGTCTATTTATGAAAATAAATAATTAATCTGAGACATCCTAAAATAAAATATTGTACAATTAATTAGAAGTATATATATTCATAAAAAAAGTTCATATTGGAATGTCTAAATTGTCTTTCTAAGAACGATAATATAATATACTCTCCCGTTCCAATTTAAATGTCCTACATAATTTTTATGGATGTAAAATAAATTCGATGAATGTCAATTTTATTCTTATGTTCAAATTAAGTTTGACTGAATTTATTTATTTTTTCGAAAAAAAAACTGAAACTAATATGACAAGAGAATCATTTCATGAAAAAGCTGAAAACCCAAAGAAACGTTAGAACCACAAAACGAACACGGCTTAAACATATACCAACTAAACACATTCAACTCAACAAAAACAAGGATCCAAAACAAAGGAACAACAAAATCAAACGCAACAAGACAAGAAGGGCAGGAGAAAGCCACCAACAACAAACCGAAGCCAGTCAAAACACACCAAAACACACAAAGTTCACATATGCTTCACGAACTCAGAAAAATTCTTCGACTCGTCTTCTTGGACGTTCTTGTTTCATTTTATCAAGAAATAATTAATTGGGAGTAATAAATGGGGGCAAAATGAAAACTTTAATGATATTTAATACTCCATCCGTTCCAAATTAATAGTAAAAAAAAAACATATAGTTTAATAGATGTCAGTATCACACTGTACTTTTTATTTAATTTACAATTTTTACTCTTTACATTTTATCTACTTTTTTGTTTTATATACATAAAGGGGTAAAAAATAGTTTACCTTATTATTTATATCAATTTATGAAAGTGAACTTTTAATTTGGGATATTTACGGAAAAGAAAAATAGGACTATTAAATAAAGACGTAGAGAGTAATTATTATTTTTGCAAATGAACAACTATTTTAAAATAAATATATAAATCATGAACATTATTTTAAAACTAAGGTAACATACATTGATTTTGGGTGCTAATATATAATATAAATAAACTGATATATTGTGTATTAGTAACGACAAAATCAATTAAACGCGTATAAATGAATAAGAAGTAAGAAGTAAGATTCCAATTTTAAACAAGGATTTATGATTTGCCTTTCTGGCCCAAGTTAACGTTTTGTTTAAAAGGTTGATTTTAAAATTATATTAGAATATATATCTATAAACATTAAATTTACAAAATCACCATTTTTGCAAGAGTGAGGAGAAAATCTAACCTTGTTGCCAAGGCATCCCATGATACCACAACCTACACACGAGACGCTAGGGTTTCGGAAGAATGGATGAAGATCGCTTCGTACCCAAACTGATATCATCACCCCGACCATTTGTTTGCTAATCAAACATCTAAACTCGGGTCGGATCATGCTACTCCCAATCTTTGATTTGTTGCTTTTTGCTTCTCGAAAGAAATCTTGTTGCTTGTCGTTCAAGTTATCGTTGTTTGGTTTCTTGTTAAGAGTTTTTCTTATCAATGAGTTCCATTTCATTGATATTTTCTTCTTATCCGATCCAAGAACATTGGAAGCTCTTAAGGGAACCACTTCTTGAAACCTTTAATATATATGCGTGCATACTTGTTAGTTATCTTGTAGAAACTAATTTTAAAAACAGGTAAACAGATTAAGTTTTCACTGTTCATGTTATTCATGAAGAAGATATTTTTACTTTAATGTACGTCTAGTCAAATTATCTCCGGATCATTTTTGACCATTTTCCTTTGATCACTTCAAATTATTTATACCATTAGTTAGTGTTAGATGGTATTTGAATATGAAAACTCTTGTTCAGGAATTCAATCAACCAACTATATTGTGATAGATTAGAAAAATTATATAAGATCATACATACGTAAAAAATAAAAAAGATTACCCAAGTACATAGATATCGCATGAAATGTTGCTTGTATCTAACAAATCATCAATATTTAAATCTTCTCTAGGAGACACACCTCCAACATTCCACGTACTTACGAACACCCTTCAAATTGAAAGCAAAAGAAGCTCATACAATTAATAGATTCAATTATGTAAACAAATAAATTTTTTCATATTCAAGTATCTTACTTGAACTTTTGTGTATCATGGTGACCACTCAAGATGATTTTGGGACGAGAGACGACCGGTTCAAGATCCAAAGTCGGAAGATCAAGAAAAGAATACGTATTGCCGGGGAAATCGGCGACAAAGTTGTTAGATCCTAATGTTTTTCGCAGTAACTTACTAGCTACCAATCTTGGCCACATAACCTTAAACACAACATGAAAATTGTCAATGTTAAATATGTGTATATAAAAAAGAAAGAAGAAAATGTGTGGTGGTTATATATGTATATAAATGTGTATATATATTCTTATATATGCATTTGCATAGACTCACTTCTCCTCGCATGATGTATATGAAGAAAATTTACTTAGTGAAGATGAAGGGAGAACATGAACCCTCTTTCAAAAGGGATAATCCAAAGGAGATATAAAGACACGGAGAAAGATAAATTAATACATATAGATAGTTATGTTTTTTTTGTTATATTTCATATTAAATTAAAGACGCTAAGTTGTGTTAAAATACAGTATCATTTAAATTACGTACTTGGTGATGTCTTTTGCATGGCAAGATATTGGTTACTTTAGTTTTAATAATTGATAAAATTTAGTTATAGTTATATATGTCATATATCATTTTAATTACTTTTCCATTATTTTACATATTGCGTACTGTGTATTGAGTTTAAGCCGTATAACGTCAAGATTAACACGCTTAAATTAACCACTGCGTGGGATTAATTATTTAACTATCTCAAGATAGTTTTATACTTGGGTTCTAAATATCCTCGTATAATGTATAAGTTCAAACCTCATTAGCAAGGGTGATCTACCCGATGTCTCGTGGTATCTCATGACGATACCAATAGTTTGAATTTTTCTTTTTACAAAGTATCCTCAAATTATATAGGATATTACTAATTCACAATGTAGAGCCCCATATATTTGTAAGATTGGTGGTTTTGTGAAGGTAAACAACGACAACGGTATTTGAAGGATATTTTGTAAAAGACATTTCATAATATCCGTCATTATTAGTCCATTCGGATACGGTTTTGGTTATTATTCGCGATAAGTTTTAATTCTAGATTTATCACTGTTCAGTAGTCTCACGTCATAGAATGATGAAGTAAAAGTCGAAAACAATTATAGATTATAGATTATAGATATAAATATAAGACCATGTTGACTACGCATGCTAGCCCGAGTGGCTACCGAGTTACCCAATAAAGCACATCACTCGGTTCAATTCCTGACTATGTCAAATTGTTTAAAAAGGGGGTGTGACTAGAGGGTGCGCATAATGCGCAATTCACCCAGTATCAGGTCTCACGCTCGGGGGGCTTGATTACCCGAGGTTTTATCTTCTATGAGGGAGCCAATGTGCTCGTTCATAGGAGGGTTTCCTCGCTTACCAAAAAGAAATATATATATATATATATATATATATATATATATATATATATATATATATATATATATATATATATATATATATATATATATATATATATATATATATATATGGGCATGAACAATGAGGAAGTAACCAATCGGGGGGAAGCAAAATTTTTTTTTCTTCGTTTTTTTGGAATTTTTTTAGGCATCAAGATCACACGAAAATATGAACATTTAAAAAAGACACTTCGTGATGAATGTTATTATTTAGGCGGGAAAACGATCGACAAAAATAACATTCAAGATAATATTGATCGTAAAGAATGTTAACGTTTTTTTTTCTTCATGTTTTGTAAAGTAAAATTTAGTCCGATTTAGAGTTTAGGGTTTAGGGTTTGGTGTTTTGGGTTTAGTCCCTAACCCAAAACCCGAAACCCTAAACCCGAAACCCTAAACTCTAAACCGTTCGTGTTAAAAACTCAATTTAAATCCTAAATCTAAACCCTATAAACCCTAATATCTAAACCCTAATAGCTAAACCCTAATATCTAAAACCCCAACATACGCTCGAAAAACACGATAATTGTTATATATTACTTCTTCGAGCTAAACCCTAAACTCTAAATTGGGCTATATTTTTGCTTCACAAAACATGAATGTTATTTTTGCCGATCGTTTTTCCGCCTAAATAATAACATTCATCACAAAGTGTCTTTTCTATATGTTCATATTTTCGTGTGATCTTGATGCCTGAAAAAAAAATCCAAAAAAAAAAAAACGATATTTTTTTTTTTTTGCTTCCCCCCACTTCTCCCGATTGGTTATTTCCCAATTGATCCTGGCTATATATATATATATATATATATATATATATATATATATATATATATATATATATATATATATATATATATATATAAGACCATGTATATTTAGATAAAAATATCATTTTTGAGTCGTTTAAAAATGAAGAATTTTATCCTTTTACAGTGATACATATTTATATTTTGTTTATGTTTTTTTTTAGCTTGAGAGATAGACCATTAGACCATCGTTATTAAATAATAATGTTAAAGTGGCCAATGGGAGGAAAATGTATTTTAATCAATTGTGACTTGAATTGTAGTATTTGTTTTTCTCGACTTCAGAAATTAGTATAATTATATTAATAATAGTATTTATCTTAAATTAAACAATAGCTACTATTTTTGTATATTTAATTTACAAGTTGGCAAATATACGAAAAATAGGAATTAAAAAGGAGTATCATATATGGTCCAATGAGAGGCTTATAATCACTGTTGTGTTGTTGAGAGACAATTGGAGCTTTCAGGCCAAAAGGGACAAACTCGTCATCATCAATTATCAAATATCAAATACAGTAATACATTCAAATTACACTTGCATTCGCACTATCAAAGTGGAGGAAACATTAAGTTCCTGAATAGCTTAATACTCGTAAATCGTAATACGTAACAGTATGAATATAACCAAATGTTCGTAAGATAATGGTGCAGAATAGTGTGTAAGCATTTTTTTTTTTTTCGAACTGCAAAAATTTTACATTTGGTTCTACTAACAATCCAATAAAAAGAAATTTTTTTTATGATTCTACAATTACATAGTGTGTACGCATTGTTCTCATAATTGCAATAGTTTCTCAATGTAACAATGAAATGGTATAAAATGAAAAAGTAAAAGTTGTTGATGTTTAAAGTTAATTTTATAAAGACTTACGATACAATCAGATGGGAGTTTCTCGACTAGATGCTTACGTTGTTGGGTTTTGGAAGTGTGTGGCGATCTTGGATAAGGATGTGCCTCGATTGACATCTCCAATATAGAGGTAGCAAAATTAACAACTACTTCAGTGCTAAAATCATGAAGCAAAAGTAAAAGTTGATGATGTTATAAAAGTTGTTGATGTTTAATGTCAATTTTGAAAAGTCCTGACGCAAAACCCGTCTTTCTTGTTAGTGACTTATGGTTGATGGTACTGTTGTACTCTAAGCATGGAGGTGAGACAATGTCCATTGACAACATTAACAACTACTTCAGTGCTAGAATCCTCCATTTCTTTCTTCTCATCCGGGCTCTCCATTTTTATTTCTTCATCCACCACCTCGTCACTCTGGTCGGAAGCTTCAAGAATAATCGGTTCAGAGAGTTCTTCTAGAACGAAATTCTCTCCAGTCATTAACAGATCAAAATAAGGTGGAAGCGAAGATTTAGAAGTTTGGATAGGTGTGGAGTGGTCTTCCTTCTTGGCATCTACTGTTATCTTCTTCACATCATTCTCGGTATTGGATTCATAGAAGGCGACTTTTCTAGTAGAGATAGTATTTATTTAAGCGTTCCCAACCGAAGGACATACAAACTTGTTGATCGTGGCATCATCTCCGCGGTCTCGTAAGGTGATAGTTCGAGAATAGACGTCAACGATCACCTTGGTTATATTCATGAAAGGAATTCCTAAGTTGGGGTTTTTACGTCTTATTTAAAATCCATAACCACAAATTCGGTTGGAAAAAGGAATTTGTCGCCTTGTCAGCTATTCTATTAGGATATCTAATGGATTGGTCATCAAGTTTGATGCTCATTGTAATAACCCGCATTTTTTCGTTAATTTATTTTAACGCCCGTCTTTTTCTTTATATAATATCTTTCGTTATCTATATTCGTATCATCCGTTTATCTATTTTAAAGTCTGTTATTTAATAATAACATCTCTCATTCACTCTAAAGTATTTAAATTAACTCGTTCGGTTAATTCACTCACCCGCTTTTAAACTCGAGGGACTAAACTTGCCAAGGGACCAAACTAGTTGACTAGGTCAACTAGTTAATCCCTCCTCCTCCACTCATTCATTCAACCTCCCATCTTCTCTTTTTCTCTCTAGTTGCAAGAACACCCATTTCACCCAAATCTTTAATTCATCATCTAAATCCAAATCAAGAAGCTAACACCAAAACAAATTGCACATTTGGAATCCTTGCATCTTCCTCTACAACTTGATACTAATTTCATCTCTTTTGGGTAACTTTCTAAAAACTCTAGATTTCATGTTCTTGATGTTCTTGACTTAAAAGTGTGTTAATTAGTGTCTATGGCTCAAGTCTAACATGAATATGTGATTGGTTTGCTCGATTTTGTTGTTTTGAGTAACTAGCATGAACACTTGAAATTGGTGTGTTTAATATTTGATTTTGGTTGATTAAATGTTGTTTAAATGTTAGTGTTCATGTATTAAATGTGTTACTAGTATCATTAGCTTCTTTTTGGTATGTAGATTGACTTAGAAAAACTTCATTAACATAAATGTTGATTTCATGATTCTTGGTTAGTGTTTGGTAGCATTTAAAATGAACTTTTGATGCCTTGAATGCTATGAGATGTCGTTGATAAGTGTTTAGTTACAATGTATGTTTAATTACCTTCGAAACGGCGTATCGTATGTGTAAATTGGATTCCCGAATCATGAAATGCATTTTATGAACTTGAAACTTTAAATGATGAATTTTTAACGATCATTCGACGAGAATTTTGTTATGGTAAATGATGAACTTGATTGATGATATGTGTTTAGTTGTATTCCTTGTCAAAATACCTTTCCAACGATGTATGGTATGCTTTTTGAGTGTTTACGGTTCATTAGTTGTGTTAAAATGAAGTTTGATTCGTGCATTAAGTGTTCAAAACTGCCCAGATTGCTGATCTGACACCCTGAGCACCGCTCATGTGACGCCCCGTACTAAATCATCATGTACGGACCATCAACAACAGGATCATTACAAGGTTAAGTACTATATGCGTTTTCAAAACAGAGTTTGCATTCATTAATAAAAGGTGACGTCATAACTAACGTCAAATGTTTTACAATCCAAAAGCATGCTTCGCTAAGTAGAAGCAAAAAATAAGTGTACGTGACCCCAAAGGTCGTTACATAACATAGTTTCAAAAGAAAATAAGTTTGAATGCAAGATAAGTAGTCATGCGATAACAACTCTAAGCAGCGGGTTCTACAGCACGACTAGTACACAGCGGAAGCTAACCTCAAGCACCTGAGAAAAACATGCTTAAAAACGTCAACACAAAGGTTGGTGAGCTATAGTTTAAGTATAACAGTATGTAAGGTAGGCCACGAGATTTCAGTGCTACAAAGAGCGTTTCAAAACAGTATGATAAAGTATATGTTAACCGTGGGCACTTGGTAACTAACTTAATGTTTATACCCCCTGAAAGTACACTTGGCAAGTGCGTATGTCTACGAAGTATTAAACACTCATTAAATGCTAGCGCTACTAGCCCGAGTGGGGATGTCAAACCCTATGGATCCATATCTAAGATTCGCGTTCACGGTTCAAAAACCAATGATTAAACGTTACCGAGCTAAAGGGAATGTTTATGCCGTTGTATAACCCACACATATATAAGTTTAAGTACTCGTGCCTAGTATGTAAAACATAAAATCAGCATGTATTCTCAGTTCCCAAAATAAGTTAAAGTAAAAAGGGAATGCTATAACTCACAATGATAATGTAGTCGTAAAGTCGGTTCGGAAAAGGTGTGCAAGTAATCGGTCCGAAGGTCCTCAACCTAAGGCAAATAGTACTAAGTCAGTAAATCGTCTTAATAGGTTTAAAAGTATGTAAATAAGGTCTTAAGGGTCATCATCATTCATCATTAAACAAAAGGCGTAAAGTAGGTTTCGTTTATGAAAGTAGTTTAAAACAAAGTCTGACTTCAGTCAGTCACCACGGCCTCTACCCTTACTGAATTAAGGTGAGACCAGTGGCCATGGCTCCGTCTATGAGTCTTTTAAGTGTGGTAAAATTTACAGAAGCAAACTCGCCTTGGTTTGACCGTGGCGACGGTCTAAGTGCGAGTAGGTCAGAAATTTCTGCACAACGTTAAAGGACATAGTAACGATCGGAGGGCCATAAATCCTAAACCGTAACTCGGATTAAGACGAGTCCTATATGAAAAGTTATCTACTCGAAAAGATCTATCTAAAAATCATGGTTAAAACAGCCCAGGTCTGCTGGTCTGTTACAGAAACAGCAGGTCAGTAGGTTTGGACAGAAACAGTAAGTTTAAGTGAGTTCCGGTGGTCTTGGTGCTTGATGTTCATCATGGTTCTCATCCTTGATGCATATTGAAAGGATCCGTTCATATACATTATAAACGATTCACAATAGTTGATTACATCGCGAGGTATTTGACCTCTATATGATACGTTTTACAAACATTGCATTCGTTTTTAAAAGACAAACTTTCTTTACATAAAAAATTGACGGTATGCATACCATTTCATATTACATCCAACTATAATTGACTTAATATTAATCTTGATGAACTCAACGACTCGAATGCAACGTCTTTCAAAGTATGTCATGAATGACTCCAAGTAATATCCTTAAAATGAGCTAATGCACAGCGGAAGATTTCTTTAATACCTGAGAATAAACATGCTTTAAAGTGTCAATCAAAAGGTTGGTGAGTTCATTAGTTTATCATAATCCATTATTTCCGTAATAGTAATAGACCACAAGATTTCAGTTTCTATAAATATCCGTACACTCGCAAGTGTATAAAAGTATTCTATAAGTTGTAGGCACCCGGTAACAAGCTTTAACGTTCATGTTTTACCCTCTGAAGTACACCAGATCAGGTGTGTTTAAAATAACCTCGAAGTACTAAAGCATCCCATAGTCAGGATGGGGTTTGTCAGACCCAATAGATCTATCTTTAGGATTCGCGCCTACCGTACATAGACAAGTAGTTTAATGTTACCAAGATAAGGGTATATTTCTGGTTTAAACCCACATAGAATTAGTTTTAGTACTTGTGCCTATTTCGTAAAACATTTATAAATCAGCGCATGTATTCTCAGCCCAAAAATATATATAAAAAGGGAGCAAATGAAACTCACCATACTGTATTTCGTAGTAAAAATACAAATAACGTCATTTAACAAGTGCAAGGTTGGCCTCGGATTCACGAACCTATATTAATTATATATATTTATATGTTGGTCAATATTTGTCTAACAATTTTTGGTCAAGTCATAGTGTACCACAATCCTAATGCTCGAGACTAATATGCAAAAGTCAACAAAAGTCAACTTAACCCAAAATGACTTCTAAAATTTATACGTGTTTATTATATAACTTAACTATAGTCATTTTATATATTTAAATATATTTATTAGATTTTATAATAATAAAAGTCATTTATTAATAAAAATTTAGATTAACGTTTATATATGATAAAATATACTTTTATATATCTTAAGTAGTAAAATTTATAAAGTTCACTTAATATCATAAAACTATAGTGGTAAGTATTATTAATGTAATTATATTACGCGTGGTGAAAAATATCTTTGTATCCCCTATTTATTTGATAAAATAATATTGATCATAATAATAATAAGTAAAAGTTGTATTATTTTGTAATAATAATTATTATTATTCTATAAAAAAATAACAATATTTATATTTACTAAAAATGTTATTATGATAAAATGATAATACTAACATAATAGTAATAATGATATTTTATAATAACAATAATAACGACGATAGTAATAATAATCATTTTAACAATAATACTAAAATTCAGTTGACTATAACTTCTAATCCGTTCATCAAAACCATTCGATATCTAAATGAAAAGTTCTTAATTTTTCGCTAGCTTTCCAATGACATGCATATCATATACCCTATCTCAGTAGCATATGTATCTAATTCAGGATTGAACAAACCTATCTAAGGACAATATCGAATGTACAAGCATGCATAATCCTATATACTCGAGCACTAGTCAGAGATACACTATTGAAATATAAAAGTTAAGTTATGAGTGCTCACGTATCAATATTGAGATTCAATATTGCAGGAAAGTACGTAGACGCAACGAAAATGATAAACGTTAGGTTGACCTCACGAGCAATACCCTCGATCAATACCCATAACCTTCATAGCTATAACCCATAATTTCCTTAGCTCTATCCCATTTGAAAACTTATTTTGAAATCGTCTGAATATAACTCCGTCGTAGTATTTTATGTATACTAACAATATCTTGAAATAATACTAAGTAAATATATATATATATATATATATGTAATTCGATTGAGAGAGTTTAGAGAAATATATTTTCAAGTTTCTATGAAATAATGATACCTATTGAATTCTATTTATAATAGATTTTTGAATTATTAAAGTGAATTATTAAAGTATGAATTATTAAAGTGAATTATTAAAGTATGAATTATTAAAGTGAATTATTAAAGTATGAATTATTAAAGTGAATTATTAAAGTATGAATTATTAAAGTGAATTATTAAAGTATGAATTATTAAAGTGAATTATTAAAGTGAATTATTAAAGTATGAATTATTAAAGTTAAAGTAAAGTAAAAGTAAAGTAAAGGTAAAGTTATAGTAAAAGTATAAAACTATGTACATATAATACGCGTATAAAAATATGTAATATTAATTTAAATCGTTATATATATTTGATAAAATAAAATATAAATATCGTTATTTTATCATACTAGTTAAGTAATGAGTGGTCAAAAAGAATAGATTTCTTAAATCACAGTGGACCTCATAACATAGGCCCGTAATCATATCATAATGTATCTGATAATTCAATCATTTGATATTATCTCTTAATTCTGTCGATAAATATATCGAAACAAATATGTTTATGTAAAGTATCATATATCTAATACTTTGTTAATGTTTTCAGTTAATATTATATATTATATATACATATCTATATACACATAATTGTTCGTGAATCGTCGAACACGGTCAAAGGGTAATTGATTACATGAATGTAGTTCCAAACTTTTTGAGATTCAACATTACAAATTCTGCTTATCGTGTCAGAAACATATAAAGGTTAAGTTTAAATTTGGTCGGAAATTTCCGGGTAGTCACAGTACCTACCCGTTAAAGAAATTTCGTCCCGAAATTTGATCGAGGTCGTCATGGCTAACTATAAAAATGTATTCATGACGAATATGAGTTGATAAATAGAGTTTTATCATCATTGAGTAATATAGATAAAACAATTTGATTACGCGAAGAGTATAAGTGAAGCTATCGCAAGAGAGTGAAATGAGTAAACGTATATTCGTTTTAACCGATGACGTAGTTATGATTGATTTCCGGAATTCATGGGATTTAAATAAAATCTTTGCAATAAGATTTGGTTCTTCGGCGATTAAGGAAATCAGGATCTTCTTTGATTAAATGCGATAATCTGTCTCGATTTCTCTGTCTGATATTTTACTATAGTTCCACCCCCTTCGTTTCTTTATTTTCACAGCTCACACCTTCTAGTCTTTCTCCCCAATTCATACTTTAAAGCATTCGTTAATATGCTTCATCCAGTATTGATTCTTGATATACTTTTAACTTTCATATCTGTCATTCTTCTTTTTCATCTACCACCGGAGGAAGTTATTTTCTTCTACCATTACCTTGGAGTTATTGTGTTTTTCATTCTCCCGTGTCTTTGTATTGCTATACGCATTTATATACACGGTTTGTAATTTCGGGGTTGTTATCGGGCTTTATATTCTCCATTATATTTCAGAGCTTCATGCTTTCGTTTTCTCTTCCCGATCTTAAGTCAAGCGGATAATAGTCCAGAATTCGTAGATATGAATTTTTGGATGAACATAGTTAATGTTCCAAGAAGAAAATCGCAATGGTACGATCTTAATTTGGCAACTTACCAGAATATCTGAAAATATAGAGCTATCAAGATGATATGTTCTTAATATGTTTGGAAATTGGGTAGAATGTAAGAGTCATGTAAATAGTACATGATGACGGTATGTTCTATGAATCATCACGTTCCATTAGAAACTCAGCATGACTTACTGTAATATAATCACGTTGATCAAGTGTTATTATATTATACTAACTCATGTTTCAGTTCCCAACACTGCTTTAAAAACATTCCTATTTTAAATTCGATTTTTTTTCTTCTTCAGAATTTAGAAACTAACACAGTTTCTTTTTATGTTGTAACGCAGATATTGCGAAGAGATAAAAGATTTCGGATAAGAATAGTTGTGAAAATATCTTCAGGAATATCGAAGATATTTATAATAAAAGATACGATAATATCTTAGAATTCTTAACATAGATGGATGATGAAGAAGATTTGTCTGTGAAGGTTTAGAATAAGAAGTAAGGTGTTTGCTAACAATTTCAGTAGACACTGAATCATTTGGATCCTTTGAAGGCAGGTTTAGTCTTTGTGATTTGTCCACAGCCTCCTTCATGGTCTGCTCAATCCGTTTTCCAGTTTCAAACCTTCTCTTTTTCTCAGCTTTACCACCATACTATTCTTTATCATCAAACTTTTAACTGTTAAAGTCGTTTACAGTTTTTGCTGCTTCATCAGCATTTTTTCAATTTCAGAGAACTAGTTCATAGTTTGGGATGTTTTTCAGAAAATTCACATTCGAAGTATGTAAGTCTAGGAGATAGACATTATATGTATACATATAACTTTTGACGTAAAATTGTCGCGAAATTCAAAATACTGATTGCTAATTCCCAGTAGTTGGTGTGACAATTATTGTTACAGGATGTAGGTGAGTACATGATGGGGTTTTAATGAATAAATATAGTGGATTTTCGGAGAGGCTTAAGTCGAAGGTTAATGAAGTTGTTGATAAGTTTACTGCTAATGTGACGAGATATGAAAGGTTCCCCGGTAACCATGATGAAGGGTTTATTCGTATAAACAAATGAAGGTGATTTGCTGGAGCTGTGACAAAAATGTCTATTTTGGAAAGAGATTGAAAAATTATATTTGGTAATAAATATCAAAGGATCTGACATGGATACGTGTTAAACTATAACTTTGGTTTCGAGAGCTTTTCAGGTGCATGACAGTGGGTAATGTGTGGTTGGATCATCATCTCGCATGTCTTTAGGAATTTCGAAGTGTTTGAACACATATTGTAATTGTTAATATACATATGATGTTCTAAGATTTTGAATGATACAAATATTTTTGTGAGTTCCATGAATAGAAATGAGGTTCTAGGACAGTTTTGAAGTCAAAGTATAGTTTTGAAAGATGTAGGAATCTAAGAGTGATGATTTCGGTTATATCTTGAATCGAATTCTGAGATTTTAAAATCAGAATATGTAATTAGATTTTGAATGAGTATGGTTGTTTTGATTTCTATAAAAGAATGTATATTGTTGTGAAAGTAGGGAGTATAATGGATGACTTGCTGAATCAGATTCGAAGAATGTAACATATTAATTGTGAATTTATATATCTCTCGGGTATTACCTACCCGTTAAAAAAAAATTCACAATTAATATTTTGTACAAAAGAATTTTATTACAGTCTTTATGGAAATATATATGTGTATATTTCTTCAGATGTAATATAGATTTAATGAGTTAATATTAAATTAAACTCATTTGATTTATGGTTAAGGCTAGGATAGATAATTTCTAAACTTTAGAAATTACATAATCGCCGTAGAATGTTTCCCCAATGAAGTTATGAATCAATACTTAATCGTTGTGGTATTCCTTGGTATCTACATGGCGTATGACGTCGATGCTCGTGAGACAGATTGTGAAGTTGAGGTTTGCGATGCGGTTGTTGTTGGTGGTGGTAATGGTACTGTTAATGTTGTTGATGGTGGTACTGGTTATGCTGTCGGTGTTGCTGCTGGTGTTTGTAACCTTTGCACCATATTCTCCAAAGCCACTACCCGAGCGCGAAGCTCGTTGACTTCTTCTATTACACCGGGGTGATTGTCGGTTCGGACGAGCGGATAAATAAGATCTAGAATTTGGTGTAGTATATAATCATGACGAGATACTCTGGAAATGAGAGAGAAAATGGTGTTTCGGACAGGTTCGCCAGAAAGTGCTTCAGGTTCATTGCCAAGAGGGCAATGTGGTGGATGAAAGGGATCACCTTCTTCTTGTCTCCAATGGTTAAGTAGATTATGAACCCATCCCCAATTCATCCAGAATAGATGATGGCTATTTGGTTGATCCATTCCGGTCACGCTGCTTTCGGAGCTCATGTGGAAATCCATATCGGCATAGCTGTCGGAATCCGAGGAACTCAAACTGGTTGAGGGATCCATCTTGTATGATCAGGGAAAGAATTTTTTTGTATGAAATAAATTGTAGAATTTAGATTTGGTATTCTTCAATACATAATTTACATATGTATATATAATACCAAAATCCCATAAATTACGGAGGAATCTTTGAAAGATGTCAGTCAAAGTTCACATTAACAGATATGCTAAGATAAGAATTCGTCTATACACTATTATGCAATAAATGTAGGAAAACGCGTCTAGACTTAAGGATGATAAGCAGGTAATTTCCTAAGGATGGTAAGTAGATGATTTCCGACTAAAAATGATAAGCAAAACTTTTGACATGCAGACACGGTCGAAGTCCAGACTCACTAATGCATCTTAACAACTATCAGTTAGACACACTAATGCAAGACCTGGTTCGCTAAGACCACCGCTCTGATACCAACTGAAAGGATCCGTTCATATACATTATAAACGATTCACAATAGTTGATTACATCGCGAGGTATTTGACCTCTATATGATACGTTTTACAAACATTGCATTCGTTTTTAAAAGACAAACTTTCTTTACATCAAAAATTGACGGCATGCATACCATTTCATATTACATCCAACTATAATTGACTTAATATTAATCTTGATGAACTCAACGACTCGAATGCAACGTCTTTCAAAGTATGTCATGAATGACTCCAAGTAATATCCTTAAAATGAGCTAATGCACAGCGGAAGATTTCTTTAATACCTGAGAATAAACATGCTTTAAAGTGTCAACCAAAAGGTTGGTGAGTTCATTAGTTTATCATAATCCATTATTTCCGTAATAGTAATAGACCACAAGATTTCAGTTTCTATAAATATCCGTACACTCGCAAGTGTATAAAAGTATTCTATAAGTTGTAGGCACCCGGTAACAAGCTTTAACGTTCATGTTTTACCCTCTGAAGTACACCAGATCAGGTGTGTTTAAAATAACCTCGAAGTACTAAAGCATCCCATAGTCAGGATGGGGTTTGTCAGACCCAATAGATCTATCTTTAGGATTCGCGCCTACCGTACATAGACAAGTAGTTTAATGTTACCAAGCTAAGGGTATATTTCTGGTTTAAACCCACATAGAATTAGTTTTAGTACTTGTGCCTATTTCGTAAAACATTTATAAATCAGCGCATGTATTCTCAGCCCAAAAATATATATAAAAAGGGAGCAAATGAAACTCACCATACTGTATTTCGTAGTAAAAATACAAATAACGTCATTTAACAAGTGCAAGGTTGGCCTCGGATTCACGAACCTATATTAATTATATATATTTATATGTTGGTCAATATTTGTCTAACAATTTTTGGTCAAGTCATAGTGTACCACAATCCTAATGCTCGAGACTAATATGCAAAAGTCAACAAAAGTCAACTTAACCCAAAATGACTTCTAAAATTTATACGTATTTATTATATAACTTAACTATAGTCATTTTATATATTTAAATATATTTATTAGATTTTATAATAATAAAAGTCATTTATTAATAAAAATTTAGATTAACGTTTATATATGATAAAATATACTTTTATATATCTTAAGTAGTAAAATTTATAAAGTTCACTTAATATCATAAAACTATAGTGGTAAGTATTATTAATGTAATTATATTACGCGTGGTGAAAAATATCTTTGTATCCCCTATTTATTTGATAAAATAATATTGATCATAATAATAATAAGTAAAAGTTGTATTATTTTGTAATAATAATTATTATTATTCTATAAAAAAATAACAATATTTATATTTACTAAAAATGTTATTATGATAAAATGATAATACTAACATAATAGTAATAATGATATTTTATAATAACAATAATAACGACGATAGTAATAATAATCATTTTAACAATAATACTAAAATTCAGTTGACTATAACTTCTAATCCGTTCATCGAAACCATTCGATATCTAAATGAAAAGTTCTTAATTTTTCGCTAGCTTTCCAATGACATGCATATCATATACCCTATCTCAGTAGCATATGTATCTAATTCAGGATTCAACAAACCTATCTAAGGACAATATCGAATGTACAAGCATGCATAATCCTATATACTCGAGCACTAGTCAGAGATACACTATTGAAATATAAAAGTTAAGTTATGAGTGCTCACGTATCAATATTGAGATTCAATATTGCAGGAAAGTACGTAGACGCAACGAAAATGATAAACGTTAGGTTGACCTCACGAGCAATACCCTCGATCAATACCCATAACCTTCATAGCTATAACCCATAATTTCCTTAGCTCTATCCCATTTGAAAACTTATTTTGAAATCGTCTGAATATAATTCCGTCGTAGTATTTTATGTGTACTAACAATATCTTGAAATAATACTAAGTAAATATATATATATATATATATATATATGTAATTCGATTGAGAGAGTTTAGAGAAATATATTTTCAAGTTTCTATGAAATAATGATACCTATTGAATTCTATTTATAATAGATTTTTGAATTATTAAAGTGAATTATTAAAGTATGAATTATTAAAGTGAATTATTAAAGTATGAATTATTAAAGTGAATTATTAAAGTATGAATTATTAAAGTGAATTATTAAAGTATAAATTATTAAAGTGAATTATTAAAGTATGAATTATTAAAGTGAATTATTAAAGTGAATTATTAAAGTATGAATTATTAAAGTTAAAGTAAAGTAAAAGTAAAGTAAAGGTAAAGTTATAGTAAAAGTATAAAACTATGTACATATAATACGCGTATAAAAATATGTAATATTAATTTAAATCGTTATATATATTTGATAAAATAAAATATAAATATCGTTATTTTATCATACTAGTTAAGTAATGAGTGGTCAAAAAGAATAGATTTCTTAAATCACAGTGGACCTCATAACATAGGTCCGTAATCATATCATAATGTATCTGATAATTCAATCATTTGATATTATCTCTTAATTCTGTCGATAAATATATCGAAACAAATATGTTTATGTAAAGTATCATATATCTAATACTTTGTTAATGTTTTCAGTTAATATTATATATTATATATACATATCTATATACACATAATTGTTCGTGAATCGTCGAACACGGTCAAAGGGTAATTGATTACATGAATGTAGTTCCAAACTTTTTGAGATTCAACATTACAAATTCTGCTTATCGTGTCAGAAACATATAAAGGTTAAGTTTAAATTTGGTCGGAAATTTCCGGGTCGTCACACATATAGCTTCAAGTGTACAACTCATTGATGTGTCTACATCATCTTAACCAAGTCTTGACCATCATAACTCTAGTGCAAGTCTAAGACATGAAGCACAACTCACTTAAGAGTTGCATGTAGTTTGATGAACCAAAGTTACATCAAAGTCTTAGGTTTGACACTTACATGAACTATAAGACTAATAATAAGTTACAAACTTGAAAATGAACTTATGAAATCAAGATCTTAAAATGTAGAACATAGTTCTTAGTTAGATCTTGAAGATCCAAGACTCAAAAGTCTAGATCAAGCATAAGTATACAAAGTTATAATTAAAAAGTTTTCTTCATATGTTCTTGAACTTTAAAGTTAACTTTAAGTTCAAGATTAATGAGATCAAAGTTAACTTGTAACATTTGACCAACAAGAACATAAATAATGAAATTAAAGTGCAAGAATGAAGTAGTAAACTAAGTAAACAAGTAAATTATTCATGGTTGTTCATACTTTAACGATTCAAACTAAAGTTTGATCTTTAGAAAGTAAACTTTAAAGTTTACTTCATGAGCTTCAAGTATGTCTTTCAACCATGAACTTTATAATCTTTTGAAACAAATAAGATAGAACATAACTAGATAGATTATGTTCTTGTTGTTCTTGTTATAACAAGATAAAGATGAAGAATCAAACTAGTAAGTTTATTCTTGTAACATGAAAGTAAGTAAGTAATAACAAGTAAATAACTAAACAACAACAAAGACAAGTAATCAATCAAGCAACTAACAAAAGATGATGATGATTGTGGGTGTATAGTATTCGGTTTTACAAAGAAAAAGAAGGGAGAAAGAAACTTGTAACTTACAAGAATGAAGAGAAAAGTGAGAGAGAAATGAGAGAAAAGTATGCAAGTAATGTGTGTGTAAATGAAAGAGTAAATGTGAATGAAGTAAGTAATAAAATTTGAAAACCAAAAACTCCTATCCAAGGCCCTAAGGCCACGTTTTTTTCTGCAGAAAATAAGGGGGAGGGAAATGTTTGTTGGGTTCTTGCAAGCTAAAGCTAAAAAGGGTGGATAAAAGAGATGGTTACATGGGGATTAAGAGCAAACTAGATTCCATTTGATCTAACCAACTAGTTACATATTCTAAGTAATACTTACAAGGAAGAGTGGGCTAACTAAGTCCACTAATAATGTAGGGTGGGCTTATAAGCCCAAGGTCATAAGTCCATAACACTAATAAAGCCCAAGTTCACTTAATTAACAAATAAACCCAATTAAAGCCCAAGTAACTAACTAATCACCATAGTTAATTAAAATGATTAATAAAATTAATCATGAATGTAAATAATACTTGAAAATATTATTCGTGCAAGTTTCGTGTGTCACAAAGACGTTTCGGGCACTTAAAAGTCAAGTTCGGGCAATCATGGCAACATGTAAATGTAATAACATACATTCCTTATATCACACGTATTAATAATAATAATTATTAATAAATAAACGTTGGAAAATCCAGGGTCGTTACATTACCCACCTGTTAAAGAAAATTTCGTCTCGAAATTTAATCTGAGGTAGATGGAGGAGTCGGGAAAAGGTGAGGATACTTCCGCATCATTTGATCCTCTCGTTCCCAAGTAAACTCGGGTCCTCGTTTGGCATTCCATCGTACTCGGACGATCGGAATCTTGTTGCGTTTCAAAGTTTTGATCTCACGATCCATAATTTCAACAGGTTCCTACACAAAGTGGAGTTTGTCATCAATTGTAAGTTCTTCCAGTGGTATGATAAGTTCTGGTGCAGCAAGACACTTCTTCAAGTTTGACACGTGGAAGGTAGGATGAACTGAGCTCAATTGTGCTGGTAGATCCAAACGGTAAGCAACGGGTCTAACACGTTCAAGATCTCAAAAGGACCAATGTATCGTGGGTTTAACTTCCCACGTTTTCCAAAACGGATCACACCTTTCCAAGGTGCAACCTTTAACATTACACAGTCGCCAACGTTGAATTCAAAGTCTTTGCGTTTAAGATCGGCATAACTCTTCTGACGATCACGGGCAGTCTTAAGTCTAGCTTGGATCTGAGCAATCTTCTCCGTGGTTTCGTGGACTACCTCGGGTCCGGTGATTTGCTTTTCGCCTACTTCGGCCCAACAAATAGGAGATCGGCACTTACGGCCATACAATGCTTCGAAAGGTGCATCATTAATGCTAGAGTGATAACTGTTGTTGTACGAGAATTCGGCGAGTGGCAAATGCCTTTCCCAGGCCTTTCCGAAATCAATGACACATGCACGTAACATGTCCTCCAATGTCTGGATCGTTCGTTCACTTTGCCCGTCAGTCTGAGGATGATAAGCAGTGCTCATGTCGAGACGAGTTCCCATGGCTTCTTGCAAAGAACGCCAAAATCTAGAAGCAAAACGGGGATCGCGATCTGAGATGATCGATAAAGGTACACCATGACGAGATACAACCTCTTTGATGTATAACTGAGCAAGTCTTTCCATTGTATCAGTTTCCTTCATCGCTAGGAAGTGTGCAGATTTGGTGAGGCGGTCAACAATAACCCAAATGGTATCGTATCCGCCCACCGTCTTTGGCAGCTTGGTGATAAAATCCATTGTGATCCTTTCCCACTTCCATTGTGGGATCTCTGGTTGCTGAAGTAATCCAGAAGGTCTCTGATGCTCGACTTTAACCTTTGAGCAAGTCAAACACTTACCAACATAAGTCGCAACGTCCTTCTTAAGATTCGGCCACCAATACTGTTCTTTAAGGTCGTGGTACATTTTGCCGGCGCCGGGGTGAATCGAATATCTCAATTTGTGTACTTCATCAAGTATAAGGTTTCGTAGATCTCCATAATAAGGTACCCAAATTCTTCCGGCATAACATCGGAGTCCAGACTCCCTAACCTCGAATCGAGAGACAAGTATGTTCAAATGTTCGTGAGATATGTTCTCCTCTTTGAGAGCCTTAACTTGGGCTACTCTGATCTGGTTATTGAGGTTCGAATGGATGGTGATGTTCAGAGCCCTAACACGAAGAGGTGCCGTCCTATCCTTTCGGCTTAAAGCGTCAGCTACAACATTGGCCTTGCCAGGGTGATAGCGAAGTTCACAGTCGTAGTCATTGAGCGTCTCGATCCATCAACGCTGTCTCATATTCAGTTGCTTCTGATCAAAGATGTGCTGGAGACTCTTGTGATCGGTGAAAATAGTGCTCTTAGTTCCATACAAATAATGTCTCCACAATTTAAGCGCAAAGACAACGGCTCCAAGTTCAAGATCATGTGTAGTGTAGTTCCGCTCGTGAATCTTCAATTGTCGGGAGGCATAGGTAATAACTTTTGATCGTTGCATCAGTACACAACCAAAACCACTCTTCGATGCATCACAATAAACAACAAAGTCGTCACTGCCCTCAGGAAGTGATAGGATAGGTGCGGTGGTCAACTTCTTCTTCAAGGTTTGGAATGTTGATTCGTGTGCGGGTTCCCAAGTGAACTTCTTGCCCTTGTGAGTCAGCGCGGTCAAAGGACGCGCAATCAGAGAAAATCCTTCGATGAATCTTCGGTAATAACCAGCGAGACCTAGGAATTTGCGAATATGCGTCGGAGTAGTGGGGGTCTCCCACTTTCTGATGGCTTCAATCTTGGCGGGATCAACTTTGATACCCTGGTCGCTTACAACATGACCCAAAAATTGTACTTCCTTCAACCCAAATTCACACTTGGAGAATTTGGCGTAAAGTTGCTCTTGTCTTAAGAGTTCAAGCACTAATCGGAGGTGATGCTCATGTTCTTCTTCGCTCTTAGAGTAGATGAGGATATCATCTATGAAGACGATAACAAAATTGTCCAAGTAAGGCTTGCAGACACGATTCATGAGATCCATGAACACGGCAGGTGCATTTGTCAAACCGAATGGCATCACGAGGAACTCATAATGACCATAACAGGTTCTGAATGCAGTCTTCATCACGTCACTTTCCTTCACCCTCAACTGGTGATAGCCGGATCACAAATCGATCTTTGAATAAACGCTCGATCCTTGTAGTTGATCAAAAAGATCGTCAATTCGTGGAAGAGGATACCGATTCTTGATTGTCAATTTGTTGAGTTCACGGTAGTTGATACACATACGGAAAGATCCATCCTTCTTCTTTACAAACAACACAGGTGCGCCCCAAGGCGAGAAGCTTGGTTGAATAAATCCTCGATCAAGTAGTTCTTGTAGTTGACTCTGTAATTCTTGCATCTCGGAAGGTGCGAGTCTATAAGGTGCGCGAGCTACAGGTGCAGCTCCTGGCACTAAGTCAATCTGAAACTCTACGGCTCTCTGCGGCGGCAATCCAAGCAATTCCTCTGGGAAGACATCGGAAAATTCATTCACAATTCGAACGTCGTTCACGCTCTTCACCTCAGTTTCTACCGCTTTCACATGTGCTAGGACAGCAAAACGTCCCTTCTTCATAATCTTTTGCGCTTTCACGCAACTAATGAGGTTAACTTCGAGGTACATCTCTCTCCATAGATAACCAGTGGTTCGCCATCTCCTTGTGGTATGCGAAGTGCTTTATCTCCACAGATAATATCGGCCTTTGTCTTGCTCAACCAATCCATACCAACGATCACGTCAAAGCTTCCCAGTTTGATAGGTATCAAATCAATTTCGAAATCCGCACCAGCTATGTTGATAATAGCTCCACGACTAATATGGTCAACCTTTTCAAGTTTTCCATTGACGACCTCGACAAGCATACTCTCTTTTAACGGGACTAATGACCAATTAATCTTATCGCAAAAATGTCTACATACATAACTTCTATCCGCACCAGTATCAAACAAGACAGAAGCTAAAAGATTGTTGATTGTGAATATACCTGTCACCAAGTCGGGGTTATCGCGTGCATCCCTTGCATTAACATTGAAGGCTCTACCTCGGGGTGGTCCTCCGTCTTTTCGCTTGTTTGGGCACGCGTTTCTGAAATGGCCCGTCTGTCCACATTCGTAGCACTTCTTTGGCCCATTGGTGTTCAGCTTCCCATTCAATGTGGTGACCTTGCAGTCTTTCCCGATATGCCCAGCCCGTTGGCACTTCTCGCAGACAACATTGCAATACCCAGTGTGGTGTTTGTAACATTGCTTGCATTGAGGTAAGGTTCCTTTGTAGTTCGGGTTGGTGTTGGTGTTGTTGTTGGGATTAGGGTTTCCACCGTTGTTGTGCCTCTTGGCAGGGGTCTGATCGTAGTTTCTCCCCCTGTTATTGTTGTTGTTGTTGTTGTTGTTGTTGTTGTTGTGGTTGTTGTGGTTATTATCCCATTTCCTCTTTTTGCTACTACCAGCTTCAAACTTAGCCTTCTCCAGCTCATCAATAAGAATCTGATTCATGAGAGTATGCGCCATGCGCATTGCTTCGGGAACATTCGGTGGTTTGGATGAGGTGACATTTCCTTTGATGGACTTAGGGAGTCCCGAGAAGTATTTCTCCATGCGCTTGAATTCGGGGGTGACCATGGTCGGACACATCAGTGCTAACTCCAAAAACCTATGATTGTAACTGTTAAGGTCGTTCCCTACGGCCTTCAACTGCATGAATTCAATTTCCGTATTCTGAATTTTGGTTCTGGGACAATACTCATCAATCATAGCCGCCTTGAATTTCTCCCATGGCGTAGCATACGCCTCATCGATACCTTTCGCTTGAGCTAACGTGTTCCACCACGTTAGCGCGCTGTCAGATAGCGTGCAAGATGTAAACTTGGTCTTATTGTCCTCCGAACAGTTGCTAACTCGGAATACTGATTCAAGTTTCTCGAACCATCTGGTGAGACCAACCGGTCCCTCGGTGCCGCTGAAGTTATGCGGTTTGCAGCTCTGGAATTCCTTGTATGTACACCCATTTCGAACGGGTGGAATAACCTGTGGTGGTGGCAGTTGGAGCTTCGAGATTTCTTTCTGCTAGGGCTGCAGCGACCCGTTCGTTGATCATGTCCTCAATCTGGGCGGCGGTAGGTGTGGATCTTCCGTTAGCCATGGTATTCTAAACAAAAATTTTGACTCAAGTAAAAATCCAGTATGCAAGTAGTAATAATACAGTATATAGTGACCAACATGGAATCAAAACATCACATGTTATTAAATAATGCATCTAGGTACAAATACCACAGAATCATCGTACAGCAATGTAAATAGAACATCGTGCAAGAATTAAATAACGCAAAGTTCCATTCATTAATAATAATAAGTTTCATACATCTGAATAAGTTCGTACAATACATATGAAATACATGAAACTATATCTAGATTACATCATGAAATCTAAATACAAGGTCCTACGGTGAAGGCGGGTGAACTGCTCCTCGAGCTCAGTGACTCGAGCTCGGAGAGTCTCAATCTCCCTCATCAGTTCCTCGTTAGAGGAAGCTGGTGGGGCAGGCGGTGCAGGTGGGGCGGGTGGTGCGGGTGGTGCTGATGTAGATGGTCCGGCTCCGGATGTAGATGGTACGTCCCTAGATGTAAGTGGTCCGTATCTAAATCTAGGTGGTACGATTCCAGGAATAGTCAATACGTAACGGGGAACCTTACGTATCCGTGGGTCGGCAGGGTATGGCACAACTCGTTTACGAGCAGTAACCCTACGACGATGGCCAAATGCGTCAGTAAAAGCACGACCTCCATTCACCCCTGGATTGACGGTGCCGTCGAAACGGTACCACTTCTTCAGCGGGGTGGAGGGTGCCTGAATAGGTCTATCAGCAGGATCCTCATCATCGCTGGAGTCGTCTGATGATGAAGAATCGGCGGATGATGAGTCATCCGAATCGTGTGGTGGTGACACTGGTGGCTGAGCTGGTAATCCGAAGCATCCGAAGGCGGCCAACATCTGTCTGTGTCTGCCTGGCAGAATCACGACTAAACGTCCGTCGGGAGTGCGTCGGCAAGGCGTGCGCATGTGGTTACGAAATGGCCCTTCCCCAAACTCCGCGGGGATCTCAATACCACCAATGCGGGGCTGTGACCTCAAGGGTCTGGGAGCAGACACTGGGGCAGGTGCACTAGTACCAGCTCCGGAAGTGGAAGCGCCGGGATCACTAGTGGGTGTCGGGGCCGGTGTATCGGAAGTAGCAGCAGCAGGTGTAGCAGTAGGTAGTGCGACGGGGTCTGAGTCTGTACTGTCCGAAATGCCAGCAGGTGGAACATCCGACATCTGAACAAGGAAAAATAAATTTTCCATGTCAGTAAGTCATAAGCAAGCACGTATTAGGCCAACAGTTTAAATCATGTATAACAATAAGTAGCATGGCAATAATAACGAATCGTACAGAAGTAGCATGCAATTGAAAGCAAGTAATATCATGCAGTAGTGAAATCATGTAGTAGCATACGGCATATAGCAGTAAAAGTAAGCAGCAGCATGCAGTAAGTTCAGCAGAAACACGTAAACTAGCAAGTTGTAGATTAGTCCTATTAGTGAATCCTACTCGGGTCGGTCTTAGACTCACTAATGCAACCTAATTCCCTACAACCAATGCTCTGATACCAAATGTGACGCCCCGTACTAAATCATCATGTACGGACCATCAACAACATGATCATTACAAGGTTAAGTACTATATGCGTTTTCAAAACAGAGTTTGCATTCATTAATAAAAGGTGACGTCATAACTAACGTCAAATGTTTTACAATCCAAAAGCATGCTTCGCTAAGTAGAAGCAATAAATAAGTGTACGTGACCCCAAAGGTCGTTACATAACATAGTTTCAAAAGAAAATAAGTTTGAATGCAAGATAAGTAGTCATGCGATAACAACTCTAAGCAGTGGGTTCTACAGCACGACTAGTACACAGCGGAAGCTAACCTCAAGCACCTGAGAAAAACATGCTTAAAAATGTCAACACAAAGGTTGGTGAGCTATAGTTTAAGTATAACAGTATGTAAGGTAGGCCACGAGATTTCAGTGCTACAAAGAGCGTTTCAAAACAGTATGATAAAGTATATGTTAACCGTGGGCACTTGGTAACTAACTTAATGTTTATACCCCCTGAAAGTACACTTGGCAAGTGTGTATGTCTACGAAGTATTAAACACTCGTTAAATGCTAGCGCTACTAGCCCGAGTGGGGATGTCAAACCCTATGGATCCATATCTAAGATTCGCGTTCACGGTTCAAAAACCAATGATTAAACATTACCGAGCTAAAGGGAATGTTTATGCCGTTGTATAACCCACACATATATAAGTTTAAGTACTCGTGCCTAGTATGTAAAACATAAAATCCGCATGTATTCTAAGTTCCCAAAATAAGTTAAAGTAAAAAGGGAATGCTATAACTCACAATGATAATGTATTCGTAAAGTCGGTTCGGAAAAGGTGCGCAAATAATCGGTCCGAAGGTCCTCAACCTAAGGCAAATAGTAATAAGTCAGTAAATTGTCTTAATAGGTTTAAAAGTATGTAAATAAGGTCTTAAGGGTCATCATCATTCATCATTAAACAAAAGGCGTAAAGTAGGTTTCGTTTATGAAAGTAGTTTAAAACAAAGTCTGATTTCAGTCAGTCACCACGGCCTCTACCCTTACTGAATTAAGGTGAGACCAGTGGCCATGGCTCCGTCTATGAGTCTTTTAAGTGTGATAAAATTTACAGAAGCAAACTCGTCTTGGTTTGACCGTGGCGATGGTCTAAGTGCGAGTAGGTCAGAAATTTCTGAACAACGTTAAAGGACATAGTAACGATCGGAGGGCCATAAATCCTAAACCGTAACTCGGATTAAGATGAGTCCTATATGAAAAGTTATCTAATCGAAAAGATCTATCTAAAAATCATGGTTAGAACAGCCCAGGTCTGCTGTTCTGTTACAGAAACAGCAGGTCAGTAGGTTTGGACAGAAACAGTAAGTTTAAGTGAGTTCCGGTGGTCTTGGTGCTTGATGTTCATCATGGTTCTCATCCTTGATGCATATAGCTTCAAGTGTACAACTCATTGATGTGTCTACATCATCTTAACCAAGTCTTGACCATCATAACTCTAGTGCAAGTCTAAGACATGAAGCACAACTCACTTAAGAGTTGCATGTAGTTTGATGAACCAAAGTTACATCAAAGTCTTAGGTTTGACACTTACATGAACTATAAGACTAATAATAAGTTACAAACTTGAAAATGAACTTATGAAATCAAGATCTTAAAATGTAGAAAATATTTCTTAGTTAGATCTTGAAGATCCAAGACTCAAAAGTCTAGATCAAGCATAAGTATACAAAGTTATAATTAAAAAGTTTCCTTCATATGTTCTTGAACTTTTAAGTTAACTTTAAGTTCAAGATTAATGAGATCAAAGTTAACTTGTAACATTTGACCAACAAGAACATAAATAATGAAATTAAAGTGCAAGAATGAAGTAGTAAACTAAGTAAACAAGTAAATTATTCATGGTTGTTCATACTTTAAAGATTCAAACCAAAGTTTGATCTTTAGAAAGTAAACTTTAAAGTTTACTTCATGAGCTTCAAGTATGTCTTTCAACCATGAACTTTATAATCTTTTGAAACAAATAAGGTAGAACATAACTAGATAGATTATGTTCTTGTTGTTCTTGTTATAACAAGATAAAGATGAAGAATCAAACTAGTAAGTTTATTCTTGTAACATGAAAGTAAGTAAGTAATAACAAGTAAATAACTAAACAACAACAAAGACAAGTAATCAATCAAGCAACTAACAAAAGATGATGATGATTGTGGGTGTATAGTATTCGGTTTTACAAAGAAAAAGAAGGGAGAAAGAAACTTGTAACTTACAAGAATGAAGAGAAAAGTGAGAGAGAAATGAGAGAAAAGTATGCAAGTAATGTGTGTGTAAATGAAAGAGTAAATGTGAATGAAGTAAGTAATGAAATTTGAAAACCAAAAACTCCCATCCAAGGCCCTAAGGCCACGTTTTTTTCTGCAGAAAATAAGGGCGAGGGAAATGTTTGTTGGGTTCTTGCAAGCTAAAGCTAAAAAGGGTGGATAAAAGAGATGGTTACATGGGGATTAAGAGCAAACTAGATTCCATTTGATCTAACCAACTAGTTACATATTCTAAGTAATACTTACAAGGAAGAGTGGGCTAACTAAGTCCACTAATATTGTAGGGTGGGCTTATAAGCCCAAGGTCATAAGTTCATAACACTAATAAAGCCCAAGTTCACTTAATTAACAAATAAACCCAATTAAAACCCAAGTAACTAACTAATCACCATAGTTAATTAAAATGATTAATAAAATTAATCATGAATGTAAATAATACTTGAAAATATTATTCGTGCAAGTTTCGTGTGTCACAAAGACGTTTCGGGCACTTAAAAGTCAAGTTCGGGCAATCATGGCAACATGTAAATGTAATAACATACATTCGTTATATCACACGTATTAATAATAATAATTATTAATAAATAAACGTTGGAAAATTCAGGGTCGTTACAGCTCAAGGCCCCCATATGCCTATTTGAGCGCCACTTGGAGCTAAGCTCCGATTCCTGTTGACCAAACTCACTTTGTGATTTCACGTTTTCACCCCCGCTTAACCGTAACTCCGGTTAACATGAAACTTGGCCAACATACTTATATATGATTTCTCATCATGGAAAAATTGTCGGATACCCGACCCGACCCCATTGACTTTGACCAAATTTAACTTTTAGTCAAACTTAATCAAACACTTATGCAATCGTTCTAACTTGCTTTTATACTTATATCTTGCATGAAACTTGACAACTTGATTCACATGCTATATTAATCGAGTCGCAACGAGCCATAGGACTAATTGAACACATTTCACTTGACCTTGTGTCGTAACCGGTAATTGATACAACTTATTTGTTTAAGTCAAGGCTAAGCAACTTTCATTTGCACAACGTTAATTTCAAATACTTTGGCGTACAACTACGGTGAGATCGTAGTCCCACTATTACTCTTTTATACTTATACTTGGGATGAGAAAACATAAACGTTTCGTTTTACAAAGTGAACACAAGTACAAAAACAAACATTCTAAGTGCGAGTTAGAACCAAAATCCTCAAGTCCAATTATCATTAGCTACATTTGTAGGGTGTAAGCGAGAACTTATGTTGTGTGGCCATACGGGTTTGGCGAACCCTCATTCGGACGGTTCGCTACCGTTAGCGGATGAAACGTATTTTCATGTATAGTGTAGGTTCTAACACTATGATGCATAGTTACCATTCAGTAAAGCTTTGATAATTGGGTGCTCGTGATACAAACAACACCTTTGGAATGAAAACGATTTGGATAATCAACTTATACTAAATCTTGTGGTTCAATACAACTTACTTACTAAACCTATGATTTCACCAACGTTTTCGTTGACAGTTTTCTATATGTTTCTCAGGTTCATACTTGGCTACTTGATACATGCTTTCGCACACTTTGATTACTTACTTGGGGTCAAGCATACATGCATACGCTAGTGATAGCACCTTTGGATTCAAACTTAATGTTTACATGCATACGCTATTGATAGCATTCGTGATTTTCAACTTATATTATGTCGCAAGTTATTTCAATTATACTTATTAACTTTTGTAAACTTATACTTGTTGTCGAACCATTTGGTTCACTTAAAACTTTGCAAGTCATACACATTTCAAATGAATGCGACATAATTTTGGTCAAACGCATCTCATTTAGGGACTATGACCACGTAACGGGACCTAAGTTGACGGCGCCGTCAATGGAGATTTTGTCGGGTCGTCACATGTGGTATTAGAGCATTAGTTGTAGGGACCTAGGATATGCATTAATGTGTCTAACAGAGTCGTTAGGACGCATTAGTGAGTCTAGACTACAACTCGATAGTTAGCCATTGCATTCTGACATACATTTGCTATAGATAGCACTTACTTGACTACTTGTGCATTAATACTTGAAACTTTCTACGGTGAACTTCTTAATTGTACCTAACTCTCATGCGAATCCGTATTCTGCCATTTTCTGGTAACACACGTAAACTTAACATTCATACGCGTAAGGATGACGTGACTTCATTCGTTAAACTAGTTTGGAAATTCCGTCTTCCCATGTTTTTCGCCGCCATCCCGGCTTACTATCTACCAGTGTGGTTAAACGTTCACAACTATTATGGTCACTACTCACTACAGATATTTCACTAGTGCTCCTCGTTATATATCACCATTCATTACTACTACCACTACTATTGATGAGTATCGTCATCACTACCTATCACTACTGTTGTGTACTACTCGTGTGATTCATTACTCTTTTTATACTTAAGGATGCCACTAATTGACTTTGAACGTTTTGACGTGAACAATCAGTTATACATTTTCCGCGTGAAACACATCTTCAGGGATTGCACTAACTCTTTCGATTAAATACGAGTCTTGTTAAAGACGTCGTTGCACCTTATTCATTTACAATCTTCACAATTACACAAACTTAACCATATTGAGAGGTGTTGGAATGGAGGAATGAATTAGCGAAATATAATGACACTTGATCGACGTTGTTATATTATGGTAAGTCATACCAAAGTCCCAATGGCTCAAAATGATGGTGGGTAAAGAATTCAAAATCTATCTAATACATCTAGACCTAGAAAACTTCGATGTAATTTGGTATGGATTAGTTAGCCAAGACAAAATCCAACATTTCTTGTGATCTCAAACCACTTGTATCCCTATCGAGGATGGTGAATCCTTGATCGTTGTAGCAAAAAGAGTTGCACCGGGCTCAACCTCATTTCGTGCCTCAACGTTGAAGAATACCTTCGTATAGGTTGTTTTACGATCCTAGCCCACGTTAAGAAAGTCGAGACCGATGAGAAGCATATCGATGATGTGCCAATTGTTAGTGACTTTTCCAATGTAATTCCCGAAGAAATTCCGGGACTTTTACCTCATTGACCAGTTGAATTCCAAATCGATCTCATACCAGGAGCCGCACCCGTAGCACGTGCACCTTATAGACTCGCTCCCTCCGAAATGCAAAAAGTACAAAGTCAACTCCAAGAACTACTCGACCGTGGTTTTATCCAACCTAGCCATCCACCATGGGGATCCCCGATCATATTCGTTAGGAAGAAAAATGGTTCCCTAAGAACGTGTATCGATTATCGTGAACTAAATAAATTACCGGTTAAGAACCAATATCCTCCTCCCCGTATTGATAACCTCTTGATCAATTACAAGGCACTCGTGTGTATTTCAAAATCAACCTCCATTCCGATTATCATCAATTGAAGGATTAGGGCGAAGATGTCTCCAAAACCGTGTTCCGAACTTGCTACGGTAATTATGAATTTCTTGTAGTGCCATTCAGTTTAAATAACGCTCCGGCCATATCGATGGATCTCATGAATCGAGTATGCAAGCCTTATCTAGACAAATTCATTATCGTATTCATGGATAATATCTTAATCTATTCAAAAAGCGAAAGAACATGAACAACATCTTCATCTTGTGCACGAACTCTTGAGAAAAGAACAACTCTATGCCAAGTTTTTCAAGTGTGAATTTTTGGTTAAACAAAGTCCAATTTCTAGGCCATGTTGTTAGTGGTCAAAGTATTAAGTCGATCTCGCAAAAATTGAAGCCATACGTAATTGGGAAACCCTCATGACTCCGACTCATATTCGTAAATTTTTGGATCTCGCCGGTTATTACCGAAGATTCATTTCCGAATTTTCCCGTATTGCTCGTCCTTTAACCTCATTAACTCACGAAGGAAAGAAATTCGTTTGGTCCGCCGAACAAGAGTCGGCATTTCAAACCTTAAGGAAAAAGTTAACCATCGCTCCTATCTTATCTCTTTCCGAAGGCAATGATGATTTCATTGTATATTGCAATGCCTCGAAACATGGTTTCGGGTGTGTATTAATGCAGCGAAATAAAGTTAATTGCTTATGCCTCTCGACAATTGAAAATCTACGAACAAAACTACACGATACACGATCTCGAACTTGGAGACGTTGTCTTTGCACTTAAATTGTGAAGACACTATCTTTATGGGACCAAAAGTACCGTTCTCACCGACCACAAAAGCCTCCAACACATTTTCGACCAAAAACAACTCAACACGCGACAACGACGATGGATTGAAACTTTGAATGATTACGATTGTGAACTTCATTACCATCCGGGAAAGGCAAATGTTGTAGCCGATGCCTTGAGCCGAAAGGAAAGAATTAAACCTCTCCGTGTCCGAACTTTAAACGTGATTATCCACACCAACCTTACTAGTCAAATTTGTGAAGCGCAAAAGGGAGCTCAATTATGAAAATATTTCTAAGTGAACACCTGAAAGGCCTCCTCTCTCGACTCGAAATCAAAGATTGAAATTCGTTATTTTACCTGAAGAAATTTGGATACTAAATTATGGGCTCGATCAACCTTCTCATCACCACGTACCATGCTACATGACTCTGTCATTTTCTTTGTTACCATCTGAAAACTCCGAGAATATTGACAACACAATCCAAGGATACATCTTTCTTCATTGACTTATCGTCCTTATGCTTCTGATAAATGGCCAGCTACTACTCAACTCCGAAACATATAACTACGTGTACTATCTCGTTTCCATCAAAGTCTCAACTTTTGACCATAAGATGCGTGATGTGGCTAATTCAAAATGAAAATTCCTCCTATCATTACACTCATACTTCCGTATAATAAAATCTCATCAATCGATCTCTCAATGGAGAGAGACTCCACACACTATACCAGTATACACCACGTGGGGGAAAAATCTTATCAAAAATTTTCAGAAACCGACAAGATGGGAAAAACTTGTACAACTATACATTATAGGAATTCTATCTCGAAAAGGTGTGCCATTGTCATTTATTTCGGATCGAGATGCTCGTTTCACTTCTAGACTTACAAAAAGCCTTGGGAACACGTTTAGACATGAGTACCTCGTATCATCCACAAACCGAAGGACCAAGCAAACGTATGATTCAAACCTTGAAAGACATATTACGAACTTGTATTGTTGCCTTTAGCCAATTCCTCTTACAGTGATAGTCATCATTCGAGTAATAACGCCGTACCTTTTTGAAACTTTATATGGCCACAAATGTCGTTCTTTTAATTGTTTGGCCGAAGTAGGCGACCAGCAAATCACCGGACCCACATTCAATCTTGAAATAACCGTTAAGATCGTTTAAATCCAAGAAAGGCTCAGGACTGCTCGTAGACGCCAAAAGAGCTATGCCGATGTTAGATGTAAACCCCTCGAATTCCAAGTGAATGACCGCGTAATGTTAATAGTCGCACCTTGAAAAGGTGTAATCCGTTTCGGGAAATGTAGAAAGCTAAATCTGCGGAATATTGATCCTTTTGAAATCTTGGAGCGTACTGAACCCGTTGCTTACCGTTTAGACCTTCCGATTCAATTGAGTCCCGTTCATCCTACATTCCATGTATCAAACCTAAAGAAGTGTCTTGCCGAACAAGAACTTGTTATTCCTTTCGATGAGCTTACTATCGATGGCAAACTTCACTTCGTAGAAGAACCCATTAAAAATTGTGGACCGTGAGTTCAAACCTTGTAACAAAGCCGGATCCCGTTTGTTCGAGTTCGTTGGAACACCAAAGGAGAACCCGAGTTTTCTTGGGAACGAGAAGATCCAAACGCAATGAAAGTGTCCTCATCTACTCGGAGATCCGATGAGGCAAAACCTAGAGGAGGAAGTGACGTTTACTACTTCTACCTAAATTTTGGGACGAAATTTCTTTTAAGGTGTGGGTAATGTAATAACCCGCATTTTTCTGTTAATTTATTTTAACGCCCGTCTTTTTCTTTATATAATATCTTTCGTTATCTATATTCGTATCATCCGTTTATCTATTTTAAAGTCCGTTATTTAATAATAACACCTCTCATTCACTCTAACGTGTTTAAATTAACTCATTCGGTTAATTCACGCATCCGCTTTTAAACTCGAGGGACTAAACTTGCCAAGGGACCAAACTAGTTGACTAGGTCAACTAGTCAATCCCTCCTCCTCCACTCATTCATTCAACCTCCCATCTTCTCTTTTTCTCTCTAGTTGCAAGAACACCCATTTCACCCAAATCTTTAATTCATCATCTAAATCCAAATCAAGAAGCTAACACCAAAACAAATTGCACATTTGGAATCCTTGTATCTTCCTCTACAACTTGATACCAATTTCATCTCTTTTGGGTAACTTTCTAAAAACTCTAGATTTCATGTTCTTGATGTTCTTGACTTAAAAGTGTGTTAATTATTGTCTATGGCTCAGGTCTAATATGAATATGTGATTGGTTTGCTCGATTTTGTTGTTTTGAGTAACTAGCATGAACACTTGAAATGGGTGCATTTAATCTTTGATTATGGTTGATTAAATGTTGATTAAATGTTAAAGTTCATGTATTAAATGTGTTATTAGTATCATTAGCTTCGTTTTGGTTTGTATGTTGACTTAGAAAAACTTCATTAACATAAATGTTGATTTCATGATTCTTGGTTAGGGTTTGGTAGCATTTAAAATGAACTTTTGATGCCTTGAATGCTATGATATGTTGTTGATAAGTGTTTAGTAGCAATGTATGTTTAATTACCTTCGAAACGGCGTATCGTATATGTAAATTGGATTCCCGAATCATGAAATGCATTTTATGAACTTGAAACTTTAAATGATGAATTTTTAACGATCATTCGATGAGGATTTTGTTGTGGTAAATGATGAACTTGATTGATGATATGTATTTAGTTTTATTCCTTGTCAAAATACCTTTCCAACGATATATGGTATGCATTTTGAGTGTTTACGGTTCATTAGTTGTGTTAAAATTAAGTTTGATTCGTGCATTAAGTGTTCAAAACTGCCCAGATTGCTGATCTGACACCCTGAGCACCGCTCAAGGCCCCTGGAGCGCTGCTCAAGGCCCCTGAAGCACTGCTCAAGGCCCCCATATTCCTATTTGAGTGCCACCTGGAGCTCAGCTCCGATTCCTGCTGACCAAACTCACTTTGTGATTTCACGTTTTCACCCCCGCTTAACCGCAACTCCGATTAACATGAAACTTGGCCAACATGCTTATATATGATTTCTCATCATGGAAAATTTTTCGGATACCCGACTCGACCCCGTTGACTTTGACTTTGACTAAGTTTGACTTTTAGTCAAACTTAACCAAACACTTATGCAATCGTTCTAACGTGCTTTTATACTTATATCTTGCACGAAACTTGAAAACTTGATTCACATGATATATTAATCGAGTCGTAACGAGCCATACGACTAATTGAACACATTTCGCCCGACCTTGTGTTGTAACCGGTAATTGATACAACTTATTTGTTTAGGTCAAGGCTAAGCAACTTTCATTTGCACAACGTTAATTTCAAATACTTTGGCGTACAAATACGGTGAGATCATAGTCCCACTTTTACTCTTTTCTACTTATACTTGGGATGAGAAATCATAAACGTTTCGTTTTACAAAGTGAACACAAGTACGAAAACAAACATTCTACGTGCGAGTTAGGACAAAAATCCTCAAATCCAATTATCATTAGTTACACTTGTAGGGTGTAAGCGAGAACTTATGTTGTGTGGCCATACGGGTTTGACGAACCCTCATTCGGACGGTTCACTACCGTTAGCGGATGAAACGTATTTTCGTGTATAGTGTAGGTTCTAACACTATGATGCAGAGGTACCATTCAGTAAAGCCTTGATAATTGGGTGCTCGTGATACAAACAACACCTTTGGAATGCAAACGATTTGGATAATCAACTTATACTAAATCTTGTGGTTCAATACAACTTACTTACTAAACCTATGATTTCACCAACGTTTTCGTTGACAGTTTTCTATATGTTTCTCAGGTTCATACTTGGCTACTTGATACATGCTTCCACACACTTTGATTACTTGCTTGGGGTTAAGCATACATGCATACACTAGTGATAGCACCTTTGGATTCAAACTTAATGTTTACATGCATACGCTATTGATAGCATTCGTGATTTTCAACTTATATTATGTCGCAAGTTATTTCAATTATACTTATTAACTTTTGTAAACTTATACTTGTTGTCGAACCGTTTGGTTTACTTAAAACTTTGCAAGTCATACACGTTTCAAACGAATGCAACATAATTTTGGTCAAACGCGTCTCATTTAGGGACTATGACCACGTAACGGGACCTAAGTTGATGGCGCCGTCAATGGCGATTTTGTCGGGTCGTCACACTCATTTTGGTATGGTTAAAGTTTCCAATTTCGATTTTTTATAATTGTGAGTATGGGATGAGATTGACGTTGGCACCAAGATCAGCGAGAGATTAAATAGTACAGGATTTTAGGCACAATGTTGAAAAAATTTCTATCAAACTTGAAAAATTTAATCTTGTTATGTCTTTACTTGAGATGGCCCGAAAATGGATGGGTGATTTCCCATTGGATGTAGGTGATAACTCAATGACTACTGTCGAATGGACATTAGTTGGTTTCTACACCTGAGGGGAAACTGAAGGTTACCTATGTGTCATTTAAAATTTTTACACACAATTTCTCTCCAAATTTTCTCTCTAACTTTCTCTCTAATACACATTCCAATTAACAAAAAAAATGTCTCCATTCAACAACGAAATCGTAGTAATCGACGTTTATTTTGGATTTGATTTTGACTCCGAGAAAAAAGTTGTATGTGAATGGCTCGATAAGAACATTTAATGATATATACGTTCTTGGCTTTGAGTCAAATACATTTTAAGTGTTACTTGAAGAAAAAGTACCTTCCCTCTACACAGAAGTTTTGAATTTCAGTGACGACAAGCAATAATTTGAAAATCTTGATTATCTGCAAAAATAATATGAAATCGTAGGGGGAGCCAAGTAAAAGAGAAAAAAATTAATTTGTATCTTGAATTCACTCCTGACGGTTATCATCCTTTCTACATGGACACGAATAGTTGCGGTGACAGATACTATATTGGTTACTAATTTCACATAGCGTTTAATATTTTAGGAGTTTAGTTTATTGTTTGCTCGTAGTTTAAATTATGTAATCGTATTTAAGAAATTATGTAATCGTAATTTTTTAGGAGTTTATGTTCTCGCAGTTTAAATTTGTATTATATTAAGTGTGTTATATTAGAATAAATTACCAATAATTAAAATTAACTTAAAATATATAAATAAATAACTCAAAATAATAAATATTTTCTCTCTCAAAGACAACAGCCAGTCATTAGCAAGACACTGAAACTGAAATTTCACGACACAAATTATTTTACAAACATATATTATTTAATTAATTATTAATCAATAAATATAACCAAGTAAATATATTAATTAAATTAACAGGTGAAAAAATGTTGACAGTTGACAAAATATTATTAAACGTGATCATAAATATAACCAAGTAAAGCACAATAACTAAATATATGAATTATATCAGAGATGAGAGAAAGACATTTAGAGAGAGAGAGAGAGAGAGAGAGAGAGAGAGAGGGCGGCACGCTATGGCAGGACATGGGACACGGCAGTGGCGTACGGCGGCGGCAAGGGTTATGACGACATGTATCATTCTACTAGGGCAAAAAGTAAACAAAAGATTTCTTTTTTCTTCTTCAACTATCCATCAACATGTGATGTTCCTGAATTGTGGAGATTCTTCAAAAAGCATGGTAATGTGAATGACATCTACATGGCAAAAAGAACTCTATCAAAGGGACAAAAATTCGGTTTTGTCAGGTATGAGGATATTATTGATCCTGAACCTTTTGCAATGCAACTTCGTAATATTCGCATTGAAGATCAATATCTGAAAATCTATATCGCCAGAAACCAATCCAAAAACCCAAATGACTTCCATCAAATACATGATCACCACACCCCTCCAATCACCAGAAATTTCACTCTTCACCCAGATTTAAATAATTTTCAAGACGGTCGAAACTATAATGATATTGTCTCCAAATCAGCCAAAAAACCTTCCAGTTACTTCAAACCGGATGATTTCCCTTACCTTCACCCACTCTCAAGTCATCACCGTCATTACCAATCCAGCAACTTACCCCCTCCAAAACCTCACCAATCACACCCTAACAACATCCCACCCAAAACCCATTCATCCTCACATCCTCATACCAGCAAACCACCACACCCAACCAGCATAAATCACTTTCCACCACATGACTCAGTCCGACAACCAAACCATTACAAAACTACTTCTACATCTAAACCTAGATCAACTCCCTTCCATTACAATAAACCTACGTACATTCCAAAACAACACAACAATGAAACTTCCAACACCAACCCTCCTGTCCAGAACCAGACACATGCTCCAATCCAAAACCCTTTAAACAAACCCAGAATCATTAACCTTAAGGAAGATAAAGTTTACGAAGATTTGTTCAAGAAAGCATTAATAGGTGAGATTTCAAATGTTGATGTTCTTGAACATCTACAATTGATCTGTGAAGAAGAAGGAGTTCATAATGTTATAATTAAATACATGGGTGGACTTGATGTAATGTTCATATTTGAATCAGAACATGCAGTTGATAACATCTTGAACGAAAATAACCACAACATCAAAAGGTGGGTTCAAAATATTCGAAGATGGAACGACAACCACATAAACCCGGGAAGATTAACATGGATCAGTATATATGGTGTCCCTGTTACATGTTGGACTGAATCTACGTTAAAAAAAATAGCAAATTGGTGGGGTCCAGTTCTTGATACGAAGAATTGTAGCATCAATGATCATAATCAAAATTTGGTTGTTGGGAAAGTTCTAGTCAAAGTCAGAAATCCTAATCTTATCCATGAATCCATTGAAGTCAAGATTAATTCGTCCATCATTTATGTTAGAGGCACTGAAGAGGGAGGTTCAGATGTTTTTGAACTTGATATTGGAACAGAAGATCCAGAAACTGATTGGGAACCTGATGAAAAATCCGATGAAGATGATGAATCAGATGAAGAGTCTATACCTGAAACCATTTTCCAGGAGACAAAGAAACCTTCAGTGGTAGAAGATCAATCATCAAAATGCTTTGGAACAAATGAAAATTTTAATGATTACAATAATTCCCCAAAAAAGGTTTTTGATGATTCCCCAAAAAAGAAGAGTGCCGATTCAATTCCAGAGAAGGTTGGAGGCTCAAAAAACCAAAAGCTGCAAAATAACCTAGATGAAGGGCCCCACAAATCCCCACAAGGTAATGATTCTTTCAATTCCCACTCTTCCCATAATCTCTCACCACCTATTAACCTTTCCAAGACCTACGTTGACATTCCCAATTCTTCTGATTCGATTTTTACTATTGCTGAACCCAATGCTTCATCTTCCAAACCCAAACCTAACCTTAAAAGCCCAAAAGAAATATTTTAGCCTACATCTAATTTTCTAGATCCAAATTCAAACAAGCCAATTCAATCTACTACCAAGCTCACTCTCAATTCTAATCTCACACAACCCATAAGCCCAATCCCTCTTCCTAATCCCAACCTCACTTCCAATAGCCCAATCATTCTTTAAAGCCCAACTCAAAATCATACAATCCCCACATGCCCATCCAAATACTCCTTTTCAAATAACCAAGGAAGCCCAATAAAAACTATTCCAGAGAGCCCTGTTTACGTCCTTAATCCTTTTAATGATACAATACAACGGGATAACTCCTCACCCATTCGAATTACCAAGCTTTTTAAAGATTATCCTTCAAGCCATAAACCATTCTCCAAACATTCAAAAGCACCAGATACCTCACACCATATCGATAAAATCCAATCTCAACCAAACCCTCATCATTCTCCATCTCAGACAACTAAAAACAACCTTAAATCAACCAACAAGTCATCTTCCCAACCGGTCCATCTAAAAGACCATTCTAAGCTGCCAATCCCCAAACCAAACATCATCTCAAACATCCCTAAATCTCAAAGAAAAAGCTATACCAACCCTGAACCTCTTTGGACCTCATCTAAAATACTCAGTTTCAAACAACTAGCCAGAATGAAATCCAAACCACCAACTAAACCTGTCTCAAAAAACTCTAAATCCAATCTTAAAAAAAGTGGAAGAGCCAATTCAAGTAAGTCAAATAACTCCTCTACTAGTTTTGGACTGGATGAAATTGGCAGTAAGTTAGGAGTTAAATGGAATAACCTTCCTTAACTGCTATCCAAGGTCCACCTCGTAAGTTATTGCAACATGAAGATCTTATCCATAAATATACGAGGTTTTGGGAAAGATGATGATTCGAAAAGCAAAGTGGGATGGTTTCGAAAAATTAGATTGAAAAATTGTCCTGACATTGTTTCAATTCAGGAAAGCAAATGTAATTTTGTTGATGACCAATGGGTTGAAAACATATGGGGGTCACCCTCATTCAATTATATTCAAAAACCTAAAGTTGGTTTATCAGGGGGCCTTCTCATGATTTGGGACCCATCGGTTTTCACTGTCACTGATGCTATCGAAAAACAATATTTTTTTAGCAATCAAAGGCAAGTGGAAATGCAAAGAAAAGGACACCTGTAACACCCCGATTTTCAGTTACGCGTTATTTTGGACGTTATTCGAATTACGAGGCGTGTAAGCGTATATTTGGATCCCAAATAAAGTTTGAGTTGATGTTCCAAAACCTTACCATTGGATAGTAAATCTCATTACGTTTCCAACAATATTTGATTCATCGAAAACGGAGTTACGGTTTGAAAGTTACGACCAAAACAAGATTCAGTTTCAGTCTCAGTTGTTTTGGACGGCGTCCAAATGGCCTGACGGGCCAGCTATGATATTTTAATGTTTTTAAAGGGTATATTTTAGGGTGTTTTGGTCTTTTCACTTTGGGGTCGGTTTGGGAGCATCAAAACTGATCCAAGGCTCTTTCAAGCCTCATTTTCACCCACACAAACACTCCCATCTTATTTTAGAGAGGGAGGGTGAGTTTTAGAGAGAGAAAGCTTCAATTGGAGAAGAAGAAGTTTGAATCGGTTGAAGGGTCGAGTGTTAAAGTTGTTCCTTGCGTTCTTAGCTACGTTTTGGTAGTGGTGGTAAGTCCTAACTCCGATTTTTCTTTATTTGATTTTGATATTCAAATTAGGGTTTGAGCTTGATTTTGTTACTGATAATGCTAAAAACGAACATATATTTCATAGCATTATCCCTCAAGAAAGACAAGCTTTTAGTTGCAATTGTTCTATTTACAAGTGATATTCATTTAAATAATAAAAGGTGAAGACAAAAGACAGATTCGACGATTTGAAGACGCAAACGACCAAAAAGCTAAAAAGTACAAAGTACAATCAAAGTGGTTCAATTTATTGATGAGAAACGTCTAAAAATTACAAGAGTACAAGCCGTAAAACACAAAATACAAGATATTAAATAGTACGAAAGGACGTTCGAAAATCCGGAATCGGGACCAGAGTCAACTCTCAACGCTCGACGCAACGGACTAAAAATTACAAGTCAACTATGTACATGAATATAATATATAATTAATTCTTATATATTAAAACCGTCGGCAAGAAGAAAACAAGCAAATGTGAGCTGTCCCAGGGGGCCATGCGATCGCATGGCCTGACAGTTATAAACCCATGCGATCGCATGGTGAATAGTATCAGCTGACATCCTATAAATTTTGCGTGTTTTGGTCGAATGATATACATCTTTTTCTATCCTCTCTATCTCTCACGTAATATATATATATATATATATATATATATATATATATATATATATATATATATATATATATATATATATATATATATATATATATATATATATATATATATATATATATTATAATTTTACTTTTAATTTTAATTTAATAATAATAAGGGTATGTTAGTGAATGTTGTAAGTGTGTAAGTCGAAATTCTGTCCGTGTAACGCTACGCTATTATTAATCATTGTAAGTTATGTTCAACCTTTTTAAATTAATGTCTCGTAGCTAAGTTATTATTATGCTTATTTAAGCGGAAGTAATCGTGATGTTGGGCTAAATATTAAAATTGGGTAATTGGGCTTTGTACCATAATTGGGGTTTGGACAAAAGAACGACACTTGTGGAAATTAGACTATGGGCTATTAATGGGCTTTATATTTGTTTAATTGAATGATAGTTTGTTAATTTAATATAAAGATTTATAATTGGACGTACCTATAAATAACCATATACACTCGATCGGACACGATGGGCTGGATATTTATAAGTACTAACAATCGTTCATTTAATCGGATACGGGAATGGATTAATAGTCAATGAACTTATTAAAACAGGGGTGAATTACATACAAGGAAAATTGGTGTAATTATAGTTTAAGTCCCCAATTAGTTGGAATATTTGACTTCGGATATAAGGATAATTTGACGAGGACACTCGCACTTTATATTTATGACTGATGGACTGTTATGAACAAAAACCTGATGGACATATCGAATAATCCAGGACAAAGGACAATTAACCCATGGTAATAAATTAAAATCAATACGTCAAACATCATGATTACGGAAGTTTAAATAAGCATAATTCCTTTATTTCATATTTCATCGCACTTTTATTTACTGTCATTTTATTTAATTGCACTTTTAATTATCGTACTTTTTAATTATCGCAATTTTATTTATTGTCATTTATTTATCGCACTTAAATTTATCGCACTTTAATTATTGTCATTTACTTTACGCTTTAAATTAAGTTATTTTTTTTATTTTTAATATTTTACATTAGGTTTTAACTGCGACTAAAGTTTTAAAATCGACAAACCGGTCATTAAACAGTAAAATCTCCCTTTTATAATAATAATACTACTTATATATATATATATATATTTATATACAAATTTAGTTTTAAACTAGTTGTGGAGCCCTCGCTTCGTGCCAGGGGCTCCGTTTTGAATGCGAGTTAAAAAAAAGTCTTGATCTATTTTGTAAAAAAGAATTTTTTTCGACATCTAACATTGAAGGGTTGTTCCTTTTGTGAAAATTTCTTCTTTTAGCGTTCGGGTTTTATTTAAAAAAAAAAAGCTAGTAAAGTGGGGGTTCGATTTGTATTTTAATAAAAGTTAGGGGGTTAAGTATGTGAAATTTGAAAAAAATATACGTATAAAGTGGGAGTTTGATTTGTATTTTAATAAAAGTTAGGGGGTTATGTTTTTGAAAATTGAATATTAGTAAAAAAAATTAGTAAAGCGGGGGTTCGATTTATATTTTAATAAAAGTTGGGGGGTTAAGTTTTGTATTATAATAAGAGTATAAAGTGGGGGTCGATTTGTATTGTAATAGAAGTTGGGGGTTAAGTTTGCGAAAAGTGAAAAAGGAATAGTACTATTCATTTCATTTTGTCTTTTAGATATAGGTGTAGGTATTAATATTAATATAGCGTTAAACTTGGCTAGATCCCTGTAGAACGAACCGGACTTACTAAAAACTACACTACTGTATGATTAGGTACACTGCCTATAAGTGTTGTAGCAAGGTTTAGGTATTTCCACTCTATAAATAAATAAATAACTTGTGTAAAATTGTATCGTATTTAATAGTATTTCTTAGTAAAATATAAGCTATTTCGTATACGCCTCTACGCACATCAAGTATTTTTGGCGCCGCTGCCGGGGAAAAACAACGCCGAAAGCGCAACGCTATAAAAAAAAGATTTTTATTAAGTTTTAATTTCTTTTTGTAAAAATACATTTTAAATATTAAAAATATAAAAATATAAAAAGAAAAACAATATATATATATATATATATATATATATATATATATATATATATATATATATATATATATATATATATATATATATATATTTTTTTTTTTAAGAGTTTGTTTAAAATATATAAAATTATAAAATATTTCTATTTCTATTTTAGTTTGTTAAAAAATAAGTTTTTATTTATATAAATTTTTTATATAAATTAAAAACAGAAAAAAATATAATTAAAATTGTAAACGGGCTACACTGTAGCAGCCCAAATAATCTGGCCCAGTTTCCTAATTCATGCGACCGCATGGAATTAATAAAGAAGCCTCATGCGATCGCATTAGAGGTTCTGACACGTCCAACTGAACCTGGTACTGCATTAATTATGGTGTATTAATTATTATTATTATTATTAAACCCTAATTAGGGTTATTTATTATAATAATTTAGTTTTAGTTTTTAATTAATTTGTATTTTAAGTTAAAATTAATTTTATTAAATATATAAACTTATTATTTTTATAAAATAAATAATATAAAAATAATATTTTTATAAAAATTGTATTTTTATAACTTTAAGTTTTTTTTATATTTATATATTTTTAATCGTTTATTCGTAATATTTATATTTTTCGCTCGTAATTAGTTTTAAAACTAGTATTTTGCCGTAGTTCATTTTTATTTCTAGATTTCTAGGCTTTGCCGTAAAATCCCTTAAGTACTTTTTCTTTAGACCAAGATTTAGGTGCTTTATGATTTTTGCGACGCCGTTTTAAGTTTATAAATTTTAGTACTTTTTAAGTTATTGCCGTTTTGGATATAGAATTCCTTTAAGCTTTAATACTTTTAGACGCAACTTTTAATTTTTAGTTTTTAGACTTTTAAGTTTCGACGCGCTACGTTCTTTTTATTATTTTTCGACCTTTTATTTTTCGACGTTTTTCGACGCGCTCTTTTTCTTTCTTATTTCTCGACGCTCTAGTTTTTAGGATATATAATTTTCTATTTCTTCTCTAAAATTTCTTTAAATTTCAACGAAAAATTATTTTAAGCGGTTAAATTAATAGACATCCAAAAATTTTCTGGTTCGTAGTAATAGTTGGATTTGTTAGTGGCAAGTTGTGGGCTTTCGATTTAAAGGGTCCTGGCTACCTGCTGCATCTATTGGCTATTCGAAACGTGGGCAAAAGCAGAAAAGTCTATTAATTTGATAACTTATATAATTTTTTTTCTTTTATAACTAATAGAATATTCAGTGAATGCAGCAAGCAAAACGTTCACCACCTTTTATACGTTCACCACCTGTAACTCGATCAAGACATCTAGACAATATTGTCGCCATTGATTTTTCTTTAGAATCGTCATCAAGTCGACCAAGTACTCCAATTCAAATTTCCGATATACCATTTTTTGAACCCGACCTCACAATTGAGAATCTGGAGGATATTCAGGGACAATTCAGAGATCCTGAACCATTAATCTTTCCTCCGGAACCACCAATCATTCAAACAGAGATTGTCGAGGAACAAACCATTAAATCAGAATCCTCTAGTGATTCAGATTCAATAAATTCAATTATGAAAAATCTGGAACCTCTAAGTATGGAAGACCGAATGAGAGCTAAACGCACTGGCCAAGATCACACAATTACTAAACCAGACATTAATGCGCCAGATTATGAAATCAAAGGACAAATCCTACACATGGTAACTAATCAATGCCAATTTAGTGGTACGCCGAAGGAAGATCCAAATGAACATCTTCGTACCTTTAATAGGATCTGTACTCTATTCAAAATTCGAGAAGTGGAGGATGAACAGATTTATCTCATGTTATTTTCCTGGACTTTAAAGGGAGAAGCCAAAGATTGGTTAGAATCTTTACCTGAAGGGGCGATTGATACATGGGACGTTTTAGTTGAAAAATTTCTTAAACAATTTTTCCGGCATCTAAAGCCGTGAGACTTCAAGGAGAAATTGTTACGTTCACACAAAAGCCAAATGAAACTCTATATGAGGCGTGGACAAGATTTGGAAAGTTGTTGAGAGGATGTCCGCAACATGGTTTAGACACTTATCAAATAGTACAAATATTCTACCAAGGATGCGACATCACTACACGAAAAGATATCGATATAGCAGATGGTGGTTCCATTATGAAGAAAACCGCAACTGAAGCTTACAAAATTATTGATAACACTGCTTCTCACTCACATGAGTGGCATCAAGAAAATGATATCGTTAGATCATCTAAAGTGGCTAGAGCCGATTCTATCCATGACTTTGATTCCATTTCCGCAAAGATAGATGCTGTCGAGAGACGAATAGAAAAGATGACTAAAGATATTCACTCAATACGAATTAGTTGTGAGCAGTGTGGAGGACCACATTTGACAAAAGATTGTCTCGGTATTGAACAAACAATGGAACAAAGAGAGAATGTTTCATACATGAACCAAAGGCTTGGAAATAATTATCAGAATAATTATCAACCGCCAAGACCATTCTACAATCAAAATCAGAATTATAACCAAAATGTTCCATACAACAACCAACAAGGTCTTAGCAATCAACAAGTATCCAATAATACTTACAATCAGCAAAGACCTATTTTTTAAAATAAACCACCACAAACCGATGATAAAAATCCAAATTTAGAAGATATGATGTCGAAGCTAGTTGAATATCAAACTCAATTTTTCACATCTCAGAAACAAACCAATGAACAAAATGCTCAAGCATTTAGAAATCAACAAGCTTCTATTCAAAATCTGGAACAAGAAGTAAGCAACCTAGCAAGGTTGATAGGTGAAAGAAAATGGGAAAGTTTACCTAGTGATACAAATGCTAACCCCGGAATGAAACAGCTAAAGCCATTAACACAAGAAGTGGTATTACATTTAATCACCTAAAATACCTGTAATTTCTGATGACTCTATTCCTACTCCACAAGAACCACAATCTGAGCAAGAAAAGGAAAAAGAACCGGTAGTTGAAAAGGTTAATGAAGATAACACAGTTAAGGCTAAACCTTATGTTAAACCAAACCAACCACCACTTCCTTACCCGAGTAAAATGAGAAAAGAAAGACTTGAAGCCGAGCAATCCAAATTCTTGGATATGTTTAAACAAATAAATGTAAATCTTCCTTTCATTGATATAATTTCAGGAATGCCAAGATATGCTAAATTCCTGAAAGATCTAATCACAAATAGAAAGAAAATGGAAGAACTATCGGCTGTTACAATGAATGCTAATTGTTCTGCAGTACTGTTGAATAAGATACCAGAAAAATTATCTGATCCAGGAAGTTTCACAATTCCATGTTTTCTGGGTAGTCTTAGTTCAATAGAAGCATTAGCAGACTTAGGTGCTAGTATAAATTTATTACCGTATTCACTATACGCTAAACTAGACCTTGGAGAATTGAAACCAACAAGAATAAGCATACAACTAGCCGATCGATCAGTAAAATATCCTAGAGGGATAATGGAAAACATGCTAGTTAAAGTTGGTACTTTAGTATTTTCAGTAGATTTGTTATTCTGGACATGGAAGAAGATTCTCGAGTTCCTCTCATATTAGGAAGACCATTCTTAAACACAGCTAAAGTAATAATAGACGTGTTCGGTAAGAAACTGACCCTAAGTATAGAGGACGAGAGTGTTACCTTTTTTATTGATAGAGCCATGCAACAACCACAATCTGCAGATGATACATGTTATTATATTTAAACTATAGATTCACATGCAGAATTGTTAGAAGAATTTTCAGAATTACAAGGAACAGGAGAATGTTCTTTAGGAGAAGGAACTGAACCAATTGATGAAGCTGAAATGTTAGCTACACTCATGCCTAATGATTATGAACCAACAACAGAAGAAATTCAAATGCTAAAAGAGGAAGACAGATATCGATATAAATCATCGATAGAAGAACCACCGACATTAGAGTTAAAGCCACTTCCAAACCATTTGGAATATGCTTATTTACATGGAGAATCTGCATTACCTGTAATAATATCATCTTCTCTTACAGAAAATGAAAAATCTCAACTCATTTCTGTGCTAAAAGCTCATAAACCAGCTATTGCATGGAAGATTCATGATATTAAAGGTATAAGTCCTTCGTATTGCACACATATAATCCTGATGGAAGAAGGTCATAAAACATATGTGCAACGCCAAAGAAGACTAAATCCTAATATGCAAGATGTTGTTAAGAAAGAAATTATTAAACTGCTAGAAGCAGGTTTAATTTATCCAATCTCTGATAGTCCATGGGTAAGCCTAGTTCAATGCGTACCTAAGAAGGGTGGCATGACTGTCATCACAAATGAAAAAATGAGCTTATTCCTACTAGGACTGTAACAGGATGGCGTGTTTGTATTGATTATAGAAAATTAAATGACGCCACCAGAAAAGATCACTTTCCCTTACCTTTCATTGATCAAATGTTGGAAAGATTAGCCGGAAATAGTTACTATTGTTTTCTTGACGGTTTTTTCGGATACTTTCAAATTCCAATCGCACCCGAGGACCAAGAGAAAACCACATTCACGTGCCCTTATGGTACTTTTGCTTACAAACGCATGCCATTTGGACTTTGCAACGCCCCTGCAACCTCTCAAAGATGCATGATGGCGATTTTTCACGACATGAGAGAAGAATGCATGGAAGTTTTCATGGATGACTTTTCAGTCTTCGGTGATACTTTTGAAACATGTCTAGTTAATCTTGAACGAATGCTAATTAGATGCGAGCAATCAAATCTAGTACTTTATTGGGAAAAATGCCATTTTATGGTTAAAGAAGGCATCGTTCTTGGTCATAAAATTTCAAAGGAAGGAATTGAAGTGGATAGAGCTAAAGTAGATGTAATTGCTAAACTTCCAAATCCCACAAATGTTAGAGGAGTTAGGAGTTTTCTAGGGCATGCCGGTTTTTACCGACGTTTCATAAAAGATTTTTCTAAAATTGCCACTCCTATGAATAAACTCCTAGAAAAGGATACTCCATTCATCTTTTCAGATGAATGCATCAAATATTTTAATATTCTTAAAGATAAACTCACTAATGCGCCGATCATGATAACTCCAAATTGGAATCTACCATTTGAACTCATGTGCGATGCAAGTGATTTTGCAATGGGAGCTGTTTTAGGACAAAGGATTGAAAAACAATTTCAACCTATTTATTACGCTAGTAAGACATTACAAGGAGCACAAACAAATTACACAACTACTAAAAAAGAACTCCTTGCTATTGTCTTTGCTTTTGACAAATTTCGTTCATATCTAGTTTTAGCTAAAACGGTGGTCTATACCGACCATTCTGCTCTTAGATATCTATTTTCGAAACAAGATGCCAAACCACGATTAATCTGTTGGATCTTACTCTTAAAAGAGTTCGATATTGAAATCCGAGACAAAAAGGGAGCAGAAAATCTCGCCGCTGATCATCTTTCTCGTCTTGAAAATCCTGAATTAGAAGTTCTGAATGAATCGGCTATACAAGATAACTTTCCTGATGAATATCTTTTGAAGATCGATTATAATAAAATTTCATAGTTTGCAGACTATGCAAATTACTTAGTATGTGGATTCCTTGAAAAAGGGTTGTCGTACCAAAAACGAAAGAAATTCTTTAGTGATATAAAACATTATTGCTGGGAAGATCCACATTTGTTTAAAAGTTGTCCCGATGGAATAATACGCCTATGTGTATTCAGAGATGAAGCTAGTTAAATCTTAAACCATTGTCACACAGGACCAATCGGAGGGAATTATGGGCCTCAACTTACAGCAAGAAAAGTTTACGATGCTGGATTCTATTGGCCTACAATTTTCAAAGACGCACACCTTCTTTGCAAATCCTGTGATGCATGTCAAAGGACAAGAAAAATAAGTCAACGTGATGAAATGCCACAAAATGTCATTCAAGTATGTGAAGTAATTGACATTTGGGGTATTGACTTTATGGGTCCATTTCCAAAATCTCATAATAATCTCTATATTCTCGTTGCCATTGATTATGTATCTAAATGGGCGGAAGCACAAGCTCTCCCAACTAACGATGCACGAGTTGTAGTCAACTTCTTAAAACGTATTTTTGCAAGGTTTGGAACACCGAAAGCTTTAATAAGTGATCGGGGTACTGATTTTTGTAATAATCAACTTGAGAAAATTCTCAAAAGATATGGAGTAACTCATAAAATCTCAACCGCTTATCATCCACAAACAAGTGGACAAGTTGAAAATACCAACCGAGCTTTAAAACGTATTCTAGAGAAAACCTTAGGATCAAATCCGAAGGAATGGTCCATGAAATTGGAGGGTGCACTCTGGGCTTTTAGAACAGCCTACAAAACTCCAATTGGAACCACACCTTTTAAACTTGTTTACGGAAAAGCATGTCATCTTCTAGTAGAAATTGAACATAAAGCATTTTGGGCTTTGAAGACATGTAATCTTGATTTACATGAAGCCGGACGTTTACGATTAAGTCAATTAAACGGATTAGAAGAATTAAGACATGAAGCATATGAAATTTCGTTAATCTATAAGGAAAGAACGAAGAAATAGCATGATAAAAGAATCAGAAGTTCAAAAGAATTTAAAGAAGGAGAAAGAGTTCTTCTTTTTAATTCACGATTCAAGCTATTTCCTGGAAAATTGAAATCAAGATGGTCTGGACCATTCATAGTCAAAAGAGTTTTCCCGTACGGAATAGTAGAATTAATAAATTCAAATGGGATTGAATTTAAGGTTAATGGTCACATAGTTAAACATTACATAGATAGTCCAATGGAAGTTGAAGATGAAGTTAATTACAATTTCGACACCACAGCTAACTAAGTATGGGAAAGTTCGAATCTTTTTAAGGGTAATATGTATTTCTGTTAGAGTAAGATATTCTGTTTTCGTGTAATTTTCGAAAATGGAATCCGAATGGTCTTTCCCTAGCAGACCCTAAAGAACTAGTCTTCTCCCTCCATTCTGAATTTTTATTTTTTTTAGGTTTTACGAGATGAAGAATTCCTTTGATCTGAATCATGGTCTAATGCTACATGCTATGATTACTAAACGTAATAATGACACACTTCCGAGTGAACTGGTATCATTCATAAGAGAAAAAATGGACGGAGTAAGAAAAGAACTCAGGAAAGATCATCATAAGATATATTTTGGTAAAGGCAAATCAAAGTCCGCAACAAAAAGAAGAGCATGACACCTTAAAAGATGTTATAAATGCGGAAAATGGTCACACGAAGGTAAATGTTCAAATAATCAAACATATTCAAATACTGAATTTGTTAATCTATGCAGAGAAGGACCGTTTATATGTTTAGAAGAAAAGATATTGAAGAAGCGAGGTTACGCTTACGTAGCTATGGAGAACCAAATCACACGACTCTCCTATGAGTCGGCTAAAGCAGGTTTCTGAGAATTCTATCTCACAGGTAAGTATGTACAGTTTTTATTTTTATTTTTATTGCTTTTAACCTTTTGATAATAAACACTGAATCGTTCGCTATAAAGTATTAAATTGGTATTCAATAAAATTAGGTATGCGTAACCGAAATTATTGATATCATACAAAAATTTATTACATCACTGCGAAATTTACCGTTTATTCTTAAGGTATAAATATCTTTAATCAATCAACCCAAAATATTTTAAAAATTTGTCAGGAGTAAAACTAGGTTATGGAACCGAAATTACTTTACCTAAAAGAGGGGCTTATATTTTTGAAAATATTTGATTGACTAAAGTGGGATAAAAGAGCAAAAAGATTTTTAATTTTATTTTTACTTGTTTTTAAAAATTAATATAAATATTAAATTATTATTGTAAATATTTTTAAATCAATATATTTAAGTTTTTAAATATTTGAAAAAATTAATATTTTTAATATAAGTTTGTATGTATAAAAATATTAATGATATGAATTTTTAATTTTATGCATTTTAAATTTAAGTTTGGTGTGAATTTAAAAACAAAAATTTACTTTATTTCATTAAGTTAAAAATATGATTTCTAAAATTCGTTGTGAGTTGAAAACTAGGTCGTTGAATCGAAATTGCTTTACCCAAGGGAGGGACGATAAATTTTATTATCATTATTTTTAATCTTATTGAATTAAAGTATGCCAAAAACATTAAAAAACCCAAAAATCTTTGTTTTTAAAACAACGCTTAAAAAGTGACAAATTTTAAAATTTTGTCGAGGGACGGACTAGGACAATGATCCGAAACGCCCTCATTCTAAAAGAAACAAAATTTTAAATAAAATTAATTATTTGTTTTAAAAAGTATAAGGTTTTTATTAAAAATAAAATAAAAAAAATAATAATAACAGACCCCATACGATCGCATGGGGTTTCCCCTTCATTTCCATGCGGTCGCATGGAGTGAAAAACTGGTCAAATTAAAAAAGTCAGTCGAGCAGCTCGGTTACCACAAACACACACATACACAAACGAAAATACTCCCAAACACACTCAAAAATTCGCAATTTTTAACTAAAATCAACCAAATTTCTTGCTATAATCCGCTCTAATCATGAATTTGTTAAGAAGTTTCTCGAGAAAGGTAACAATTACATCCCCTAAACTCTTTAAATTTGATTTTTAGTATTCTTGAGCTATAATTTACCTAATTTGATTTTGTTAATTTCTAGTGTAATTAGAGTTAAATTGTTAGTATATTATGCATGTATAATCTAGATTGATGCTATTTAACATGATTTGAAGCCAAAAACTTCAAAATTTTTAGAAATCTAGGGTTTGTGTTCTTGAGCAATTTAGGGCTTTTTGATATAAACAAGTTATGACCGATTTTTTCATGAATTATTTCTAAATTAAGTAGTGTAACATGTTTAGGTAGCTAAATGATCCAAACTTTGATCCTAAACATGATTTTTGAGAATTAAAGTGGACTTTTTAGGTCTAAAATTCATGAACTTGATTAAATTGATGTAAATGCCATTTGAAACTTGTTTAATTGCTAGTAATGGTTATTTTAACATGTTATTTGAGTTGAATGCTTATGAACTTTATAAACATTTTCATAAATGCTTATTTGAAAAAGTGTAGAATTGTTAAAATTGTGAAAATGTGTATAAGTTTAATTTTGATTAAACATGTTATTGTAATTGTTTCAAGTTGTTATTTTGCTAACACTAATGCATATTTGGATGCACAAATTTTGTGTTTAATATGTTTTGCAGAGATTTACCGATACCGATGGTGCATCATCATCATCTAGGCAACCTACTCCGGAACCGCAACCAGAAATGCAATATAAGCCACAATATGAACCAGAACCTGAACAGGAACAACAACAGGAACAACAACAACCTGATCAACACGTACCATATTATGATCCGCAACAAGAATATGTTAATGCCTACGTACTTTTTCCGATTCATCCGATAGTAGAACACCCAACGATTCATCAAGAACAGTTGCATCCCAATTTAAGATTTGATTGAAGTTGGAGAGATTACCCGACGTATCAAAGTAAAAAATTTAAACTGGTAACGAAAAATGTAGAAGTGCCGAGGGTAATCGATTGGGAGCCTTTGGAAAGGTTCCAACTAGTTAACTCAGTTAGACAGCATCTGATCCAAAGGTATGACAGCTCTTCTTTTCCCGATTGGGAATGTTTATTTACCATTCGTAGGCCTGTATATAAAGAATGGTGTGTTGAGCTTATGAGTACTATATCACTTAATGCGGATGTAGTTAGGTTAGATGATAGAAGTTTTCTTATATTTTTACTTGGCGCAACGATGTACAGGATGTCCATGCTGGACATGGCCAGGGCTTTACAGATTTACACTCCTGGTGAATTACTACTACCCGATTGTACAAATTTGATTTATCATGGGGGGCGGGTAGATAGGAATTTTGACGCGGACGCCGTCTGGAGGTGTATGTCAAATTATAATGTTTTTTTGCTGGGAGGAAGACACTCCTATTTAGATATTAACAAAGCGGAGCTACGTATTATACATAGATTTTTAGCTAATTCGATTACACAAAGAGGTAAAAACAAGGAGAAGATGACCTTACATGACTTATTTTACCTTAAGTGTATTCGAAACACTAGAAGCTTTATTAATATCCCCTACTGTGTTGGTTTTTATCTGTCCAAAATAGTGGCAGGAATACAGGACGGGGGAATAATAGGAGGAGGTATTTTTGTTACTCTCATTGGAGAGTATTTGGGTGTAGATAGGGACCAAGGGGGTCCACTGATGGTGTGTAGGGAACAGGTTGATACTTTAGAATTGAAGGTCTATCAGGGTACAAAGGTATTAAAGAGCAGACGCAATCAGGCAATGCCATATGATGGTCGTCATCCACAGGTAGAGAGAGGTTCAGATGAGGAAATGGAGGAACCGGATGACATTAGGGATGTCATTAGGGAGGCTATGACTGACGTCTACTAGCGTATAGATGAGGTAGAAATGACAAACCAGGATAGACATAGTCGGTACGAGCAGTGGCAAGCCGAGAATGTGTACGAGCATTCAAGGAAACGACAGCATGATAGATGGCACTATCATCAGCATCAGATCATGAGCCAGCTATCACCTCAGGTACCAAATAACTACGTACCGACCCGACCTGCTTACTATCCTCCACACCAGCCCGATATGTGACAACCATTTACTCTCTACGACCCTAACCAGGCCTATCAGTACACCAATAACCAACCTTGGAACCCGCCCGACGACATGAACTGGAACCCCTATCCAGATTGATACAGTTCCCGTTGGTGATTTCTATGATTTTTATCTTTTTATTATTTTTATTTACTTATGTTTAAAACATATAATATTGTGATACTTTTATGTAATTTTTAACATTTTTATTATGTTGTACTAATATTTCATATTTGATTTGAAAGTGGGATGTTAAGTCCCATTTCAAATTACCATGCATGTTATTATTTGTATGTATGTATATTGTCAATTGTACACAACAGGGTAAAACAGCGAACTTTCAAAGACTGGCATTAAGTTCAGCAAAAGCTACTAATTTTGACGACAAAACGAAAAACAAATGTGGTGTAACAACAAGATGGAATGAACAAATGATGCGCACCATTTATCATTCAACAAACAAACGCCAATATGTTTGGAAACTTTGGTAAAATTTAATCATTTTTCTACGCTAATCACCCTCAATAATTTAAATTGTTACTGATTTCTTGCAAATGAGGGCATTGCAAGATCTTAAGTGTGGGAAGAGGTTAAATTTTTCGGATTTTTAAAAATTTTAACTTAAACACTTGGTTACCATTAAAAAATACTAGTAACGCAGTAGTTGTATTAGAATCTAGTGCTCTCTGATAATAAAGGACAGCCCTAGTCTTATATACTGACTACCCAATTCTAGTAAAAAATTTCAAAATTTTCAAATAAATGAACTCAAAATCATGTTTATACATATTTATGAACGATAAAACTAGGTGTTAACACCGAAATTAATGTTACCTCTTAAAGGACATAAATTGAGAAACAACTCAAAATGTTAGAATTCATTTAAAATGGAATAGAGGAAAATAAAAAGGCAAAGAAAGGAAAATAAAAGCCAAGTGTGGGAAAAATTTACCAAGTTATTTAGAACATATGTCACATATTTTTGTACAAATAATTGAAGATACTTTTGTTTTGGACAATTTTAATCAGTTTTACCCAGTTTATTGTAATATAAATGAAATTTGAACGGAAGTAAAGTCTTCCGAAAGAAAAAGACACGCGCTTCTTGATTTAGGTCAGGAAGTTGTCGTCCAGACCAGTTGTAGAGTCTACGAAAAACCTTGAAAAGTTTTCTCGAAAATCAGCTGGAAATTCACGGACCTCAGCATCAAACAGGGTCGCCAAGTGGTCAGACTTATCCTAACCATGAGAGGATCTGTCTCGTATAATGGGGGACACCGTGCAAATTAGCTTATAAGACTAATGAATCAGATCCCCAGAAAGGATAATCTCCTTAAAGATCAAAAATCAGCTTTTAAGACTGATATTACTTAATCCTTGAGATTGACCTTAAAGATTGAGAATTCAAACTCATGGAATTCGATGATATCTAAACTCGAGCTTGAACGAGAAAATGTTTTGATCAAATTACAAACCGATTGTTTTCTGAAAACCCATTTTCAATGCGGTCATTACCATTGAACGTAAAATTCTAGGAATTCACCTGGAATTCATTTGGTCACCTGAACCAAATCGGGTATCAACCGTAAGAACGGTGGTTGCATAGCATGGTCAAAGACAGGACCTTGTGCCAGACCGAAAAACTATAGGGTAATCTTTACTATTGCTCCTACCAAGGATAGTAATTGCATCTGACACGATATAGACCATAATCAAAAGCATGTCACGGACATTGCCTCAATAGTTGCGTGTTCAATGATTTCCTTTACAACCGGACGGTAGTTTATCGAAAGGTAATATATGGAGCAAGTATACTGGACGTGTTGCTTTCCCAATACAAGGTTAGCAAGTGGGCGACATAAAACCGCAAGTTTTGAGCTAAAATTTTCAAATCTGAAACCCACCAAACCCACAAAAACAATTTGCAAACACCGATGAAGGGTTATTCTGGAAAACTTATCTAGGGTAAAAGCTAGATTGAATTTTTAAAAAGATCAAATGTTTTCATAAAGATCCAATTTCTTTAAGGATCTAAATTTTCATAGTCATGTGGGACTGTAAACCACATCGTTACTATCATTGTTCATACCGCCATATAGAAATCACTGATGTACAAAGTGTGAAGAATAAAGAAGTGATTCTAGTATTTTTATTTCAAGACTATATTGCTTGAGGACAAGCAACGCTCAAGTGTGGGAATATTTGATAATGCTAAAAACGAACATATATTTCATAGCATTATCTCTCAAGAAAGACAAGCTTTTAGTTGCAATTGTTCTATTTACAAGTGATATTCGTTTAAATAATAAAAGGTGAAGACAAAATCCAGATTCGACGATTTGAATACGCAAATGACCAAAAAGCTAAAAAGTACAAAGTACAATCAAAGTGGTTCAATTTATTGATGAGAAACGTCTAAAAATTACAAGAGTACAAGCCGCAAAACGCAAAGTAAAAGATATTAAATAGTACGAAAGGACGTTCGAAAATCCGGAACCGGAACCAGAGTCAACTCTCAACGCTCGATGCAACAGACTAAAAATTACAAGTCAACTATGCACATGAATATAATATAATATATAATTAATTCTTAAAAATTATATATATATTATATTATATATTAAAACCGTCAGCAAGAAGAAAACAAGCAAATGTGAACTGTCCCAGGGGGCCATGCGATCGCATGGCCTGGCAGTTATAAACCCATGCGATCGCATGGTGAACAGTATCAGCTGACATCCTATAAATTTCGCATGTTTTGGTCGAATGATATACATCTTTTTCTATCCTCTCTATCTCTCACGTAATATATATATATATATATATATATATATATATATATATATATATATATATATATATAATTTTAATTTTAATTTTAATTTTAATTTTAATTTAATAATAATAAGGGTATGTTAGTGAATGTTGTAAGTGTGTAAGTCAAAATTCTGTCCGTGTAACGCTATGCTATTATTAATCATTGTAAGTTATGTTCAACCTTTTTAAATTAATGTCTCGTAGCTAAGTTATTATTATGCTTATTTAAGCCGAAGTAATCGTGATGTTGGGCTAAATATTAAAATTGGGTAATTGGGCTTTGTACCATAATTGGGGTTTGGACAAAAGAACGACACTTGTGGAAATTAGACTATGGGCTATTAATGGGCTTTATATTTGTTTAACTGAATGATAGTTCGTTAATTTAATATAAAGATTTACAATTGGATGTACCTATAAATAACCATATACACTCGATCGGACACGATGGGCGGGATATTTATAAGTACTAACAATCGTTCATTTAACCGGACACGGGAATGGATTAATAGTCAATTGACTTATTAAAACAGTGGTGAATTACATACAAGGAAAATTGGTGTAATTATAGTTTAAGTCCCCAATTAGTTGGAATATTTGACTTCGGATATAAGGATAATTTGACGAGAACACTCGCACTTTATATTTATGACTGATGGACTGTTATGGACAAAAAACCAGATGGACATATCGAATAATCCAGGACAAAGGACAATTAACCCATGGTAATAAATTAAAATCAACACGTCAAACATCATGATTACGGAAGTTTAAATAAGCATAATTCCTTTATTTCATATTTCATCGCACTTTTATTTACTGTCATTTTATTTAATTGCACTTTTAATTATCGTACTTTTTAATTATCGCAATTTTATTTATTGTCATTTTATTTATCGCACTTAAAGTTATCGCACTTTAATTATTGTCATTTACTTTACGCTTTAAATTAAGTTACTTTTTTATTTTTAATATTTTACATTAGGTTTTAACTGCGACTAAAGTTTTAAAATCGACAAACCGGTCATTAAACGGTAAAATCCCCCTTTTATAATAATAATACTACTTATATTTATATATATATTTATATACAAATTTAGTTTTAAATATAGCGTTATACTTGGCTAGATCCCTGTGGAACGAACCGGACTTACTAAAAACTACACTACTGTACGATTAGGTACACTGCCTATAAGTGTTGTAGCAAGGTTTAGGTATTTCCACTCTATAAATAAATAAATAACTTGTGTAAAATTATATCGTATTTAATAGTATTTCCTAGTAAAATATAAGCTATTTCTTATACACCTCTACGCACATCAGTTACAAACCCTTGAATAGTTGTGAAATGGGTTTGTGGTTAGTAGATGGGTTTTGACCCGTTATTAGCGGGTTATGGTTTGATGACGAATTTGGTCATGGTTTTAGGTATAATCACTAAACCATAAATGTGTTAGTGTATAGATGTTCATAAGAACTTGTGTACTAGTCAAAATGGGTATTGACCTTGATTTGTGTCGAATTATGTTTTGAGTCAAGAATTGGCATATCAAGTATGTAAATACTTGATTTAGGTGGTATTTGGTGTTTTGGGAATATAATCATTAGCCGTTAGTGATTTTGGGCGTTTTTGAGACTTATGTCAAAATGGATAAATTTGAATGGGTCGGAATTACCACCCGTAGTGGTCATTGGTGAAGTCCACTTTAGGTGTCTAAATGGGCGGTTTGTTAAGGTAAGTAGAAACACTTGGTTAAGGGTGTTGGAGTTAAATTCTCTCATAGAGAATGTATGTTAATTGTTTGTATATCTATATGCGTATTATAGGTAAAAGGTTTGCTCGGTTGCGTTTGGAAGCGATTTACATACATGATTTATGCGGGCGTTTCGAGGTGAGTGGAATAATTATACGTGTATGTATATAGTGTATTTATTTGTGTGCTATGGTATGAACCAAAGAGCCGATAGTGCCATAGTATGTGCGATTGTGCTATGATGTGAACCAAAGAGCCGGTAGCATCATGGTACGTGTGTTGCAGTGTGAACCAAAGAGCCGGTAGCACTATAGCATGAGTTGTTAGGGTGTGAACCAAAGATCAGGTAGCACCTTAGCGTGAGTATGACTCAATGTTATGATGTGAACCAAAGAGCCGGTAGCATCATGACAAATGCGTAGTGGCGTGAACCAAAGAGCCGGTAGCGCCATAGCATGTGACGTATGGTGTGAACCAAAGAGCCGGTAGCACCATAGCGTGGGTATGGTTAACCATATTGTGTGTGTGTGTGTGTGTGTGTGTTGTTTATATATAATTTTATATTGTGATGAATATATGCTATTGGTTATGGTAGCTTGCAGTATTGGAGATTATTAGCCTTATACTTTGTGATGGTATGCTAATTAGATTGCTAGCGTGTATACGGTATTTGTGTAAGTGTTTGCAAGTAAGTAGATTATATATGTATATGTATAATTATTGCATTCACTAAGCTTTATGCTTACCCCTCTCGTTGTTTACCTTTTTACAGGTATAGTGATTTGTGAAGCTAGCTAGTTGTTAGACTGGATGCGTAGGAGCGCTTGGGCTTGATGGGGTAGCTCTTGGATGTTTGGACACGGATTGGGGGTTTGGTAGTCCCCGGGATTATGCTCTTGGTATTGGGTTGGGTTATTGAGTCTTAACCCGTATTTGTGGCGTAAACACTTTTATTTAACATTTTATTGATGTAAAACTTGAGTTGATTGTACAAAAACATTTGGTTGTGGATTTGAAGTGTTTAATGTATTTTGAAATGAAATGGGGCTGATCAGGTCTGGTGGACGCCGTCCAGATTTGGTTGGAAGCCGTCCAGTATAACGTGGGTTGGGTGAGTTCAGTCACAGAACATTTTAATGTTACTGGACGCCGTCCTGATTGTTAGACGCCGTCCTGTCCTTTGTTACCGGACGCCGTCCAGATGGTCTATAAAAAAAATTAAGTCGTATTTTTGGTAAAATGAAGTTGGGTCGTTACAAGTGGTATCAGAGCATAGTCTAAGGGAATTAGGTGACCTTGGAATAGGTGCCTAGTCTTAGACTTATTGGCGGTTATGCATTATTTGCGGGACTTGTAGGAATACGGGTCGGATTGAGATTTGTTAGTGCCTTAGAGTAGGTGACTAACTAGGACTTGCGTTTGTCAAAGTGTGATTATGTGGGGCCTTATTTCGTGTGTAAATTATTGCCTCACACAGATAGTGCCTAATGTAAGTAGGCGAACTTGGACGTTGTTTCAGTGATAGTCACCTAGGTTGTAGGTTAACTTGTTGTTGTGGTGTACTTGTGTACGTTTATTACTATATTGTATATGGGTGTATATATACAGGTATCTATTTGGTGCGGTGTCCTAGGGATGAATCTATTGGAGATGTTCGAATGTTTGGCGGTTTTGAGTGATCAAGTTCACGGTAAGGACTTTGGTCATTCGGGTACTAGGAGTTAATCGTGTGTTATTTTGTGTGAATGTCGCGTCAGTCCGGGTAAAGTACTTTACGTGACCATGCTAAAATGGTAAGGTACGCAATTGTAATAGTGACTGATCACCATTATTACAACCGTGTATCTTGACATCAAGCATGATATGATGAGTACCGAACGGAGGAAACGTGGCATGGTTGAGGTTGATTCGGGATAAATTAGGAATCTTTTATTGGTTCCTAGGATATAGTGGTCTCGGATGATGTGCTTGTTGTCACATCGGATTTGTTGTGAGTCAAAAATTGTTACGGTGGATTCGGTTAGTTAAGCGAGTGAGCCAACTCACGAGTTCGGTGCATATTTAGTCACCCTACGTAGTGGGTGCATTATTTGAGATTGTCATTGGTTTTAGTTACCCATCGTAACTAGGATGACCGATTTATGTGTGCGTGTGTGCGACGAGGAGTTAAATTCCGTAATGGAATGCGACAAGTCTAATGATTGTAGTTTTGAGTTACACTCGGTAGAGTGTGTGGTTAGAGGAGCATGTAAGGATTCTAGTTGTGAGTCGCCTTAGAATTGGCGAATCGAGTAGTCTTAGGGTCATTAAACTCATGGGAGTGGGACCCAAATGACATTGGTGGCGTTAGTGTGTTGTGCATTATAGGGTAACATTCCTAACGGAATATCCCTTGTAGTGGTGGATGTGTAGATGTGCGAAGGGTGTAAGACTTGGTGTTTTCAAGCATCTCTTTAGTGATAGATGAAAGGTTTCATTAGGCTATATCGTTTGGCCTTGTGAAAATTGCGGGTAGCGTGTGATCGCAAGGAACCTTCGATAAGACAATAAACCGTAAGGTTTGTTGGGTAGGAACCGGTTCTTAGAGAAAATGTAAAAACAGGTTCCTAAAGTAGCTATGGAACCGGTTTTAAAAAAGAAGGAAATGGGGAACCGTTTTTTATAAAGACCGGTCTCTATTCCTAACTTTAGAAACCTGTTTTTAATTAAAAACCGGTTTCCACTTTAAAACCCACTTTTTTTATAAAACCGCTCTCAATCGTAGAACTTTAGAAACCCTTTTTTGATAAAACCGGTCTCGATGCATTTTATTTTTGGGCGGGAAACAAAATGTTAAAAATTCATTTAGATATCATTACTTATAGTACCCAAAACCAAAAGCTTACTTCATCCTTCATCTTCACTATATCTTCTGCTTTTACTCTCCCACATTTGCTTCTATTTTAAGGTACACCCTTTAATTATTCCGTCTTTTATACAATGACTTCATCTTATAATATTTTGACTTCTCTTGTTAATACAATATAACCTATTTAAGTTTTAAAGTATAAATGATTTTCATATATTGCAGGTGATGATGAAAAAAGAAAAATAGATTATAAATCTGAACTAACAGATCAGTTAAATTTCGTATAATAATGATGAATCATCGCTAGCAAGTTGGGTTTCAGAGATACATATAAAGAGATGAAGATGCTATCTGCATAAAAATATAAAGAATTATGAACCAGATGAAACTTGCAAGTTGCACTAAATCTTTAATTTCATGAAGTGATGAACATATATAATAATCATAAAACATGTCTAGAACCAGATAAAAACTCGTAACTAGCAGTATATTACATTGTGACTAAGAAAGTATATTGTTATTAACAAGAACAAAAAAAAAATTAGGTTTGGAAACCGGTTTTTATTAAAAAAGAGGTTTCTATTGTCAAGAATAGGAACCTGTTTTTTAGAAAAAACCGGTTCCAAAAGTCGAGTTTAGGCACCAGTCTCCACTTTAGAAACCCCTATACATAGAAACCGGTTTTAAAACCGGTTTCTAAAGCCTTAAAAACCGGTTTCCTTTCTCTTTTTTGTAGTAGTGGCTCATGAATGTAAGTGCTTGCTCTTTTACATAATTTGACTTTGTACGAAATGCTTTTTGTAGGGCGGTGTTGGGGAGCGTAAGTGACTATGTTACTCATGAAGGGGTTTGTTTAAAATTTCTTAAAACAATTTAGCAGCGGAAGCATGTACAACAATTTTTAAACCTTTCAAAAACTCCCCACCAAGGATCCAATTGCATGTTGTTAAGCAAACTAAATAATAAATAGTGATTTTAAAGGCTACAACCTTTGAAGACTTTAAACTTGAGAAGAAATAGATGCTTAGGATGTAGGAGTCAAATTAGCCTCCCTCTATCGGTAATCCACACTTGAGCAAAATTCCAATACCAAATGGATGCTAGTCCTCAACCGTTAATGAGTGAAAGAACAAGATTAAGAACAACCTTCTACCTTGTGTTTTCTTACACTATGTTACTTGAACTAGTAACTCTTTTACTTACTAAAAGAAATACTTAGAAGTTGTTTTGCATGAGAGAAAAATGAAAGATAATAAGATGCATATCTTTCAAAAAATGTGTGTACGTATGTTTTATAAATGAATCTTACAAACTTACACACATAAGAAGTTAATAATAATTAGCAATACCAAAATGATTATTACCAACTCCATTATTGATCTTACAAACTCCATACGCAAAGAATTCAAAAGGTGACTAACCACTTTGACTAATCACTTTGGCCTTTTGCACAATTTGTCAAGTTATATTTGTCAAATATAACACAATCAAATGTTACTTGCAACATTACTAGGTGCATATATATTGTTACTTCATTGTACATAATTATTTCAACTAAATAATAATGTTATCATACATATTATGGTTGATTATATTTAAATCTCATTTAAATACTTAATTGGTATCTAGTTGCTCTATGTGTGTGACCCTATAGGTTTATATGTGTTAGTAGTGTAAACATAAGTTAAAGCTTGGGCATTAATAACCAACAATCTCCCATTTGCACAAGATTTAACATATGTATACACAGACAGTGGTAAACGTCTAGCAACATGCCACTGCCCCTAACAACATATAAAATGTGTCATTCCGAGCATCCATTGATTCTCAAGTTAGAGAAACTTTAAATCAATATTAAGGTAAGGTATCAGTTATCCCTTTGTTACTGACATCTTGTTGAGCATGAGACATGGATAGTAATTAATCTCATATTTTGCTCATACATTTTGTTACTCGATCAAGATTGAAAATGATAAAATAAACACCATTGAATACATCAATATAGTTTGAGCGTAGCCACACATCTTAATCAATTCAAATCATCGAGGGGCCCATAGATGTCAATCTCTCATTCAGATGAGAGGAACAAATCCCGTCTAGACTACACACGTCTTTCATGTGTCTCATATTATACTTAACAATAGCTTTTATGATTGCCTGGCTAAAGAACAACGTTTGACTATGTCAAAGTATAACAATCCTCACACTTAAGACCCAATATGTATCTACGGTCTAAGGATATAAAGATATTACCATTTTCAAGAATCACTTATGACATCAATCCATGATGTGATCTTGAAAGCGGGTCAAGTCCAATGTTTATTCTCTAATAAACATAGGTGAATTTGGTTGCAACTCCCTTGCCTTACTTTCATCTTGATGAAAGTCAACCAACTTATTCACATTAGTCTTAAGTCATAATTATTCCCATAATTGTGATCGACTATGGACGTTTTAGAATAACAATGTTATTCAAGGATTTAAACATGCTAATAAAGAACACAACAATTATTAATGAGTATGATTATCTTCAAATACATCATATCATTTAATATAAATGTTGCATAAATGTTCCAAAATATCATAATACTAAATTACAAATCATTCCAATTATTAACATTACGAAGCCCTATGCACCGAGCATGACCCTCGTGTTTTGATTGTGCCAAAGCCTTTGTAAAAGGATCAGCAAGGTTTTGATCTGTGTGAACTTTGCGAATAAAAATATCTCCGTTTCCCACTATGTGATGTATGTAGTGGAATCTCCTAAGGATATATTTGGTGCTATGATGCGATCTAGGTTCTTTTGCTTGAGCAATAGCACCATTGTTGTCGCAAAATATTTCGATGGGGTCTTCTATGCTTGGCATCACCCCTAAATCAGCAATGAACTTTTTCATCCATGCAGCCTCTTGTGCTGCCTCCGATGCAGCAATGTATTCAGCTTCTGTAGTAGATTGTGCAACTACTTTCTGCTTAGAACTTTTCCAAGTTATAGCTCCTTCATTCAAGATAAAGACATATCCAAATTGTGATCGTGAATCATCTCTATTAGTTTGGAAGCTAGCATCTGTGTAGCACTTTACAGTAAGATCTTCTTCCACACCACCATAAATCAAGAACATATCTTTAGTCCTTCTTAAGTACTTTAGGATGTTCTTGACAGCCATTCAGTGGCTTTCACCCGGATTTTGTTGGTATCTACTCGTCATGCTCAAAGCATACGATACGTCTGGTCTTGTGCATAACATGGCATACATAATAGATCCAATTACAGAAGCATATGGAGTTCTATTCATTCATCTAAGCTCATCATTTGTGCTAGGACTTTGAGACTTTCTCAATATTGTACCATGTGACATTGGCAAAAATCCGCATTTAGAATCTTGCATCTTGAATCTTTTTAGAATCTTTTCAATATATGCACTTTGGCTCAAACCGATTAGCCGCTTTGATCTATCTCTATAAATTTTTATTCCTAGAATATAAGCAGCATCGCCAAGGTCTTTCATTTGAAAACACTTCCCAAGCCAAGACTTTACCTTTTGTAAAGTTGGAATGTCATTTTCAATAAGTAGTATATCATCTACATATAAGATTAAAAATACTACTATGCTCCCACTAGCCCTTTTGTAAACACATGGCTCATCTTCATTTTTGATAAAATCAAACTCTTTTATTTTCTCATCAAAACGAAGATTCCAGCTTCTAGATGCTTGCTTTAATTCGTAAATGGCTCTTTTAAGCTTACACACTTTATAAGGATACTTAGGATTTACAAAACCTTCTGGTTATTCCATATAGACATCTTCACTTAAGTGTCCATTAAGGAATGCGGTTTTGACATCCATTTTCCATATCTGATAGTCATAATATGCGGCTATGGCAATGAGTATTCTAATTGATTTTAGCATGGCTACTGGAGATAAAGTTTCATCATAGTCAATACCATGAGTTTGAGTGAAACCTTTCGCCACTAGTCTTGCCTTAAATGTATGTACATTTCAGTCCATATCGGTTTTCTTCTTGAAAATCCATTTCTCCCAACAGCCTTGCTGTCAGGAGGTAGATCAACTAAGTCCCATACTTCGTTGTCATACATGGACTGCATCTCGTCATTCATAGCTTCATGCCATTTCTTAGATTCAGGATCTAATGTAGCATTTTTGTAGTTAGTGGGCTCACTTTCATCCACCAAGAAAATTTCATCATATCTTTCAGGACTATGACGAGGTCTACTAGATCTACGAATGTCTTGTGTTAGTTCAGGTTCCTGAGCAACCAATTGTTCAGGTTCTTCAACAGTTTGTTGATAGCTAGTGCCAACCTCAGGTGTGATATTTTGTGGTTCTTGAATTTCTTCAAGTTCTACATTACTCCCACTTGCTTTATTTAATAGAAACTCTTTTTCTAGAAAAGTAGCGTGTCTAGAAACAAACACTTTGTTCTCGGTAGGATTGTAGAAATAATATCCCATAGAATCCTTTGGGTATCCCACAAAAATGCATTTGATAAATCTGGAATCAAGTTTGTTGGAAGTTTCTTGTTGAACATGAGCTTCGCAACCCCAAACTTTCAAATAAGATAAGTTTATAACTTTTCCATGCCATAACTCGTATGGTGTATTATTCACCTTTTTGGTTGGTACCATATTTAATATGCAAGCAACGGATAATAAGGCATAGGTCCAGAAGGATGGAGGAAGTGTAGTATGATTCATCATAGATCAAACCATATCAAGTAAGGTTCGGTTCCTCCTCTCAGAAACACCATTATGTTGTGGTGTTCTGGGTGGAGTGCGTTGTGAAATAATTCCACAATTCTTTAGATGATCGTAAAACTCTTGATACAAGTACTCACCTCCTCGATATGATCAAAGGACCTTTATCGTTTTGCCGAGCTGATTTTGAACCTCATTTTGAAACACTTTGAACGTTTCAAATGCCTCATGTTTATGTTTCAATAAGTAAACGTAACCAAATCTATTAAAATCATCACTAAATGTAATGAAGTATCTTTCACCATTTCTTGACATAGTTCTAAAAGGACCGCATACATCGGAATGTATAAGTCCCAAAAGATCCTTTGCTCTTTCTCCGGAACTGGAGAAAGGTGCCTTTGTCATCTTTCCGCTTAAACAAGATTCACATACATCAAATGACTAAGAGTTAGTTGATTTTAAAATTCCATCAGATTGGAGTTTGGTTATGCTTTTCTTGTTTATGTGACCAAGACGACAATGCCATAGATAAGTTTGATTCAAGTCATGCTTGGATCTTTTGGTGTTTATGTTATACATAGAACTATTATTGGATGAATCTTGTATGTCAACTTCATATATGCCATTGTGAGGCCGTGCCTCAAAATAAAAAACATCTTTATTGAAAACTGAAATATTACCATTAGGAAAAGCATACGAGTAACCAGATTCATACAAACGTGCAGCTGAAATAATGTTCCTAGTTAGACTAGGGACATAATAACAATTATTTAATATTAAATACAGGCCATTTGGTAACAAAAGTTCATAAGTGCCTATTGCTACGACCGCAACATGTGCTCCGTTGCCAACATGCAATACCAAATCGCCTGGTTTTAGCTGCTTAATCTTTCTTAGACCCTGCACATTATTACAAATGTGAGTTCCACAACCAGTATCAAATACCCATAAATTACTAGAGAAAGCAAATAGTTCTATCATATAGATACCTGAGGTGCTAGCATCGCTAGCCTTTGTCTTCTTCAGCTCTGCAAGGTAAGTCGGGCAGTTTCACTTCCAATGACCAATTTCTCCACAATGGGAACAAGTGGCATCTTTGGCAGGTTTTTCTTTCTTTTTGAAAAAATCCTTTGGGACAAACTTTTTGCCTTTATAGTTGCCTTGACTCTTAGGTTTGCCTTTACCTTTGCCTTTGGCTTGTGGCTTCTTGATTTTTCCTTCCAGAATCATGAGGACTTCAGAGGTTTTGGATGGAATATTCTTCTCGGCAGTCTTATGCATTAAATGCAACTCCGAGATAGATTTCTCCAAATTGTTCATATTGTAGTTCAAGACGAACTGGTCATATGACTTTGGTAGTGAGTTGAGGATCAAGTCTATTTCCAACTCAGGACCAATGGAAGATCCAAGCCTCTCAAGCTGATCTATGTAGATCTTCATTTTTAGAACATAAGAGCTTACAGATGTCCCCTCTGTCATCTTGCATGCATGTAATGCTCTGACAGTTTCAAAGCGTTGTTGCCTAACTTGTTGCTGGAACATTTCCTTTAGCTGCTTAAGCATCTCAAAGGCATCATGATGTTCCAGGTCCTTTTACAAGTCTGGAATCATGGTGGCCAACATGAGGCAAGCTACCTCTGTGGAGTCATCAGTGTGCTTAGTCCAAGCATCTTGAATGCTCTTAGTGGCATTAGCAGGGGGTTCCTTGGGAACGGGTCTATCAAGTATATACGACTTCTTTTCGACTTTGAGAACAATTCTCAAATTACGATACCAGTCTAAGAAGTTCATATCATTGAGTTTTTCCTTTTCTAAGACAGATCTTAGAGAAAGGTGGTGAACGGGTATAGTTGCATTGGGTGACATCTACAAAATTAACAAAGTTCTTTTAGTATTTTAATATTTGATCCTTTAATAATTGATTACCCTAACTTTCTTATGAAAAATTAATTTGTTAAAGGCTAGAATCCAAGTTACATTTAACCTTGAGTGGTTGGCAGATGCTCTCTCCACTAAGTTTAAATTAACAAGGTCGGTAGCGATTACCAATTGCAAGTCTAATACAATTTCTATATCTTAATGGGATCCTTAACAATAATTGTCAACTGCTATGTTTAATCCCATCTATGCCTTGGGCATCTTGTGTTTGGCTGATGCTCTCTCCACAAGAAGCACCAATTAAGTTGTCCTATTTAAAACTTATGGTGTTCGGCCCAAGACTGTCATGGGAATCTATGACGACCCTCAATTTTTCATTTCTGTTTTAATTGTTCCATTAATAGGATTACTTGTATTCATGACCTTTATTTAATAAACTTTGATTAAATATTATCTTTTGATCAATAATTCTATTAATATAAAGTTTATGCATTTGTGTTTCATTATTTTTAAAACTATATGTAATATTAAAAAGTGATATTTTATAACCTTTAAAAATTACTACAAACTAATTGGAACTAATTAAAATTAATAAAAGTTAGGGACAAATAAACAAATAAGATGTATTTAAATAACTGTAACCCTAATATTTACAATATTAATAATTAATAATAATAATAATAAAAGAAAAATGTATAAAATATATATAAATAAATAAGTATACCGTAATAAAAAAAATATAAATACTTGCATAACTAAGGAATGCCGTAAAAAAAAAGAAATAAATCACAAGATCACAAGTAATCGGCTGTTAAGGTGTAGAGGATAAAAACTTAATCTCTAAGCATGATTAATCCTAGCCTAACACAAATTGTTTTCTTGTTCTCCAAGTAACTTGAGGAAAGTAGGACAATTGAAACTATATAAAGCCATCGTGATTTCCAGGATTATTCACCACAAAAAAATCCTGAAACTGTTGACTAAATCTCCTGCTACCCAGCCAGTTTTCTATCGACTAATATTCCCTTGTTTCCCTCCAAATCCAGTCGACTAAACCCATACAAAACACCTTCTGTTGTCGACTGAATCATCCCTCAAAAAGCCTGCTGTGAATCACCATTAAACCTGCACAATTCGTCCATCATTCTGCTGTGTTTCTTCTATTTTCTGCTCGTCTGTTACTGCATAACTGCTGCGTTTCTTTTCTGTTTCTGCCTGCTGCTGTACGTGACCCAAAGAAGTCCAAGAAACCTCTTCTTGATCGAGTATTGCTGCTGTGTGTTCTCAGTTTCCTGTCGAGCTTATTCTGACCCAAAAGACCTTAATTGGGTCGTTGTTTGCTACTGCTTGGTTTTCTGTTTTCTGACTCGCAAATCATCACCAATCCTTGAATCATTAACCCTAAGGTATAACTAATAAACCCTAGTTCATTCCTACATTCAATCCTTTAAGTTTTTTTTTTTTTTTTTTTGCTATAAGTATTATGTTTAGAGTCAAGATTAATTAATGAATGAATTGATTGTTGTAAGGATAATTATTATGTATAATGTTAATGGTTATGATCCAAGTTAAAAGATATAATTATAAGATTGTGATAATGATAAAAGAGGTATGATAATAAACTAGTTGTTATAAAAAAAAAGAGTTATGAATTATGAATTGTTTATGAAGTAGTAAGGTTATGTTAAAAGTAGATTATGAATATGAGTTAATATTGATAAAAAGAAGATTAGGGTTTAGACATGATTAATGAAAATAGATAAAGATTTTGAATTGATTATGGCTAAAAAGATTACTAGTTGTTAAGTTAAAAACTTATGATTTTATATTAAAACTATTAGTTTAAGGTTATGATAATTAGGTTATGATTTCATGAGCATGAGTTAAATTAATAAGTAATAACGAAGATGATATACGTGCATGCATGCATGCATGCATGCATGCATGCGTATGTATGTACATATGTATAGGTAGGTATATACTTGTGTATATATTTAGATATATATACATACGTGTATATGTATGTGTATATATGTATGTATATGTACGTGTGTATGTATGTATGAACGTGTATTAAGTAAGTATTATTATGAGTTAGTAAACCTAATAATAAGAAAGGTAATAAATATATGTATATGTACCATTTTACACTATTATATAAGTAACACATACATCTACTATATATATATATATATATATATATATATATATCATATAGTTATAAATACATACATGAATGATAATAATAAAGAATATATGTATACGTATGTATCACATAGAGGTATATTTATAGATGTAACATATAATGATAAGTATATATAAAAGTTGAATAATTAAAGATTAATAATACTATTATTAGTATAACTTATACACTTAATTATATAGTAACACTTAATAACACTAAGTATATTATTATTACTTATATAAATATAACTTTCTCGAAAACGGTCACTATTAATATAGTTTGCTATATTAATAAACAAACTTAATGTCTATTAGACATCAACTAATCGAACATTATATCTCTAGGTTGAGATCTCCGATTACACACTCCATTCATACTACTTGCGTGGATTTTTCTTGCTTGCTATTAAGGTGAACTTCATAGCCCCACTTTTTAACTATCTTTATATACTTGTTTTGAACTTTTGGGGTGAGACACATGCTTGCTTTCAAACTGTTTTACGCTTAGACACAAGTACCTGAAAACTGTTTAACTGTGCTGACATGCTTTGATTCATGCTAAATCCCTACCATGATATCGTTAATTGCTACGTATAAAGGCAAGCTTAGTTATTGTGAATAACGCTATTGAGAGTGACGTCTCTAACCATTTGACCGTTGGTCTTTGGTTACATAATAATGATTAAACGACACTGACTGTTCAAGGTGTCCTGGGGTAACTTTATTTACGTCTCGATATCATAACTTTAGCATTTACTTTTGATAACTAAATCTTGTGGTCTAAAACTATATATTAAACCTATGTTGTTCACTCAACCTTTTTGGTTGACACTTTAAGCATGTTTTGTCTCAGGTGAAGATTGCTAAAGATTTTGTGTGCTATTTGGACTTTGCTGCTTTTGGAGTCCGCATTTATCATTTACATTATTGAATTAAAACAATTTAGTTTACATTTACTTTTATTAAGGATTCAATTGTAATGACTTAATACATTCAGCTGCGTTAATACATTGGTTTTTAATTAAAACGTCTCATATAGAGTCGTTCTCACTTTACACTTGTGTTATGATATTGGTTAGTCACATATTACCCCCGGTTCCACTTAGGGGGTGTGTCAGATTGATATCAGAGCCAGGCTATTATAGAGAACCAGAATTGCATGTTATGTGTGCCTTATGTGTTAGTTAGGGTGCCTTAGTAATCCATAGGTCTATAACCTTTCCTGCCTCGATTTTTAAGTACTTTCCTTTACATTCTAATTCGTGCTTTTGCGTCTTCCTTAGTACTTGCCTAACTTAGTTCTTTCATGTCTTTTAGTATGTCTCGCTTTAGCCCGATCATCATCTCCGACAACGAGTCCGAAGGATCCGTTAACTCACCAGTCTACACACCTACTACTCCACCCGCATCACCAGTTTATGAACCTGCTACACCGCCCACATCACCTGTTTACACGCCCGCTACTCCTCCACACTCTCCTCCAATGGGAGAATCCCGCACTAATGCTAACTATGATAGGGATGACAAGGAGGAAGAACCCGAATCCGAGCCCTCTGTTGACTCACCTCTCTCTCTAAAGAGGAAGGAACCCGAGACCCCGACTAATGATATCCCCGGTCCTTCTAAGAAACAAGATACCATTGACTTGGCAATGATCATTAAACTCCAAGATAGGTTGGAAAAGGAGCAAGAGAGCATCTTTAATTTCATGTCCGATTATATCAAGTACCAAAGGCAAAAGCACCAAGTATTTGAAGGTTTCATGAAATCCGTTCAAGAACTCCTAGGGGATAAAGAGCAAGCGTCTGTTCATGCCCGATTGGCTAAGGTCAAATAGAGCCAAGACCAATTGGGGAAGATGATGGCCGACATGAAAGCGCTTCAAGATAAGTCAATGAAGGATTTTGAATATTTCTTCAAAGAGTACCATTAGATAGTTTTCTTCTAGAATATGTTTTCCATTTTCGTATTAGTGTTTTAATTCATTGTAAAGGCTTTGCCTAAAACTACTATCTTAGTTTCGTTTCATGTTTATTCTAGTTTTCGTACCGTGTAATAAAAGATGTTAGTTATCTTTGTGATGTTTAATAAAATTTAAGTGTTTTTGTTACATCTCGTTGTTTTCTCTTATATATTTCCCTATTACATGTTGTGTGAAATTTGTGCATTATTAAACAACTTATAACTTATTAGCACCATAACTCTTCAACTAATATTGTTTTCATGTATTGAAGATCATGGCTCAATCAACTCGTGGTGCTAACACTCTTCCAAATGTCACTTTGATTCCCGCACAATTTCAACAACTGCTTGCTGCCGCTCAAGGCAACAATAATCAAGGGAACAACCAAGGGAATCCACCTACATCATGTACCTACAAGGAGTTCATGAACTGTAAGCCTCTATCCTTCAATGGGAATGAGGAAGCAGTCGAGCTAACTCGTTGGTTCAAAAAACTTGAATCAAACTTTCGTATATGTAACTGCGCGGAAGCTGACAAAGTGAAGTATGCCACTCACACCTTAGGTGGCCTTGCTTTGACTTGGTGGAACGCTTATGCCCAAACTGTGGGGCTAGATGCTGCTAATGCTATTCCATGGGCCGTTGTGAAAAGAATGATGACGGATAAGTTTTGCCCAAGGAATCAAATTCAAAGGCTAGAAGTGGAGTTTTGGGAATTGAAGGTCATTGGTACTAACATTGAAGCTTATACCAACAGGTTTACAGAGTTGGTTTCTTTGTGTCCGAATATGGTACCAACTGAACAAAAGAAGATTAAGCGATACATAGAAGGTCTTCCTGATGAGATTCAAGGAAATGTTATTGCTGCTAGTAAGGAGACCTTAGATGCAGTGATACTTATGTCTCAAAATTTGATGATGGCTAAGAGGAGAAAGGCCGCGGCTAATAAATAAGCCGAAGCTAAGTCTAGTGAGGGTAAGAGAAAGTTTGAACCATCTCAAGGTTCAAGCCAAGGTTCAAACAAGAAAGCTGCCAATAGTTCTAGAAGTGGTTATGTTGGGACAAAACCACAATGTAACCGTTGTGATAGGCATCATAATGGAAAGTGTATGGCTCATTGCACCAAGTGCAAGAAGGTGGGTCATATACCTAAGTATTGTAAAGTGCCCGCTACAAAGGCAAACGCTTTTGTTCCAACTTGCTATGGTTGTGGAGAAGTTGGAGATTTCCGCAATCAGTGTCCAAAGAACCAGGGTAACAATGGTAATGCTAAGAGTCGTGCTTTTGTGATAACTACCGAAGAAGCCCGTGAGGATGATGAAGTGATAACGGGTACGTTTCTTGTTAACAACATCTATGCTACTATTTTATTTGATTCTGGTTCCAATAGAAGTTATGTGTCTACTGAATTTTGTGCCTTATTCACCGAAAAACCACAAGCCTTAGAAATTAAACGACTTGTAGAAGTAGCTAATGGTAAGGTTATGAAAGTAGACAACGTGTATAAAAACTGTGATCTGATCCTAGCTGATAAATACTTTTAGATCGACCTTTTGCCAGTCCTGTTAGGAAGCTTTGACGTAGTCGTAGGAATGGATTGGTTACGCCCGTTAAGAGTTGCAATCATGTACTATGAGAAAACCATTAACATTCCTCTAGAAAATGGTGAAACTCTAATCGTTCAAGGAGAGACAAGTGGTTCTAAACTTAATATCATCTCTTTTATCAAAAACCCGCAAATATCTAATGAAGGGATATCAAGCTATCTTAGCTCATGTTAAGAAAGTCGAACCGGAAGAAAAACGTATCGAAGATGTACCAGTGGTTAGAGACTTTCCCGAAGTATTTCCCGAGGAACTCCCTGGTCTCCCACCCCAACGACAAGTTGAGTTTCAAATTGATTTGACTTCCGGTGCTGCACCGATTGCAAAGGCACCATACTGACTAGCTCCATCCGAAATGAAGGAATTATCTAGCCAACTCCAAGAACTTTTGGAGAAAGGTTTCATTCGTCCTAGTTCGTCTCCGTGGGGAGCCCCTGTTCTATTTGTCAAGAAGAAAGATGGCACGTTGAGAATGTGTATTGATTACCGAGAACTCAACAAGCTAACCATCAAGAATCGTTATCCACTGCCGCGTATAGATGACCTATTTGAACAACTGCAAGGGTTAAGTATTTATTCGAAGATTGATCTTAGGTCGGCTTACCATCAATTGAGAGTCAAGGAAACTGATGTTTCTAAGACTGCTTTCCAAACTCGCTATGGGCATTATGAGTTTCTTGTCATGCCTTTTAGTTTAACCAATGCTCCTGCTGTATTCATGGATCTTATGAACCGTGTATGCAAACCTTATCTTTATAAATTCGTGATTGTTTTCATCGACGATATTCTAATCTATTCCAAGAACGAGAAAGAACATGAGCAACATTTGCGATTGATTCTAGAACTCTTAAAGAAGGAACAACTGTATGCCAAGTTCTCTAAATGTGAATTTTGGTTACGAACCGTACAATTTCTCGGACATGTAGTTGATAGTGAAGGAATACATGTCGATCCGTCGAAAATCACTGCTATTAGAAACTGGGAAGTGCCGAGTGCGAAACATATTCGCCAATTTTTGGGACTTGCTGGTTATTACCGAAGATTCATCAAGGACTTTTCCATTCTAGCCAAGCCTCTCACTAAGCTAACTCACAAGGGGAAGAAGTTTGAGTGGTCCGACGAACATGAATCTGCTTTTAAGGTTCTAAAGGATAAATTGACCACAGCCCCGATTCTATCACTACCCGATGGCAACGACGATTTTGTAGTCTATTGTGATACCTCGAATCAAGGTTTCAGATGTGTCTTAATGCAACGTAACAAAGTTATAGCTTATGCATCTAGACAATTGAAGAAACATGAGAAGAACTATACCACGCATGACCTAGAGTTAGGAGCTGTGGTATTCGCATTGAAGATGTGGAGACATTATCTCTACGGGATTAAATTCACGGTGTTTACCGATCATAAAAGTCTTCAACATATCTTTAACCAAAAGCAACTAAACATGAGACAAAGGCGTTGGGTCGAGTTATTAAATGACTATGACTATGAGCTTAAATATCATCCTGGCAAGGCGAATGTAGTTGCCGATGCCCTTAGTAGAAAAGATCGTGTCAAACCGATCCGAGTCCGAGCTTTAAACATACGTATTCGTACGAATCTTACATCTCAAATCCGTGAAGCATAACTTGAGGCATTGAAGGAAGAGAATGTCCAAATCGAGGGACTTAAAGGTCTCATAAAGCAACTTGAAATCAAGGGAAACAGAATAAGGTATTTTAATAACCGAATCTGGGTCCCCATTTTTGGAAATCTTCGTGAACTAGTCTTGGATGAAGCACATAAGACTAGGTATTCTATTCACCTGGGCTCTAGTAAAATGTATCACGATGTGAAAGAGTTTTATTGGTGGCCTAATCTTAAGTCTAATATTGCTGATTATGTGAGCAAATGTCTTACTTGTTTGAAGGTTAAGGCCGAGCATCAAAAGCCGTCTGGTTTACTTCAACAACCAGATATTCCGCAGTGGAAGTGGGAATGTATCACTATGTATTTCATCACCAAGTTGCCTAAGACTTCAAACTGCAATGATACTGTATGGGTCATAGTGGATCGTCTTACTAAATCTGCACACTTCTTATCGATCAAAGAAACCGACAAGATGGAGAAATTGTCACAACTTTATATCAAAGAGATTGTCTCACGTCATGGATTCCCTATTTCAATCATTTCAGATCGCGACAGTCGATTTATCTCTAGATTTTGGAAAACTTTACAATCTGTTCTTGGAACCCAACTCGACATGAGTACTGCTTATCATCCGCAAACCGATGGTCAAAGTGAACGAACCATTCAAACCTTGGAAGATATGCTTCGTGCTTGTGTTATCGATTTTGGTAAAAGTTGGGATAGACACTTGCCTTTAGCCGAATTTTCTTATAACAACAGTTATCATTCAAGTATTAAGGCTGCACCTTTTGAAGCCCTGTACGAACGAAAATGTAGATCTCCACTGTGTTGGGATGAACTAGAAGATAGAAAAATAACCGGTCCGGAAATCATTCATGAAACAACCAAAAAGATCGTTCAAATTAAGAAACGATTAGAAACTGCCCGCAGCCGACAAAAGAGCTATGCTGATATTCGTCGGAAAGATTTAGAATTCCAAGTTGGTGATAAAGTCATGTTGAAAGTATCCCCTTGGAAAGGAGTCGTTCGTTTTAGTAAACGAAGCAAACTAAGTCCGCGTTTTGTTGGACCTTTCAAGATTATTGAAAGAATTGGTCCCGTGGCTTATCGATTAGAACTACCTGTTGAGCTTAGTAAGGTACACGACGTGTTTCACGTCTCAAATCTAAAAAAGTGTCTTGCTGATGACACACTCGTTATTCCTTTGGATGACATTCGCATTGATGAAAAGATGCACTTCATAGAAGAACCAATTGAGGTCGTTGATCAAACCGAGAAACGCTTGAAACAAAGCACTATACCTATTGTTAAAGTCCGTTGGAATTTGCGACGAGGCCCCGAGTATACCTGGGAACGTGAAGACCAAATGAGACGGAAATATCCCCATCTCTTCTCAACCGCAGATGCATCCGAGAAGTCCACCTAAAACTTCGGGACGAAGTTTTTATTAATGGGGAGGTACTATGACGACCCTCAATTTTTCATTTCTGTTTTAATTGTTCCATTAATAGGATTACTTGTATTCATGAACTTTATTTAATAAACTTTGATTAAATATTATCTTTTGATCAATAATTCTGTTAATATAAAGTTTATGTTTTTGTGCTTCATTATTTTTAAAACTATATGTAATATTAAAAAGTGATATTTTATAACCTTTAAAAATTACTACAAACTAATTGTAACTAATTAAAATTAATAAATGTTATGGACAAATAAACAAATAAGATGTATTTAAATAACTGTAACCCTAATATTTACAATATTAATAATTAATAATAATAATAATAATAAAAGAAAAATGTATAAAATATATATAAATAAATAAGTATACCGTAATAAAAAAATATAAATACTTGCATAACTAAAGAATGCCGTAAAAAAAAGAAATAAATCACAAGATCACAAGTAATCGGCTGTTAAGGTGTAGAGGATAAAAACTTAATCTCTAAGCATGATTAATCCTAGCCTAACACAAATTGTGTTCTTGTTCTCCAAGTAACTTGAGGAAAGTAGGAAACAATTGAAACTATATAAAGCCATCGTGATTTCCAGGATTATTCACCACAAAAAAATTCTGCAACTGTCGACTAATTCTCCTGCTACCCAGCCTGTTTTCTGTCGACTAATATTCCATTGTTTCCCTCCAAATCCAGTTGACTAAACCCACACAAAACACCTTCTGTTGTCGACTGAATCATCCCTCAAAAATCCTGCTGTGAATCGCCATTAAACCTGCATAATTCGTCCATCATTCTGTTGCGTTTCTTCTGTTTTCTGCTCGTCTGTTGCTGTATAACTGCTGCGTTTCTTTTCTATTTCTGCCTGCTGCTGTACTTGACCCAAAGAAGTCCAAGAAACCTCTTCTTGATCGAGTATTGCTGCTGTGTGTTCTCAGTTTCCTGTCGAGCTTATTCTGACCCAAAAGACCTTAATTGGGTCGTTGTTTGCTGCTGCTTGGTTTTCTGTTTTCTGACTCGTAAATCATCACCAATCCTTGAATCATTAACCCTAAGGTATAACTAATAAACCCTAGTTCATTCCTACATTCAATCCTTTAAGTTTTTGTGTTTTGTTTTTGCTATAAGTATTATGTTTAGAGTTAAGATTAATTAATGAATGAATTAATTGTTGTAAGGATAATTATTATGTATAATGTTAATGGTTAAGATCCAAGTTAAAAGATATAATTATAAGATTGTGATAATGATAAAAGAGGTATGATAATAAACTAGTTGTTATAAAAAAAAAGAGTTATGAATTATGAATTGTTTATGAAGTAGTAAGGTTATGTTAAAAGTAGATTATGAATATGAGTTAATATTGATAAAAAGAAGATTAGGGTTTAGACATGATTAATGAAAATAGATAAAGATTTTGAATTGATTATGGCTAAAAAGATTACTAGGTATTAAGTTAAAAACTTATGATTTTATGTTAAAACTATTAGTTTAAGGTTATGATAATTAGGTTATGATTTCATGAGCATGAGTTAAATTAATAAGTAATAACGAAGATGATATACGTGCATGCATGCATGCATGCGTATGTATGTACATATGTATAGGTAGGTATGTACTTGTGTATATATTTAGATATATATACATACGTGTATATGTATGTGTATATATGTATGTATATGTACGTGTGTATGTATGTATGAACGTGTATTAAGTAAGTATTATTATGAGTTAGTAAACTTAATAATAAGAAAGGTAATAAATATATGTATATGTACCATTTTACACTATTATATAAGTAACACATACATCTACTATATATATATATATATCATATAGTTATAAATACATACATGAATGATAATAATAATAAAGAATATATGTATACATATGTATCACATAGAGGTATATTTATAGATGTAACATACAATGATAAGTATATATAAAAGTTGAATAATTAAAGATTAATAATACTATTATTAGTATAACTTATACACTTAATTATATAGTAACACTTAATAACACTAAGTATATTATTATTACTTATATAAATATAACTTTCTCGAAAACGGTCACTATTAATATAGTTTGCTATATTAATAAACAAACTTAATGTCTATTAGACATTAACTAATTGAACATTATATCTCTAGATTGAGATCTCCGATTACACACTCCATTCATACTACTTGCGTGGATTTTTCTATGCACCATGCAACTTAATATATCAACTAGTATATATATAGCAACTTCTACAACCATACATGCATGTAAAAGGAATGGTTGTAGAAAATAAAATAACTAAGTTGTATTTTAGAAATCTACAACTTTTCCTTTTTAGAAAAAAAAAGTTGTTCATTTCTAATAATAAGAACACGTTCTTATTGTATATAACATAAGTTTCTTAACACATGCAAAAGCGGCTCTTGTACCACTGAAGGGGTTTGTTTAAAATTTCTTAAAACAATTTAGCAGCGGAAGCATCTACAACAATTTTTAAACCTTTCAAAAACTCCCCACTAAGGATCCAATTACATGTTGTTAAGAAAACTAAATAATAAATAGTGAGTTTAAAGACTACAACCTTTGAAGACTTTGAACTTGAGAAGAAATAGATGCTTAGGATGTAGGAGCCAAAATAGCCTCCCTCTATCGGTAATCCACACTTGAGCATAATTCCAATACCAAATGGATGCTAGTCCTCAACCGTTAATGAGTGAAAGAACAAGATTAAGAACAACCTTCCACCTTGTGTTTTCTTACACTATGTTACTTGAACTAGTAACTCTTTTACTTACTAAAAGAAATACTTAGAAGTTGTTTTGCAAGAGAGAAAAATGAAAGATAATAAGATGCATATCTTTCAAAAAATGTGTGTACGTATGTTTTATAAATGAATCTTACAAACTTACACACATAAGAAGTCAATAATAATTAGCAAGACCAAAATGATTATTACCAACTCCATTATTGATCTTACAAACTCCATACACAAAGAATCCAAAAGGTGACTAACCACTTTGGCCTTTTGCACAATTTGTCAAGTTATATTTGTCAAATATAACACAATCAAATGTTACTTGCAACATTACTAGGTGCATATATATTGTTACTTCATTGTACATAATTATTTCATCTAAATAATAATGTTATCATACATATTATGGTTGATTATATTTAAATCGCATTTAAATACTTAATTGGTATCTAGTTGCTCTATGTGTGTGACCCTATAGGTTTATATGTGTTAGTAGTGTAAACATAAGTTAAGGCTTGGGCATTAATAACCAACAACTCATCATGCCTACTGCACTGTGATGATAGTGAAGAAGCCAAAGACCAAACACTAAGCAAAATTCCGAATTAGGGTTTCGTTTATTGAATTTGGATTCTTAAATCCGCTTTTTTATTGACAGTGCATTCACATTCATGGGTTAATATGGGTGAAAATTTGTAAGTACTCCTGCATTCACTACATCTAGATATTGATATGTGTGAAAATTTATAAGTAACCCTGCAGCCATATTCTGAACTTATTTGTGTGACTTATTTGTGTGACTGCAAAAATATGAACGCAATTTAGTTTAATTTTCTACTTTGCATTATTGAACTTGATTATATTATGTGTTTTGTTAATAGCTTTACATAATACAACTAACAATATATATGATTACACGACCGACGATGATGATAATAACTGTACACATCTACTTCTTTAAGTAATTTCATTATACTTGGTTCATTCCTATTACTACTACAGGTTGATGAGTTTTCAGGCTGGAAATCTTTAATCTATTGTGTGTTTAATGGGTTACAGTAGGTGGGTCAAGTTGTGTACTTTGTAAGTCATTGTCTTTACATGCAGTGAGTTCATTTGGACGGGTCAGATAATGAGTGAAAACACATTTTGAGCTATCTAATCTTACTTTTTATGGCTCCAAACCTTGATCTATAACACTCATTATTGAAAACACATTCTAAAACAATCTTACATGTCATAATTTTAATATGGATGGTTTTGATAGTTTCGTTTATGTTTAAATTTAGGTATATTTGTTGTGCTAAATATGCCTTAGAAGTCGTGAACACTAATATGGTCACTCTTATATGTTCTGAATCTTGTAGGTTGGATATCGCTTGGACTAATAATGGTCTTTTTTGTAATGGATATATATAATATAGGCAAATTGTTGCATATTTGAACTTATGGTGTTTAACTTTATATTTGACCACAGTAACAAACCGTTTAAATTAAAAATTTATGTGTGAGACTTTATATGATTTATTTAAACAAAACTGTGAATTCACGAGTCTTTTAACTAGTTTATAACTATAAGTATGTTACCTCTTCCCTCCGAGTGCAAGTGAAAGTGCAACTTAACAATATGAATACACAAGCCTACATTAACTTTGCCAAATTCTTTCTTACAAGTCTAGTTCTCTTACTTTGCCAAATTTTTTCACTTCCATGAATAAACAACAAAAACTGAAACTCACACAATCCACAACATCATATATTTTATGTTGTTTCGAATCCAGCTATGAATTTGTCAAAAAAAAAAAAATTTAAAAAAAAAAAATCGGAAACAAAGAAAGTGACATGAACAAAATAAACTTTAAATAGTATTCATTTAAGAATTGTAATCAAGACTTCAGGTTTATGAAAATACTTTCAAGCTACAAACTCAAAAATATACATCTCATAACTGAAATGAAGATAGTGTTTTAAATAAAAATATCAACAAAATCTTAAATAAATAAGTATGAGAACTTTGTTTTCTATTTGCTTTCCATTGACATTTTTTTTTTTTTTTGAAAGGCAAGGCAATATATATATTAATAATCACAAAAAATATACAAAAGTCACGAATACAATGAAAACTTGGTTGCAAAGCATGCAACCATAAAAACCTAAGCGTTAATAATTAAGATACATATGAGGGTTACTAAGCCGACTCTTCTTAATTTTATCTTGCACCACCTTCTTCTTTAGTTGAGATACTGAAAAACTTCAACTTAGAATGTAATATGCAATATACCCTTAAATACATATACATTTTTAAGAATTCCATATGCATGACAAAGAGAGAGACAAAAACAAAGTCATCATATATGTGTACAAGTAAGTCATTATACATGTTTTTTTTACTATAGAATACAAAAACTATTTTGAGTCACCTGACCCTAAACAAATGCAAAAGTAGTTCGCCTAAATAGAGTCATCATATCATACATGTTCCTTAACAATATAGTAGAAAGTTAACTTTTATTATAACCAAAACGTTTGATACAAACCTCGTGGCCTAACCCATTTACTCAAAAGGTAGGATGAGTAATACATTATAAAACCTCCAATTTAACCTACAGTAAATACATAAGAAATAATTTAATGTTTAGATGATGGAAAGGAAACATCGATATGGTTGGCAATTTGAAAGGATTTATTGGAATTGAATGAAAATTATCGATTCAGTTTTCTAGGGTTTTTTCTTTTTTAAGTTTCGTGCACTTCAGGCACGCGTGGTTTTTTGCCAGAAAAAATTCACTTTAAGAACGTATTTTATTTTATATATCCATAAATCCAATTTGACATGGACAGACAGGGTTGAGCTTTTTTAGTAGGTTAACTTCATACTCCGTATAATAATAATACTTTAATGTTTAAATTATATTTTAATTTTAGTTTTAAATTAATATAGATTAATAACATCACAAACCTTGTCTAGATTTTGTTCTTTTATTTTTTGATTTTTTCTTAAGCTTGGTAATTACTACTTAATGACATCAACCAAATAACAATTAATAGAATCTATAGATGTCTACGTTAAGGAGTATCTTTATGATTTGTATATATATATTTTTTTATAAATTTAGTTGAATTAATATAAATCATAAATATTTATTTTTAACACTTTTTAGCAGTAGTTTGGGATCACCTAGGGGGCCTAACCTATCCACGCGTTCATCTCCCGCAGTTGCATAACCCGCCCCCAACTGCTGCTGTAACGACCCGGAAATTTCCGACCAAATTTAAACTCTAATCTCTATATGGTTCCGACACGATAAGCAAAAACCCTAAAGTTGACCCGCACTTTTTCGATCGTTCTATACTTATAAGATTAATATTTACATAAATTAAACCTTACCAACATGATAAGCAATCCAAATTGTTGAGACTTATGTTTTCGAAAAGAGTTTTACACAACGTTTGACCGTCTAGTTTGACCGATGATATCACGAACTATATAACATATGATAATTATACGTTTGTGTATATATATGTATATATACATATTTAACATGGTTTATGGATGTTTTAATATCTCATTTTGTATTAATAACAATAAGTTATAAGTATATTTTGAAACTACTAACTTAAGTTTTCAAAACAATAACCATACATAACGTTATTTGATATAAATACTTATGACTTATAATGTTTATACATATAACGTATAAGTAATGTATTTAATCACTTTCAAGGACTTAAATACATAAAACAATATAAGTATATTCACAAAAGATAGCTATATTTGAATCCTCGTTCCGTTTTCTCAAAGATTTCTACACGTATATTTAGGGTATATGTACCCGTATCATACGCAGCTTCTAGATGTATTTACTATTGGTATATACCAATAAAAATCTGCTCCTTAGCAGCCTTAAATGATTAAGAAACATGTGGAACCAACCATTTGTCAAGTAGCATGAATTATTTAGCAAGAAAACAAAGTTAGGTATCATTTTTTTTCTTTATATACTAAAAATGTTTTTATGCATGCACACCATTTCTTCACCCCATTTTCTCATACTTACACTCCCATTTCTCTCTCAAAATACTCTTAACTTCATACTTGATCATCTACAAGCATTTTCCCCATCATTTAGCTTCAAAAACCTTACTTAATCACCATAAGAAAACCATACAAAAACACTTCAAGAAATCCTTCCAAGAACACAAACTTACTTCCAATCTTTCATCCACTTCCATCACCCTTTTGGTTCTAGGTTCTTACTCCTCTTTTACAGCAACCTTGTCCAAGGAACTTGAGGTAGTAACTATGTTCATAACCTTATTCGATTCATATATATATAGCTATCTTATTTTGTGGTATAAAATTTTAACAACAAGAACATAGTTTGAAAGTTTTCAAACTTGTTTGCAAACTAAATAGATCCTTCTAACTTAACTTTTAAAATACTTCAAGACCTATAATATAACTTAAATATATGCTAATTTAACAAGGTAAAACTTGATTTTTTAAAGAATACCTTAAAAACTGTTTTTACGACGTCGGAGTGCAACCGGGGACTGTTTTGGGTTGGATAATTAAAAACCATCTTAAACTTTGAATTGGAGGTTTATTTTCTGGAAAAATGATTTTTACTATAAATATGTTAACACATAAAAATTTCATGATTTAATTCAAAGTATAGGTATTTTTAGAAAAATGGTCATTAAATGATATTTTTGTAACAAAAATGTTTAACTTCATAAGTTTCACTAAAGTTTCACCTATGCCGTGTAATTTTGAATACAAACTAAGGTATTTACAGTTCATAGTATTAAAGAGGGACTCGATCCAAGGAGATGGCAAGTTGAATCAACAAAAATGGAGTTGTAACGAAGAAACTATGACCGAAACAAAATCGGATATCCAAGACTAGTTTAGCCACGAAAATAATTGGGAGAAATTAAATAAATCACATCTTTCTAAGATAACATGATATTTTATATATATGTACTCATAATTCAATTTTATATGGTTCAGGATCACCCGTAAACAATACGAGAAGATTAATCATAAGATCCCATGATTGTACGCAACACGTCATTTGACAACACCGGTACCGTGGGTCAAGATTAATCTCGACCAATACATATACGATGGGGGTTTTATTCATTTCATTGGGGGTTTATTAAACACCTAAAAATGAACCATTAAAATTGAATTACTAACGTCGGACTGCTAACTACGGACTAAGGAATTATTAAAAGTATTAAAAGTATAACAAGTATATATATGTGACGATTGTTTAAAAATGAAAATATATTGATATATTATATATGGATAGGTTCGTGATATCAACCGGAAGACCAAGTCAAAATATTTATATCTTCAAGACAACAGTGAGTATATAGTCCCTTTTAAACTCTAAATATTTTTGGGCTGAGAATACATGCGCTGTTTTTATAAATGATTTACGTTATGGACACAAGTAACTGAAAAATATATTCTACGTTGAGTTGTACCACTGGCATACTTCCCTGTAGCTTGGTAACTAATATTTACAGCGGTATTGTAAACGCGAATCCTGTTGATAGATCTATCGGGCCTGACAACCCCAACCGGACTGGACGACCAGTATTCAACGGTTGCACAGTACTTCGTTTTGTGACTACACTTGGTACGGTGTAGTAAGATTTCATATTAAAGGGAATATGCGACGTGATTGAATGTTAAGTATGGTTACCAAGTGCTCAACCACTTCGAATATTTTTATGAAAATGTTTATATATGAAATCTTGTGGTCTATATATATATATATATCGCTGCCGGCATTAAACCTATATCTCACCAACTTTATGTTGACATTTTAAAGCATGTTATTCTCAGATATGAATTAAGTCTTTCGCTGTGCATTAGCTCGTACTAAGGATACTACTTGAGGCTATTAAGGACTTATATCATAAGGCGTTGCATTCGAGTCATTGAAGTTCATAGAGACTATTATTAAGTAAATGGCGGTTTAGGTCATTTGAATATTATGAAATGTCAGGCGATTATGTCAATTCTGGATGTAACTATAGATTGCCTTTTAAGAATAAATGCAACGTTTGTAAGATGTATCATATAGAGGGCAAGTACCTCGCAATGTTATCAACTATTGTAATTCGTTTGTAATCAATATGGACAACGTCCGGATGATTAGTTTCGGATCCTTTCAGTTGGTATCAGAGCGTTGGTCTTAGCGAACCAGGCCTTGCATTAGTGTGTCTAACTAGTAGTTGTTAGGATACATTAAGTGAGTCTGGACTTTGACCGTGTCTGCCTGTCAAAAGTTTTGCTTATCAATCCTAGTCGGAAATCATCTGCTTATCATCCTTAGGGAACTGCCTGCTTATCATTCTTAAGTCTAGACACGTCTTACTGCATTTAGTGCATCGATAGTGTATAGACAAAATTCATATCCTAGCGTATCTGTTACTATAGACATTGCCTGACGTATTTCAAAGATTCTCCGTAATTCATGGGATTTTGATATTATATATACATATGTAAATTATGTATTGAAGAGTACCAAACCCAACTCCTATAATCTATTCCAAACCAAAAATTCATTTCTCCGACCATACAAGATGGATTCTTCATCCAGCTCAAATTCCTCCGACTTCGATAGCTTCGCCGATATGGATTTCCATTCGAGCTCCGAGAACAGCGTTACCGGAATGGATCAACCAATTTCCCATCATCTATTCTGGATGAATTGGGGATGGGTTCGTAATATACTAAATTTCTGGAGGCAAGAAGAAGGTGATCCATTCCATCCACCAAATTGTCCTCTTAACGATGAACCTGAAGCACTTACCGGCGAACCTATTCGAAACACCATTTTCTCGCTCATTTCTAGAGTATCTCGTCATGACTACATACTATCCCATATTTCGAATCTTGTTCATTCGCTCGTTCCAACTGTCAATCATCCCGGTATAATAGAAGAAGTCAACGAGCTTCGCGCTCGGGTAGTGGCTTTGGAAAATACGGTGCGAAGGTTACAAACACCAGCAGCAGCACCAGCAGCATAATCTGTATCACTATCAACAACGCCGACAGTACTCTTGTCACCCCCAAAATCTCAACATCACAAACTGTATCTCGGATATCAATATCACATACCTCAAAAACCTCATCGGAACTTCGAGTATGATCTTCGTTCTATATATCGTTCTACATCGATTATCTTCGCTTTACGTATCGTTTTACCTCATTTATCTTCGTTCGACCTGGCGATTATGTAATCTCTAATGCTTTAGAAGTTATGTAATCTAGTATTAACGATAAATCAAATGAGTTTAATACTTCATTGACTCATTGAATCTATGATTACATCTGAAGAAAATATATATGCAAGTATATTTTTATAAAGATTGTAATTAAAAATTCTTTCGTACAAACTGTTAATGATGAAAATATTTTAACGGGTGGGTAGTACCCGAGGAATATTTAGAATTCACATTAATAAGTTACGTTGTACATTCTCTAAATCTGATTCAACGGTCATTTACTATCCTACTTACAACTACCGATATACGTATCCGTTCACCACAGAATAACCATTTCTATTCAAATTTCATATTTGGATTTTGATCTATCAGAATCCAACAAGTGGCATAATGAAGAAAACATTGGACAAAAATAAAAAGTGTTAGAAACAAACGAATTAATTAATTGAAATTGTGATAGGATTTCACGCTAACTGTTCCAGCTAACTGTTCCCAGTTAACTGATTAACATTTAATTTATCGCAATTTACATTCTCGCAATTTTATTCATCATCATTTAATTTCTGTTATTTACTTTTACGCACTTTAAATAACGGGACACGTATGCAAGGTTTCGACTTATCATATCGACCCATCTATATATATATTTCGGAACAACCGTAGACACTCTATATGTGAAGGCGGGAGTTGGCTATACAGGGTCGGAGTTGATTTCAAAATATATATATACTTTGAGTTGTGATCGACACCGAGACCGGTATACGGGTCACGATACGTATTATTTAATTCGAATATTATATATTAAATTATATATGAATCATTGAACCATCGGACTATTGGACTGCTAACTTTGGACAATTAAAATGAATTAAATTAAAATATTGATTATAACATATGAAACTAAATAATTCTTCAAGTTTGCCACTTGATTTCATCCTAAACCTCATTTGTACTTCGACAATTATAATCCTCGTTCAAATCTTTTCATGATTCTTGAAAACACTTCAATCGAGAAGTTGAACCAGCCGCACCTCGTTTACGGAAGAAAGATTTACGCATACAGTTATACACCTGAAACTTTCAAAACCGAAGTTATCGTTAAAACTTATCCGCGTCAAATTCCTTATCATTCATTGGCAAAAACAACCTTACATTTCTCTTTTCAATATAAGTCAATTTTGTCACAGCTCCACTTTGATTTCTCAGTAGGACCACTCTTATTATAACCTCGATATATATACCTTGTCCTTTCACCATTGTTACCGGAGAACCTTTCATATTCCACGACATCATGTACCAGCAGCTTGTCATCTTTTTGGCAGAATCCGCAATTAGTATTTTAAAAATCTCGCAAAACTTCTCAGTCATACCTATAACGTCTATTCCTAAGGATTTCATACTCCGAAGGTGAAGTTTCTGAAAAACACCCTGAATTATGAAGTAGTTCTTTAAATGCTGATGAAGCAGCGAAAATTGTAAACGATTTTAAACAGTCAAAAGTTTGATGATGAAGCACAGTGTGTCGATAAAACTCAGAAAAAGAGAAGAGTTGGAACCGGAAAACGGTTTGAGCAAAGTATGAAAGAGGTTGTGGATAAATAACAAGAAATGAATCTGCTTTCAAAGGATTCAAACGATTCAGTGCCTGCTGAAACCATTAGTAAAAACCCTACCCCTTATTCTAAACCTCTCCCGATGATATTCTTCATCATCATCTTATCTTAGATATTATAAGATATCTTCATATCTTCCGTTATACATATTCTCCATATTTCTGGAGATATTTTCACAACTATTCTTATCTGAGAATATTTATCTCTCCGTAATATCTGCATTACAACATAAAAGAAACTGTGTCAATTTCTAAATTTTGAAACCTCCAAGTTTAAAATATGAATGTTTTAAAGTAGTGTTGGAAACTGATGCATGAATTAGTATAATATAATGAAACTTGATCAACTTCATTATATTACAGTAAGTCATGTTAAGTTTCTAATGGAATGTGATGATTCACAGTACCGTCATCATGTGCCATGTTACACGGCTCTTACCTTCTATCAAGTCTCCAAACATATTAGAACGTATCACCTTGATAGTTCTATTTTTTCGGAATATTCGAGTAATTTAACGAATCAAGATCGTGCCATTACAATTTCATTCTAAAACTAATAGCTAGGTTCATTCCAAATTTCCTACCTACGAATTTCGGACCATTGTTCGCTTGGCTCGAGGACGGGAAGAAGAAATGAAGGGACAAAACCTCAGAATAGAAATAGGAACATAAACCACAGCAAATAAGAGAGAGCATTAACTGTGGATGACAATGATTTTAAGGGACGGGAGTAGGAACATCGAAATATAAGGGAAGGTATAAAACCTAACAACAACCCCGATACTACAAACCGTGCATATCAATACGTATTGCAACGTAAAGGCACGGGAGAATTAAAAACATTATAATTCCAAGGAAAGGATAAAAGAGAATAGATTCTTCTGGTGATAGATGAAAAAGAAGAATGAAAGATATGAAAGTTAGAAATATAACAAGGGTTAGAATGGGATGGAGCATATTAGTGAATGTCTTAAAGTAAGAACTAAAGAGAAAGAATAGAAGATGTGGGAAGAAAGAAAGGGAAGGAGGTAAATTTATAGTGAAATATTCGACAAAGAAATCAAAACAGATAGACGCGTTAAATCAAAGAAGATCCTGATCGCCGCAAAACTAAATCTTATTACATAAGATTTTCTTTAAAACCCTTAAATCCCGGAAATCGATCATAATCACGTCATCGGTTACAACAATTCTATATTTACTCATTTCACTCTTTTGTGATAGCTTCGCTCGTGCGTCTCACATAACCAAATCGTTTTATCTAAATCTTTCAATAATGACAAAATTTCATTATTACCTCATATTCGTCATGAAAACATTCCTATTGTTATTTATGACAACCTCTACCAAATTTCGAGGACGAAATTTCTTTAACGGATGGGTACTGTAACGACCCGGAAATTTCCGACCAAATTTAAACTCTAATCTCTATATGGTTCCGACACGATAAGCAAAAACCCTAAAGTTGACCCGCACTTTTTCGATCGTTCTATACTTATAAGATTAATATTTACATAAATTAAACCTTACCAACATGATAAGCAATCCAAATTGTTGAGACTTATGTTTTCGAAAAGAGTTTTACACAACGTTTGACCGTCTAGTTTGACCGATGATATCACGAACTATATAACATATGATAATTATACGTTTGTGTATATATATGTATATATACATATTTAACATGGTTTATGGATGTTTTAATATCTCATTTTGTATTAATAACAATAAGTTATACGTATATTTTGAAACTACTAACTTAAGTTTTCAAAACAATAACCATACATAACGTTATTTGATATAAATACTTATGACTTATAATGTTTATACATATAACGTATAAGTAATGTATTTAATCACTTTCAAGGACTTAAATACATAAAACAATATAAGTATATTCACAAAAGATAGCTATATTTGAATCCTCGTTCCATTTTCTCAAAGATTTCTACACGTATATTTAGGGTATATGTACCCGTATCATACGCAGCTTCTAGATGTATTTACTATTGGTATATACCAATAAAAATCTGCTCCTTAGCAGCCTTAAATGATTAAGAAACATGTGGAACCAACCATTTGTCAAGTAGCATGAATTATTTAGCAAGAAAACAAAGTTAGGTATCATTTTTTTTCTTTATATACTAAAAATGTTTTTATGCATGCACACCATTTCTTCACCCCATTTTTTCATACTTACACTCCCATTTCTCTCTCAAAATACTCTTAACTTCATACTTGATCATCTACAAGCATTTTCCCCATCATTTAGCTTCAAAAACCTTACTTAATCACCATAAGAAAACCATACAAAAACACTTCAAGAAATCCTTCCAAGAACACAAACTTACTTCCAATCTTTCATCCACTTCCATCACCCTTTTGGTTCTAGGTTCTTACTCCTCTTTTACAGCAACCTTGTCCAAGGAACTTGAGGTAGTAACTATGTTCATAACCTTATTCGATTCATATATATATAGCTATCTTATTTTGTGGTATAAAATTTTAACAACAAGAACATAGTTTGAAAGTTTTCAAACTTGTTTGCAAACTAAATAGATCCTTCTAACTTAACTTTTAAAATACTTCAAGACCTGTAATATAACTTAAATATATGCTAATTTAACAAGGTAAAACTTGATTTTTCAAAGAATACCTTAAAAACTGTTTTTACGACGTCGGAGTGCAACCGGGGACTGTTTTGGGTTGGATAATTAAAAACCATCTTAAACTTTGAATTGGAGGTTTATTTTCTGGAAAAATGATTTTTACTATAAATATGTTAACACATAAAAATTTCATGATTTAATTCAAAGTATAGGTATTTTTAGAAAAATGGTCATTAAATGATATTTTTGTAACAAAAATGTTTAACTTCATAAGTTTCACTAAAGTTTCACCTATGCCGTGTGATTTTGAATACAAACTAAGGTATTTACAGTTCATAGTCTTAAAGAGGGACTCGATCCAAGGAGATGGCAAGTTGAATCAACAAAAACGGAGTTGTAACGAAGAAACTATGACCGAACCAAAATCGGATATCCAAGACTAGTTTAGCCACGAAAATAATTGGGAGAAATTAAATAAATCACATCTTTCTAAGATAACATGATATTTTATATATATGTACTCATAATTCAATTTTATATGGTTCAGGATCACCCGTAAACAATACGAGAAGATTAATCATAAGATCCCATGATTGTACGCAACACGTCATTTGACAACACCGGTACCGTGGGTCAAGATTAATCTCGACCAATACATATACGATGGGGGTTTTATTCATTTCATTGGGGGTTTATTAAACACCTAAAAATGAACCAGTAAAATTGAATTACTAACATCGGACTGCTAACTACGGACTAAGGAATTATTAAAAGTATTAAAAGTATAACAAGTATATATATGTGACGATTGTTTAAAAATGAAAATATATTGATATATTATATATGGATAGGTTCGTGATATCAACCGGAAGACCAAGTCAAAATATTTATATCTTCAAGACAACAGTGAGTATATAGTCCCTTTTAAACTCTAAATATTTTTGGGCTGAGAATACATGCGCTGTTTTTATAAATGATTTACGTTATGGACACAAGTAACTGAAAAATATATTCTACGTTGAGTTGTACCACTGGCATACTTCCCTGTAGCTTGGTAACTAATATTTACAGCGGTATTGTAAACGCGAATCCTGTTGATAGATCTATCGGGCCTGACAACCCCAACCGGACTGGACGACCAGTATTCAACGGTTGCACAGTACTTCGTTTTGTGACTACACTTGGTACGGTGTAGTAAGATTTCATATTAAAGGGAATATGCGACGTGATTGAATGTTAAGTATGGTTACCAAGTGCTCAACCACTTAGAATATTTTTATGAAAATGTTTATATATGAAATCTTGTGGTCTATATATATATATATATCGCTGCCGGCATTAAACCTATATCTCACCAACTTTATGTTGACATTTTAAAGCATGTTATTCTCAGGTATGAATTAAGTCTTCCGCTGTGCATTTGCTCGTACTAAGGATACTACTTGAGGCTATTAAGGACTTATATCATAAGGCGTTGCATTCGAGTCATTGAAGTTCATAGAGACTATTATTAAGTAAATGGCGGTTTAGGTCATTTGAATATTATGAAATGTCAGGCGATTATGTCAATTCTGGATGTAACTATAGATTGCCTTTTAAGAATAAATGCAACGTTTGTAAGATGTATCATATAGAGGGCAAGTACCTCGCAATGTTATCAACTATTGTAATTCGTTTGTAATCAATATGGACAACGTCCGGATGATTAGTTTCGGATCCTTTCAGCTGCCCAAGAAGAAAAAACTCGGCTCAATCCAAGGGCATGTGCGGTAAAACCCCATCCCCCAACGCCACCGCATCGCAATGTACGGAAGGCACCCTTGGGTGGAATTCAAGGGTTAGGGAGCAACCTTGTGTGCAATGTTGTACCTTACGGGAGTCGAACTCTTTATTTCTCGCTAAGAGAGGTAATTCACTATCATATAAGCAACAAAACAGCGTATTTATTTTTAACAACGACTTTCCCTATTTAGATTTAACTAGTTGGACGACCTGGCTTTGAGTCGATTCTTCACCCTTAATTAACATTAATTACATAGCTAATTATGGCAGGTCACCGTTTGACTGCACGAAACTTATTACTCTGTAAATAGTAGAGGGAGAAATATTATTATATTATTAAGAAATACTTTTGTTAGGGATATAGTTTTTTAAAGACATGAGTCTGGTAAGAAAGTTCTGTATCTACATGCTTTTAGTTAAAAACTCCTATTCCCAAGATAAATTATGTGACCAAATTCGATTAAGATTACAATTGTCTAAACCATTACAACATATTCAAGACAATGTACTTAGAATAGAAGGAGTGACTTATGTTATTGCACTTGATATCTTGAGTATACAAGATACAAGATATAAATATATTAAATTTTACAAATACAATATGAATGCAATATGATTAAATTTGTAAACGACGGTTTATGTTATTCCCTCCTGATTTTCCTATGAACGACATTTTGTAAAAGATATGGTAAAAGGTTTTGGTTACCTTTTATCGTTATTGGGCTTTATCATTTCCTCGCATATTCATATTTTTTTTTTTCCTTGAAAAGCAAAACAATAGTATTACTCCGTATTATTATTATCAGAAAATTTACCTGGTACTATTGTGGTACCTATTTACAATCACAAACACCACTTCTTTTTCCAACTTAACAACATCAAGTACAAGCACATCAACTATAAACACATTAATAACAACACAAAAATCACACTATTAACTATGCACTAATACATTAATGTACAGGACCAAGCGTCCAAATAGACCACCGGATTAGCGAGCCATTGCTCTATAACTTCTTTTAAAGCGTTCGATTAGCACACCATTCGAAACTTTTACTTTGGATTTCGTTTAGTGTTGCCGAGGCACACGTCCAGTTATTTTTGAAAACTTTATGATTCCGATATCGCCATATATAGTACCCGCAAATCCACTCCAAAGCTTGCCAAATCTTGCAACCCCAATTCAATTTTATTCTAGAGTTTTTCCCGCAAAATAAGTCGTCAACACAAAGATTACTCACCGAACCCAAATCCCAACATTTGTACACTCGTTCCCAAATATCGATGGCATGTTTACAAAGTATAAAAGCGTGACCAATAGATTCAATTCCATCGTTACATGTCGGACAACGAACCAAATCTAGATTTATACCTTTTTTGTCTAACTCAACGAGAACCGGCATTCTTTTAAGCTTGGTCCTCCAAGCAATAATCTCAAGTTTTTTTTATATAGGGTTATTCATGAATATCACATTTTCGAAACTGAATCCGCAAGCAGAAATTCATCAATCAATTTTGAGAGTCGTCTAATGGTGAAGATCTTATTATTGGTCAACATCCAACTCCATTTATCTTTCCCTGAATTTGTGACCCAAAAGTTTTCTAGGAGTTGAGATAAATCATTAAGTTCACCTATTGTTCTAGCTGTAGGATCACGCAGTTAATTCCAGTGAACAACGCAGCCCATCCCGTTCCAAGATACCCGATCCTTAACCAAACAGTCCTTGTTTGAATTGAGCAAAAATAGTCTTATGAATATGCATTTTAACTGTACATTCCCAAGCCAAAAGTCGTCCCAAAATTTCGTTCCCTCCCCGTTACCAATGTCTTTTTTTAAAACTATCTTTGAAATTGATACCTAAGCTATCCAAATCTAATCCGTTTTGAACTATAAAATGCCACTTGGTACTATAGAAGGTTCGGTTATTTTCTGACTAGTTAGAATTGTTGCCCATATTTCCATGGTAACCGTAAATACTTTTTACGATTTTATTCCAAAAAGCGTATTGTTCCATTTTGAAACGCTTACACCATTCCCCAATAAGACCCGATTTTTCCCGTTTAGAGTCCTAATTCCCAGCCCCCCGAGTTATAAGAACAAAATACCCGATCCTATTTAAGTCAAGATATTTTTGAATTATCTCCCCTCCCGCCCAAAAGAAATTATGAAGAAGTTTTTTTACGGAATTTAACATACCTTGGGGAGCTCGGTAGATAGAGAAACAATAAAATGGAAGACTATTGAGCACGGACTTTACAAGGGTTAGACGGCACCAAATGACAACGTTTTCGATCTCCAACTCAAACGCCTAGAATGAAATTTTACTAAGACGGGAGTCCACTCAACTGTTTTCTTCATTCATGAACCAAAAGGTGTTGATAAATGATTTTCTGTGTTTTCCATTGCATACAATCGACTCAATATATACAAGAGGTATCCTAACTAAATCCTCTACACATTAGTACATAATATCTTTTCTATATATACAATGATTGACTTTTGACTTTGCTGTATATTCCATATGTAATACAAGATAAATATAGATGAGATATGGTGATGATCATATCGGCTAATACAACCCCTCAGTTTGAGCGGGAGAGTGGGCGTACGTTCAAACTGGTCCTAAATTCCTCAAACAAAACCCTGGGTAAACCTTTAGTGAAGATATCAGCGAGTTGAAATCGTGTCGGTATGTGAAGTACACGAATTTGACCACGAGCGACTTTTTCACGAACAAAGTGGATGTCCATTTCAATATGCTTCGTGCGTTGATGCTGCACGGGATTACCGGAAAGAAAAATTGCACTTACGTTATCACAAAACACAATAGTAGCTTTAGACAAAGGGGAACGAAGCTCCAAAAGAATATTGCGAAGCCAACACGATTCGGACACAACATTAGCCACACCCCTATATTCAGCTTCGGCACTTGATCGGGAAACGGTCGGTTGACGTTTAGCGGACCATGAAACAAGATTACCTCCCAAAAACACGCAATACCCGGAAGTAGATCATCGTGTATCGGGACAACCGCCCCAATCAGCATCAGTATAAGAAACTAAAGACGATAGTGAGGACTTTGTTAAGTGTAAGCCATGAGAAATGGTGCCACAAACATACTTAAGAATACGACGTAAGACTTGCATATGACACTCTTTCGGATCGTGCATGTGTAAACAAATTTGCTGAACGGCATACGAGATGTCGGGACGCGTGAATGTCAAGTATTGAAGCGCACCAGCCAAACTGCGAAATTCAGTTGCATTCGAGTAAGATGGACCATTCGTAGAACTCAACTTACCATTCGTGTCAACGGGAGTTTTAACAGATTTGCAATTTGTCATACTGGCACGATGAAGAATATCCTCAGCATATGTTTCTTGACTTAAGAAGAGTTCAGTATCAGAACGAGTGACCGAAATACCCAGAAAATAACTTAGAGATCCTAAATCTTTCATTGCGAATTCTTTTGCAAATAGAGACATTAACGTAGAACGTAGCGTGTTGGAAGATGTAACCAAAATAATGTCATCGACATATAGTAATAGATAAGCTGTTTCATCCCGATGACGATAGACAAAGAGAGAATGATCCGAGCGACTATGATGAAATCCAATAGTAGAAGCAAAAGAGGCAAAACGTTGGTACCATGCACGAGGTGCTTGTTTTAAACCATATAATGAACGTTGTAAGAAACAAACATGATCCGGCTTACTATTATCACGAAATCCATACGGTTGATACATGTAAACTATTTCATTTAGAGCACCATGAAGAAACACATTTTTGACATCCAATTGGTTGATGTTCCAAGATTTAGATAACGCAATGGATAAGACAAGTCTAATAGTAGCCGGCTTAATGACCGGACTAAAGGTTTCATTGCAATCAATACCAACTGTTTGTGAGCGCCCATCACCAACCAAACGGGCTTTATACCTCTCAAGAGAACCGTCAGACTTCATTTTGTGCCTGAAAATCTACATGGGTCCGCGGGACAAGAACTCAAGTATTATTATCCATTAAGGCATTATATTCATCGGTCATGGCCATGTTCCAATAAGGATCAGATAAAGCTTCTTTAGGTGTGCGAGGAATAGGAGAAAGAGTAGTGACCGAAGATAGATTGAATTGTACCTTTGGTTTGTAAATACCCGTCATGCTGCAGGTTGTAACAGTTCAAGTGGGTGGGGGTGGTGTTTCATCAGGTGAGGTAGGAGCAGAAGGTGAGGAAGACATAGTAGGCGAAGTAGTAGACGGTGGAGATTATTGTGTATGCGAGGTTGGAGAGGTAGGCATAGAAGAAGTAGGCGATATGTGTGTTGGACTACTAGGAGAAGTAGAAGACTCAGTGGGCGTAGTGGATGCAGATCTTGGGCTGGAGATGGAAGGCCCATAGTTTATAGGTTGGGCCGTAGGCGGGCTATGAGTATCAGAAGGTTGGCTAGTCGATTGGTTTGGTAAAGGGGTGGCAGTAGGCTGATTATTAAAGTGGTGAGGTGTATAGTAAGAAGCATGAATTGTATTAGTGAGTAAGTGATAGTTGTTAGGAGTAGAGTTTTGAAGCGTAGAGAAGGGAAACTTGGTTTCATCGAAAACAACGTGGCGAGAGATAATGAACTTTTTAGTAGAGGGATCATAACATTTATAGCCACGATGATTTGGTGGGTATCCTAGGAAAACACATGGGGTAGATCTTTCTTGTATTGAGAGTGTGTAAAGGAAGCAATGGATAACATAAACACCCGAAAGTACGCAGGTGAGAATACGATGGTATACGATTGTAGAGACATTGTGTTGGAGATCGAAGTTGTAGTGTTTTAGTTGGTAAGATATTGAGAAGATAAGTGGCCATTTGTAAAGCATGAGGCCAAAAGGATAAAGGAAGAGAGGCATGAGATAGAATGGTTCTCATAATATTGTTTATAGCTCGTATTTTGCGTTCGGATTTTCCGTTTTGTGGTGAAGAATATGGACAAGAAAACCGAAATTGCATACCATTTTTATCACAAAACTGTTGAAAGTTTTTGTTATTGTATTCAGTTCCGTTATCACATTGAAAACTTTTGATAGAATTCTCAAATTGTATTTGAATATACGCGCTAAACTTAAGAAAAGTGGGGTATACGTCGGATTTGTTGACAAGAGGATATGTCCATAAGAAATTGGTGTGATTATCTAGAAAAAGTATGTAGTACCGGTGTCCATTGGTACTTGGAACTAGAGAAGTCCATAAATCGCTATGTATTATATCAAACGGTGATAAAGTAGTAGAGGAAGAAGAAACAAAAGGTAATTTAACTTGTTTTCCAAACACACAAGATTGACAAACTGAATTCAACAATTGTTTATTACACGAAATAAACTTTTTATTACTAAGAGAACGTAGAACATCATCGCCTGGATGTCCAAGACGGTGGTGCCATAAATTTGGAGATAAAGCAGCAAAAGTGGAAGGGTTGGATAGATGTTGCAGCAGCGAGTTGGTGATAGGATATAAATCGCACGTACTGTTACATCTCAGAATTGGTATGCCCTGCGGAAAATCCTTCACAGTAAAACCAAAAAGGATCAAATTCTAAAGAAATATTATTATCAGTTGATAAACGACGAAAGGATATAAGGTTTTTAATAAGATTCGGTGAGTGAATAATGTTTTGTAAGTAAAGAGGGCGAGAAGGGTTTGAAAGAATAGAGTTACCAAAACCGTGAATGGGAATGCCATGGCCATTTCCAACTATAATATTTTTACGTTGCCTTAAAGGCTAATAAGACTCGAAATTACCTGAGTTCGCGGACATGTGAGAGGTAGCGCCAGTATCCATGTACCATGTATCATCGGGAGGATTTAGAGTCATAGTGTGCATAGCGCTGTCAATATCCGTGGGACAATAGCCTAAAGAAACTGACCCGTTCGAGTATTGGGCCTGTGGAGGTCTTGGGCCTAGAATTCCAGCCTGATTATTATTAGTGTTGGTGGTGGGTCTGGCCCAAGAAGTAGTGGGGTAAGGACATGGTGAATTGTGTAGCGACCCGACCAAATCATGTTTGACGGCGCCGACTACTTAGGTCCCGTTGCATGGTCATAAGTCTTTATCATGACGTTTGACCAAAATATGTCGCATTCATTTCATAAGTAAAAGGATGTTTCAAGTTTACAAACGTAGTTCAAAAGACTAGTTACATTACAAAGTTTAACGTACGAATGAAACTTATGCGACACAATTTAAAGTAGTCAAAAGACGCTCCAACTATGCATGTATACTCGACATCCAAGCAAGTATCAAAAAGAGTGCGGAAGCATGTATCAAGTAGCTTTCAAGGACCTGAGAAAACATATAGAAAACTGTCAAAGAAAACGTTGGTGAAATCATAGGTGTTTTAGTAAACGTTGCATTTGAACCACAAGATTTAATATAATATGATTATCTAAATCATTTGGATTCCAAAGTTGTTATTTGTTTCGCGGGTACCCAATTATCAAACTTAACTGTTTTTGCACCCTTTGCGTAGTGTTAGAACATACACTAGACCCGAAAATATATTTCATCCGCTAAGGGTAGCGAACCGTCCGAATGAGGCTCGTCAAGCCCATGTGATCACATAATATAAGTTCACGTTTACACCCTGCAAGTGTAACTAATGATAATTGAATTGAGGATTTTCGTTCAAACCCGTACGTGGAATGTTCGTTTTCGTACTTGTGTTCAATGTGTAAAAGTATGATACGTATATGTTTCTCATCCCATAGTTTAAAGCGTAAAAGTTGTTTGAAAGATGGGACTATGATCTCACTTTGAGTGCACGTATGAAAAGTACTTCAAAAAGTAACGTGTACGAAGGATAGTGCTAGTCTTGACCTAAACAAATAGGTCGTATCAATAACGGTAAACACGATAGGTCAAAGATGTTCAATTAGTCCTATGGCTCGTCATGACTCGATTATGTAGCATGTGAATCAAATTGTCAAGTTTCATGCAAGACACAAGTATAGAATCATGTTAGAAAGATTGCATAATCATTTGGTTAAGTTTGACAAAAAGTCAAACTTTGGTCGGTCAAAGTCAACGAAAAAGTCAACACGTTCGGGTCGGGTCCCGAACTATTTTTCTGAGGTTTTTAATCATATATGAGCATGTTAGAACAAGTTTCATGTGAATCGGAGGTCCATAGCATGCCAAACATTTTTCGTATTTTGGACATGGAGGTCAGAACCTGACCACGTTATATGTCGCGCCGCGACCCAAGTCTGCCGCGCCGCGGCATATAACGGGTGCTGGTGCCTGGTCAGTCTCAAATGTTCAAGTCTTTTTCCGAACTTCTATCGAACACAAAACACAAATCGTAAACACTTATGACTCGCATTTTATATCGTTGGAAAGCTAATTTGACAAAGAACACAACTAAACACATTTCATCAACCAAAAACATCATTTGCAATAACCGACTTTCTAACATTTAATGCTCAATTAATACTCAAGTTCATAAATGCACAAAATAGGATTCGGGAATTAAATGCATACATATGACACGCCGTTTCGTAGGTAATCAAGCATACAATCTAACTAACCACTTACCAACCACAATTCATGGCATTCAATACATTAAATGTTCACATTCAATTCTATCAAACCCTAACCAATAACATCAAAATCACTAATCATGTTTATGAAGTTTTCTAAAACAACCTACACATCAAATTGAAGCTAGTGATGTTTGGAACACATTTAATACATGCATTTATAACATTTAACATCATTCAAGCAACCAAATTACCAAATCAAACACACCAAAGTTCATATTCAAGCTAGTTACTTCAAATAACGGAATCGAGCATATAAATCATATATTCATGTTAGACTTGAGCCATAGACACTAATTAACAACTTTATAAGTTAAAAACATCAAGAACACAAAATCTAGTGATTTTAGAAAGTTACCCAAATGTAATGAAATTGGTATGGAATCGAAGAGGAAGTTGTAAGGATTCCAAATATGTAATTTGTTTTGATTGATGCTTGCTCGATTTGATTTAGATGATGATTCTTCAAATTGGAGAATTGAGAGAAATTATGGAAGTAGAAGAAGAAAAGGGAAATGAAAAAGAAAAGATGGGGGTGGGGGTTGACTAGTCAAAGGCTAGTCACCTCTTTGGCATTTTGGCGAAACTAGTCCCTCGAGTTCGGTTGCGGGTGCGTGAATTTCCTAAACGAGATATTTAAAAACGTGTATTAACGGGAGATGTTATAAACATATAACGGAATTTAAATAGTTAAACGGAAAAGTAAACGGGAAAAGGCGGGATGTTACATTACCTACTCCTTAAAAGAAATTTCGTCCCGAAATATAAGTAGGCGTACTAGTCGTTGTTTCTTCCTCGGGATCTTGCGTTTCCGGAATCGAGAATAAGTGAGGGTATTTCCTTTGCATTTGATCTTGCCTTTCCCAAGTAAACTTGGGTCCTCTTTTGGCATTCCAACGAACTTTGACAATCGGGATTCGGCTTTGTTTCAATGTCTTGACGGATGTGTCCACAATTTCAACCGGTTCCTCCACAAAATGAAGTTTGTCATCAATAGTAAGTTCCTCGAGAGGGATGACGATATCGGGCTTGGTAAGACACTTTTTCAAGTTAGATACATGGAAGGTAGGATGAACGGAGCTCAATTGGGGTGGAAGATCTAAACGATAAGCAACGGTTCCAATACGTTCCAAGATTTCGAAAGGACCAATATACTGCGGATTTAATTTCCCACGTTTTCCAAAACGAATGACACCTTTCTAAGGTGCGACTTTTAACATGACTTGGTCACCGACTTGAAATTCAAGATCGTTGCGTCTTTTGTCGGTATAGCACTTTTGACTACTCCGGGCCGTCCGAAGCCTATCTCGGATTTGAACGATCTTCTCGGTGGTTTCGTGAATGAGTTCGGGTCCAGTGATTTGCACGTCGCCTACCTCGGCCCAACAAAGAGGAGAACGACATTTTCGGCCATATAACGCTTCGAATGGGGCAGCTTTTATACTCGCGTGATAACTATTGTTGTAGGAGAATTCGGCGAGAGGTAAGTGCTTGTCCCAAGCTTTTCCAAAATCAACAACACAAGCCCGTAACATGTCCTCTAAGGTTTGAATTGTACGTTCGCTTTGCCCATCGATTTGAGGATGATATGCGGTGCTCATGTCTAAACGCGTTCCCAACGCTTCTTGCAAGGTACGCCAAAATCTAGAAACAAAACGGCCATCTCGGTCGGAGATAATCGATAAAGGTACACCGTGTCGAGCTACGATCTCCTTAATGTAAAGTTGTGCAAGTTTCTCCATTTTGTCCGTTTCTTTCATGGCGAGGAAGTGTGCGGATTTGGTGAAACGGTCCACAATGACCCAAATGGTATCATAACCGCCCGTCGTTTTTGGTAGTTTGGTGATAAAATCCATCGTTATCCTTTCCCACTTCCATTGCGGAATCTCGGGTTGTTGAAGTAGTCCGGATTGTCTTTGGTGTTCGGCTTTGACTTTGGAACATGTCAAACACTTGGAAACATAAGTAGCTATGTCCCTTTTGATGTTCGGCCACCAATATTGTTGTTTAAGGTCGTGGTACATCTTATTGGCACCGGGGTGAATCGAGTATCGTGACTTATGGGCTTCATCTAAAATAAGGCTTCGTAGGTCCCCATAACTAGGCACCCAAATCTTTCCGGTGAAATATCGGAGTCCGGTTTCCCTAGTTTCGAATCGAGAGACGAGAATGTTCAAGAGCTCGTGTGAAACGTTTTCATCCTTGAGAGCTTCATCTTGGGCTACCCGAATTTGGCTATTAAGGTTGGTGTGGATGGTGATGTTTAAGGCTCGGACACGAAGAGGCACCGCTCTTTCTTTTTGACTTAAGGCATCAGCTACTACATTTGCCTTCCCGGGATGGTAACGAAGCTCGCAATCGTAATCGTTTAAGGTTTCAATCCACCTTCGTTGTCTCATGTTTAGTTGCTTTTGATCGAAGATGTGTTAGAGACTTTTGTGATCGGTAAAGATTGTACTCTTGGTTCCATAAAGATAGTGTCTCCACATTTTAAGTGCAAAGACAACGGCTCTGAGTTCGAGATCATGTGTCGTGTAGTTTCGTTCATGAATTTTGAGTTGTCGAAAAGCATAAGAAATGACTTTCGTTCGTTGCATCAACACACACCCAAAACCATGTTTCGAGACGTCGCAAAACACGACAAAATCATCGTTGCCTTCAGGAAGTGACAAGATAGGAGCGGTGGTTAGCTTTGTTTTCAAGATTTGAAATGCGGATTCTTGTTCGGTCGCCCAAACGAATTTCCTTCCCTTGTGAGTTAACGCGGTTAAAGGACGAGCGACCAAAGAGAAATCCTTGATGAATCTACGATAGTATCCGGCGAGACCCAAGAATTGACGAATGTGAGTAGGAGTAGTAGGAGTCTCCCATTTACTAATGGCTTCGATTTTCGATGGATCGACTTTAATACCTTGATCACTTACAATATGACCAAGAAATTGAACTTCCTTCAACCAAAATTCACACTTGGAGAATTTGGCATAGAGTCGTTCTTGTCTTAAGAGTTCAAGCACAAGTCGGAGATGTTCCTCGTGTTCTTCTTCGCTTTTAGAATAAACCAAGATGTCATCGATGAACACAATAACGAATTGGTCGAGGTACGGTTTGCACACGCGGTTCATGAGATCCATGAACACCGCTGGTGAGTTAGTGAGACCAAATGACATGACAAGGAATTCATAACTACCATAACGAGTTTGAAAAGCGGTTTTGGAGACATCTTCCCCTTTAACCCTTAATTGATGGTAACCCGAGCGGAGATTGATTTTCGAATATACACAAGACCCTTGTAGTTGATCAAAGAGGTCATCGATGCGAGGAAGAGGATATTGGTTCTTAATCGTCAATTTGTTTAGTTCACGATAATCAATGCACATTCGTAGGGACCCGTCTTTCTTTTTAACAAACAAAATCGGAGCGCCCCAAGTTGAATGGCTAGGTTGGATAAAACCACGATCAAGTAGTTCTTGGATTTGACTTTTCAATTCTTGCATTTCGGATGGAGCGAGTCTATATGGTGCACGTGCTACGGGTGCGGCTCCCGGAATACGATCGATTTGGAATTCAACCGGTCGATGAGGTGGAAGACCCGGCAATTCGTCGGGAAATACATCGAAATAGTCACTAACAATTGGCACATCATCATTGTGCTTCTCATCGGACTCGACTTTCCTAACATGAGCAAGGATCGCAAAACAACCCTTACGGAGTAGTTTTTTAAGTTTAATGCATGAAACGAGGTTGAGTCCGGTGCAACTCTTATCGCCATAGACGATCAAAGTTTCACCATTCTCGATAGGAATTCGGATTACGTTAAGATCACAAAGGATGTGAGATTTCGTTTTGGCTAGCCAATTCATACCGATTATTACATCGAATCTTCCTAGTTCCATGGGTATCAAGGCAATTTCAAACTCATTACCCAAAATGTTTAACGTACACCCCCGGTAATATGTGTCGGCAATCAATAGTTTTCCGTTGGCCACTTCAATGGTACAAGTGGTATCTAGTGGGAGTGGTGGAGTATTAAAAGAATGAGTCAAAGTCTTGGATACAAAACTCTTATCGGCACCCGAATCGAATAAACAAGTAACATAAGTGTTGTTGAGAAGAAACGTACTCGTGACTAATTCATTGTCATCTCGTGCTTCCTCGGTGTTGATGTTGAAAGCTCGTCCGCGTGTGTTGGTGTTGGCTTTCTTCTTCGGGCATGCATTTCTAAAATGACCCGTTTGGCCACATTCATAACAAGTACCCGATTTTGGTGCATTGGGCACCTTTTGAGCGACGGGGGCGGCACTTCTACAATCGTTGGCCACATGACCACCCCTTTGGCACCGGTGGCAAAATAGATTGCCACATTCACCATAGTGGTGTTTGTGGCATTTGTTGCAAAAGGGTTTATTTCCGCCATAACTTTTCTTGGCGTCGGAGGTGAAAGGCTTTTTGGTGAAGTTGTTGTTGAAGTTGTTGCTTGATTAGGAGGCTTCCCATTTTCTTTTGTTGCCGCCCGATTTATCCTCGGCCTTAGGTGCCGGAACTACGATTTCGTCAAACGTTTCGATCAATTGGCGGGCCATGTTCAAAGCTTGTTGTAGGTTAGCGGGTTTGGATGACATCACCCCTTGTTTGATGCTCTTTGGAAGACCATACATATAAAGTTCGACCCTTTGAGAATCGGGGTTCACGAGGTTTGGACACATCAAGGATAGTTCGGCGAATCGTTGATTATAGGCCTTGAGATCGTTTCCAACCGCCTCTAAGGTTCTTAGCTCTTGTTCGAGCTTTCGAGTTTCTTCGCGAGGGAAATATTCGATGACCATCTTTTCCCTTAAATCGGCCCAAGAGAGGGCGTGAGCTTCATCGGTACCCACCGATTGTACATAAGTATTCCACCATGTAAAAGCGACACCGGTGAAGGTGTGAGTGGAGTATTTGACCTTGTCTTGGTCCCGACAACCGCTTATGCTAAAGACGGATTCCGTTTGCTCAAACCATCGGGTGAGCACAACCGGTCCCCCGGTTCCATCAAAAGTGTGAGGTTTGCACCCCATGAAGGCTTTGTAGGAGCACCCTTCGCTTGAGTTACCGGCCCCTTGATTGTTGTTGTTGTTATTGTTGTTATTGTTGGAGGAGTGATCGGCCATGGCCGCTACCACGGCGGTGGCTATCATTCGTTGTAGAGCTTGTTGGGGAGTCTCATGACGTGGCACACGACGAGGAGGCATTGTTCCTTCAAAACACAAGAATGCCGTTGATTAGTATTTTCAATAATACTGATCATGATATGGAATAAGGATAGAGAGAAATTTTCCTTGACTCGCCTTAAATTCTTTATGTCATAATGTCGGAACGTTCATATGAGTCACCGTAATATAATCCCGGAAATTATATTACCCTAATTCATATGTGCATTCGGCACTAATTCATATAGTCAAGGAGGCGTGTCAATTAAATCAAGTAACGTGAGATTAAGATTGAATAAGAATTAGATATGATAGACGAGTTCGAGTATAATGCACAAGTAGTCAAGTAATTCCTACTTCAAGTCTATATGCCGGTTGTAGTCTAGACTCACTAATGTACCCTATGACTAGGGGTCGACACCAATGAACTCTAAATCCCTACAACCAACGCTCTGATACCATCTGTAGCGACCCGACCAAATCATGTTTGACGGCGCCGACTACTTAGGTCCCGTTGCGTGGTCATAAGTCTTTATCATGACGTTTGACCAAAATATGTCGCATTCATTTCATAAGTAAAAGGATGTTTCAAGTTTACAAACGTAGTTCAAAAGACTAGTTACATTACAATGTTTAACGTACGAATGAAACTTATGCGACACAATTTAAAGTAGTCAAAAGACGCTCCAACTATGCATGTATACTCGACATCCAAGCAAGTATCAAAAAGAGTGCGGAAGCATGTATCAAGTAGCTTTCAAGGACCTGAGAAACATATAGAAAACTGTCAACGAAAACGTTGGTGAAATCATAGGTGTTTTAGTAAACGTTGCATTTGAACCACAAGATTTAATATAATATGATTATCTAAATCATTTGGATTCCAAAGTTGTTATTTGTTTCGCGGGTACCCAATTATCAAACTTAACTGTTTTTGCACCCTTTGCGTAGTGTTAGAACATACACTAGACCCGAAAATATATTTCATCCGCTAACGGTAGCGAACCGTCCGAATGAGGCTCGTCAAGCCCATGTGATCACATAATATAAGTTCACGTTTACACCCTGCAAGTTTAACTAATGATAATTGAATTGAGGATTTTCGTTCAAACCCGTACGTGGAATGTTCGTTTTCGTACTTGTGTTCAATGTGTAAAAGTATGATACGTATATGTTTCTCATCCCATAGTTTAAAGCGTAAAAGTTGTTTGAAAGATGGGACTATGATCTCACTTTGAGTGCACGTATGAAAAGTACTTCACAAAGTAACGTGTACGAAGGATAGTGCTAGTCTTGACCTAAACAAATAGGTCGTATCAATAACGGTAAACACGATAGGTCAAAGATGTTCAATTAGTCCTATGGCTCGTCATGACTCGATTATGTAGCATGTGAATCAAATTGTCAAGTTTCATGCAAGACACAAGTATAGAATCATGTTAGAAAGATTGCATAATCATTTGGTTAAGTTTGACAAAAAGTCAAACTTTGGTCGGTCAAAGTCAACGAAAAAGTCAACACGTTCGGGTCGGGTCCCGAACTATTTTTCTGAGGTTTTTAATCATATATGAGCATGTTAGAACAAGTTTCATGCGAATCGGAGGTCCATAGCATGCCAAACATTTTTCGTATTTTGGACATGGAGGTCAGAACCTGACCACGTTATATGTCGCGCCGCGGCATATAACGGGTGCTGGTGCCTGGTCAGTCTCAAATGTTCAAGTCTTTTTCCGAACTTCAATCGAACACAAAACACAACCCGTAAACACTTATGACTCGCATTTTATATCGTTGGAAAGCTAATTTGACAAAGAACACAACTAAACACATTTCATCAACCGAAAACATCATTTGCAATAACCGACTTTCCAACATTTAATGCTCAATTAATACTCAAGTTCATAAATGCACAAAATAGGATTCGGGAATTAAATGCATACATATGACACGCCGTTTCGTAGGTAATCAAGCATACAATCTAACTAACCACTTACCAACCACAATTCATGGCATTCAATACATTAAATGTTCACATTCAATTCTATCAAACCCTAACCAACAACATCAAAATCACTAATCATGTTTATGAAGTTTTCTAAAACAACCTACACATCAAATTAAAGCTAGTGATGTTAGGAACACATTTAATACATGCATTTATAATATTTAACATCATTCAAGCAATCAAATTACCAAATCAAACACACCAAAGTTCATATTCAAGCTAGTTACTTCAAATAACGGAATCGAGCATATAAATCATATATTCATGTTAGACTTGAGCCATAGACACTAATTAACAACTTTATAAGTTAAAAACATCAAGAACACAAAATCTAGTGATTTTAGAAAGTTACCCAAATGTAATAAAATTGGTATGGAATCGAAGAGGAAGTTGTAAGGATTCCAAATATGTAATTTGTTTTGATTGATGTTTGCTCGATTTGATTTAGATGATGATTCTTCAAATTGGAGAATTGAGAGAAATTATGGAAGCAGAAGAAGAAAAGGGAAATGAAAAAGAAAAGATGGGGGTGGGGGTTGACTAGTCAAAGGCTAGTCACCTCTTTGGGATTTTGGCGAAACTAGTCCCTCGAGTTCGGTTGCGGGTGCGTGAATTTCCTAAACGAGATATTTAAAAACGCGTATTAACGGGAGATGTTATAAACATATAACGGAATTTAAATAGTTAAACGGAAAAGTAAACGGAAAAAGGCGGGATGTTACAAATTGGCCCAAGTAGAAGCCCAAGGTGGAGCAGAATACATCCAGGGGGGATACCCCGTCCAATTTTGAGCAGATGTAGAAGATAATTGATTCCGGCTGCCATTAAAATTGCCCCGACCCAGATTGTTTCTTCCCCGATAGTTATTACCACGTCCGCGGCCACGATAATTCTGAGATCGATACGGTTGATTTGTTGATAGAGCAGGCGAATTGGATCGAACGATTGAAGACGAGGGTTCACTATTCAGCAATTGTTTCTGTGTAGAAGTCGCCAGAAGAGCAACATCATTCGTGGTCGAATTGTTAAGAACTTGCTTCTTCTTACGAGTTTCTTCCAAAATAAACTTCGATCGGGCATCGTAAAAAGATGGGAGTTTGTCCATTTGAGTAAAGTAAGTGCCGACTGTATCAAATTTAGCATTCAAACCTGCGATTAATTGAAGCACCATACAATTATCTGAAATCTTGTCACCAACGTTGCGAAGTTGATCGGCCAAAACTTTGATCTCCTGGCAATACGCAGCACAATCAGAGAAGTCATCTAAACGAATAGTATTGAATTGTCTTTGAATATAGAGTGCACGAGAGTTTTTATTATCTTGAAAAATATTTTGCAACCGGGTCCAGGCGTGTGCTGTAGTGGATTCATCTTCAATGATTTGATTCATCAAATCACTTGAGATCGTGGCATAGATCCATTGAAGAACCAATGCATCTAAACGATCCCATAAAGCATCTTTGGGAGTGGTAGGAGCTGGAAAAGTGACTGATGAAGCAGAGGAGTCATCGACAGTTGGTATGATGTGATCAATCACATCATATGCCTTGCAGTTCAACTTGAAAAGGTGAGACCAAAAATTGTATTGCGAATCATTGATTGATAGGGTTATAGGGATCAGGTTTTTGATATTAGAAATTGAGAGTGCAGGATGAAATTTTTTTGTCATGATGACAATGATGATAGTGATGTATAATTGTAGGGATAAAGAAGAGGTAGATGCAAGAAGGAATCGGCCTGTAGGGTTTAGAGGAGGAGGGATTGGCCTGATACCATGTTGATAAATGATTTTCTGTGTTTTCCATTGCATACAATTGACTCAATATATACAAGAGGTATCCTAACCAAATCCTCTACACATTAGTACATAATATCTTTTCTATATATACAATGATTGACTTTGAATTTGCTGTATATTCCATATGTAATACAAGATAAATATAGATGAGATATGGTGATGATCATATCGGCTAATAATGGGTAACCCCGAATAAATAGACAGTAAGGCACCAGCTTTACAACATATGCAGCTGCTCATCACATTTAGTTCCTGACTTTCAATACCAATGCCATACAAAAGACTCTTATGAAAATATACCTTAAGGCCTGAGACGACTTTGAAACTTTTGAGCAGCTTCAATGTGTTTAACACGTTTTCACGGCTATATTTCTCAAAAAAACAAGTTGTCGTCCACATATTCATTGAATCATTAGTTGTCTATAGTTTTCATCAATTTTTAGTTTTTGATACTAAAATTTAAACTTTTTGTTATATGTGTGTTTGTTGATTCTGGATATTGATCTATTTGTTGTAGGTGTGTTTGTTGATTGTTGATATTGATCTATCAATTCATTGGTGATAATGTCTTATTTTACGCAAAAGTTTCATAGGTGTGTAGTCATTTCAAATTTTGAATGTTAACTTTTTCATGTAAGTTAACTTAGCTAGTTTGTTCATTGGATGCTTTGTACTGGAGGGATTTTTGTTGGAACATTAGACACCCGTATTCAATTTGTTTTAACAATTAACCCAATAATATTAAATTATATGTTAGTCTCGCGAAGTCGTGGATTCTAAAAATATTTAATAATATATACTTGTCAAATATACGGGATTTAACCTCTTCTGATAAGTATGACATACATGTTCATCCACTTTTCAAAATGATATGATACTTTCTTATATATATATATATATATATATATATATATATATATATATATATATATATATATATATATATATATATATATATATATATATATATATATATATATATATCCAAAAGTTTTTTGTGAATTGTGGTTGAAAGTTATTTATGGATTGTTATATGTATAGATTATATCTATAGTATTTACAATTATTATATAAAAAACAATAAATATAGATATAAAATATATATATCGTATGTAGATTATGACATGTTCAATGGCACCTTCGTAATATTTGACAACTTGAAAGTCATCTAGCAATTATGCCTCATTTACGGCACTTAAAAAGCTCTTCTATTTTTGTTTCATTATTCTATTTCCAATTTATATAAGTATATACTTTCTAAAGCATTAAATGATACGGATTACTAATTAATGGTCGAATACCAATTGACAAACGGTTGTGTATTGTGTACCAATTCTTTTTTTTTTTTACTGAAAATGATTTGATATTTAATCAACGAAATTGATGGACAAATAATCTTTTTGTGTATATAATATGTAATTTATATATTAAAAAAATATTAATGGTGAGAGAAAAAATTGTAGACATTAAGTTATTAACATCATAGAAAACTAGTTTTAAAATTTGTGAACATCACATGCTCTTAAACTCAAATATACTTTTAAAATTCATCAAAACCACGGGTTCTTAAACGCAAAAGAAATTTTTAAAATTTGTCAACAACACGGGCTCTTAAACTTAAAAGAATATTTTAAAATTTGTCTACATCACGGGCTCATAAATAATTCTTATACTTTTCATATTTTTTTGGTATCATTATTATATACCAATATGAACTGAAAAATTACATTTTTTTGGACGGTTTTTTATACACTCGTGCAACGCACGTGCTCAAAAACCTAGTGTAACACCCCAACTTAACATGACCACAATATTGTCCGCTTTGCCCGCAGGCGCACGGCTTTTTCTTGGCGATCACACACGAGAAGCACTTTCTCAGGAGGTCACCCATCCTGGTAGTGCTCTCGCCCGAGCACGCTTAACCACAACGTACTCGCACTTCTACTCAGCCTGTGATCCCAAAACACGTTGTGTCATTTAAGCGTGAGTATTACCTTATAATCCCATGATCACTCATGTTCGTGGGCGATAAAGAAGAAATCATGGAGGAAATCATTGAAGAAGAAGAATCAGAACCCGAGAAGGAGTCTGAGCCCACTGTTATCTTAGCTCCCTCTCAGAAGAGGAAGGAACCTGAGACACCTATTGTTGAAACCCCTAATCCCTCCAAGAGACTTAAACACAACTAATTTAGTTATTAAAAAAAAAAAGTCAAGTGTTTTTCATATAAAAGGCTTTGCCTACTCATCGTTTTCTGTGTAATAAGAATAATTTATCCATTCGTTATTAATAAAAGTCAACTGTTTGTTTTTAAAAATTTTGTCTTATCTCACCATATCTATATGTGTGTGTTGTGTGATTATTATGAATCATAATTGCAAACTTATATTTATAGCACCATAACTCTTCAATTAATACTTTATTTATGTATTGAAGAAAATGACTAGTGGTGCGCAAACAAAAGACAACAACACTATTCCCAACATCACTCTCTCTGCCGAGCAATTTCAGATACTTTTAGCTGCCGCCCAGGGCAACCACAGCAATGGCAACAACGGTCAACAGAATCTCCCCAAAACTTGTTCATACAAGGATTTCTCAAATTGCAAACCTCCAAGCTATAAAGGAACTGAGGGACCGGTTGAACTAACCCGGTGGTTCGAAAAACTTGAGTCTATTTTCAGGATGTGCAATTGTGCCGATGTTGATCGCGTTAAGTTTGCTACAGGATCTTTATCTGGCGGTGCATTGACTTGGTGGACCGCATACTCTCAAACTGTGGGACTTGATGCTGCAAATGCCATCCCATGGACTGTCCTAAAAAGAATGATGACGGACAAGTATTGTCCAAGAAATTAGGTCCAGAAAATGGAAAGTGAGTTCTGGGAACTCAAGGTAAAGGATACTGACATTGAGGCTTATACCAACCGTTTCTTCGAGTTGGTTACATTGTGCCCTGACATGGTACCTACGGAACACAAGAAGATTGAACGTTATGTAGAAGGTCTGCCTGATGAGATTCAGGGTAATGTGATAGCTGCTGGTAAAGAGACCGTCGATGGTGTGATATTGATGGCTCAAAATTTGGTAATGGCAAAAAGAAGGAAGCTCGCCACTAATAAGCAAACCGAATTAAAAGCTGCTGATAATAAAAGGAAGTTTAAGCCTGCTCAGAGTTCGGGTCAGGGTTCAAACAAAAGGGTTAGTGATGCTATAAAAAGTGGTTATATTGGAACAAAGCCGTTATGTAATCGCTGTGATAAGCATCATCATGGGAGGTGCACTGTTGAGTGCAGTAGGTATAAGAAGATTGGCCACTTAGCCAAGAACTGTAAGGTTGTGCTGCCTGCAACCAACACTCCAGCTGCAAAGACTGATCCAACCGTGCCTACTTGTTACGGTTGTGGGGAAGTTGGGCATTTCAGAAACCAGTGCCCTAAGAACAAGGCTGCAACAGTGGGTAATGCTAAGGGTAGAGCATTTGTCATGACTACCGAAGAGGCCCGTGAAGAAGATGAAGTTATAACGGGTACGTTCCTTGTTAACAATTGCTATGCTACTGTTTTATTCGATTCCGGTGCTGATAGAAGTTATGTGTCTACGGAATTTTGTGCCTTATTCGCTGAAAACCCACAAGCCTTAGAAATCTAGCGCCTTGTAGAAGTAGCAAACGGTAAGGTTATGAAAGTAGATAATATTTATAAAAATTGTGATCTGATTCTAGCTGACAAAACTTTAAGATCAACTTACTGCCAATCGAATTAGGAAGCTTTGATGTAGTTGTAGGGATGGATTGGCTAACCCCGTTGAGAGCTGCAATCATGTGTTATGATAAAACCATTAATATTCCTCTTGAGAATGGTGAAACCCTAATCATACAAGGAGAAAAGAGTGGTTCTAAACTTAATATCATCTCTTGTATAAAAACCCGTAAATACCTGATGAAGGGGTATCAAGCCATCTTAGCTAATGTTAAGAAAGTCGAACCGGAAGAGAAACGAATTGAAGATGTTCTGGTGGTTAGAGAATTTCCTGAAGTTTTTCCTGAAGAACACCCTGGTCTCCCACCTCAAAGACAAGTCAAGTTTCAAATCGATCTAACTCCCGGTGCTGCACCTATTGCAAAGGCACCATATCGACTAGCTCCATCCAAAATGAAAGAATTATCCATCCAACTACAAGAACTCTTAGAAAAAGGATTCATTCGCCCTAGCTCATCTCCATGAGGAGCACCTGTTCTTTTTGTTAAGAAGAAAGATGGCACGTTGAGAATGTGTATTGATTACCGAGAACTCAACAAGTTAACTATCAAGAACCGTTATCCACTTGCGCGTATTGATGACCTATTTGACCAACTGCAAGGGTCAAGTATCTATTCGAAGATTGATCTTAGGTCAGGGTATCATCAGTTGAGAGTCAAGGAAACTGATGTTCCCAAGACTGCCTTCCGAACTCGTTACGGACATTACGAATTTCTTGTTATGCCTTTTGGTTTAACAAACGCACCAGCTGTATTCATGGATCTTATGAACCGTGTATGAAAACCTTATCTTGACAAATTCGTGATTGTTTTCATCGACGATATCTTAATCTATTCCAAGAACAAGCAAGAGCATGAACGACATTTACGTTTGATCTTAGAATTGCTAAAGAATGAACAATTGTATGCCAAGTTCTCCGAATGTGAATTTTGGTTACGAACAGTTCAATTTCTCGGACATGTGGTTAATAGTGAAGGAATAGATGTCGATCCAGCAAAAATCACTGCTATTCAGAACTGGGGAGCGCCTAAGAATGCGAAGCATATTCGCCAATTTTTGGGACTTGCTGGTTATTACCGAAGATTTATCGAAGGATTTTCTATTCTGGCGAAATCTCTTACTAAGTTAACTCATAAGGGGAAGAAGTTTGAATGGTCTGAAGAACAAGAATCCGAGTTGATAAGGCTAAAAAGGAACATATATTTCATAGCAATATCCCTTCTAAATAATAGGTTTTCATATGTAATTGTATTATATTTTCATTGTAATTGTTTAAATAAATAAGTGCGAAGACAAAAGGCGAAAACGAAGATTTGAAGACACAAACGTCCAAAAAGCTCAAATGTACAAGATACAATTCAAAAGGTTCAATTTATTGATGAGAAACGTCTAAAAATGACAAGAGTACAAGTTACAAAACGTAAAGTACAAGATATTAAATTATACGAAAGGACGTTCGAAAATCCGGAACCGGTACCCTCACGCTACAACATCAAGTTTTTGGCGCCGCTGCCGGGGAGCGCTAAAACGCTATATTTTTAATTTATATCTGTAAAAATATAGTTATAAAAAAATAATTTCGGGGACACTTTTTGTGTTTTCACGGGGTATTTAAGTTTTTTTTTTAGTTTTTGATTGATTAAAGATATATTAATTTAAATATAATAATTTAATAAATATAATAATATAATAATATTGAAATAAAATATAATAATATTTTAGAATCAAATTTGATACGTAAAAGTTTTAAAAGTTTTAAAAAGTCGTATTTATTAAATATTTCAGGGATATATTATGTAACTTATAATTAATAATTTCTATAATGTCGCTTTCATGTGAATAGTAAATTAATTAATTTCTTTCCTTTACTATTTTGAATCGTAAAAGTTTTAAAAAGTCGTATTTATTAAATATCTCAGGGATATATTATGTAACTTGCAATTAATAATTTCTATCATGTCGCTTTCATGTGAATAGTAAATTAATTAATTTCTTTTCATTTACTATTCATGAATAGTAAATGAGTTAAAAAAAAGTTTTGAAAAAAAATAATAATAATAAAAAAATTATTAATTCCTTTAAAAAAAAATTGTGTAAAAAAAATCGTTTTTTTTTTTAAGAAAAAAAATTCGTTTTAAAAAAAAAATTGTAAAAAAAAATCGTTTTTTTTAAAGAAAATTTTTAAAAAAATATATATATAAAAAAAAGTTTTTTTTAAAAATTTTTAAAATCCTTAAAAAATGAAATATAAAAAAAATTAAAAAAAAAGTTTTTTTTATTACCTTTAGATTTTTAGACTATAGTTACAATTTTTAGTATTAAGTTTAGTTTTGCCATAGTTATTTTTATTTCTAGAATTTTTAGGTTTGCCGTAAAATCCCTTAAGTGCTTATTCCTTAGACTAAGATTTATGTGCTTTAGAATTTTGCGACGCCGTTTTTCGCGCTACTTTCTTATTTTTATTTTTCGACGCCTATTTTTCGACGCGTTTTTTTTTTTTTTTTATTTCTCGCTATTCTAGTTTTAGGATAAGATTTTTATTCTACTTCTTATCTAAATTTCTTAAAATTACGAAAATTTATTTTAAGTGATTAAATTGATAGACATCAAAATTTTCTGGTTCGTAGTAATAGTTGGATTTGTACGTGGACCGGGTTATTGGAGCCAAACAGTACTCAATTATATTGAGACCAAACGAATCCTGCCCCTCTGCTGCATCTTTTGGCTATTCGAAACGTGGGCAAAATCAGAAAAGTCTATTAATTGGATAACTTATATAATTTTTCTTTCCTTTTAAAAACTAATAGGATATTCAGTGAATGCACCGAGTAAAACGTTCACCACCTTTCATACGTTCACCACCTATAACTCGATCAAGACATCTAGCCAATATTGTCGTCGTTGATTTTTCTTTAGAATCATCATCTAGTCGACCAAGAACTCCAACTCAAATTTCCGATAATCCATCTTTTGAACCCGACCTCACAATTGAGAATCCGGAGAATATTCAGGGACAATTTCAAGATCCAGAACCACTAATCATTCCTCCTGAACCACAAACCATTAAATCAGAATCTTCTAGAGATTCGTATTCAACAAATTCAATTATGGAAAATCTGGAACTTCTAAGTATGGAAGACCGAATGAGAGCCACACGCACGGGCCAAGGTCACGCCATTATTCAGCCAGATGTTTGAGCATCAGATTTTGAAATCAAAGGACAAATCCTACACATGATCACCAATCAGTGCCAATTTGGTGGTACAACAAAAGAAGATCCAAACGAACATCTTCGAACTTTTAATTGGATTTGTAATCTCTTTAAAATCCGAGAAGTTGAGGATGAAACTATTTATCTTATGTTGTTCCCATGGACTTTAAAGGGAGAAGCCAAAGATTGGTTAGAATCATTACCTGAAGGAACGATTGACACATGTGATGTTTTAGTTGAGAAATTTCTTCAAAGATTCTTTCCGGCATCTAAAGCCGTGAGACTTCAAGGAGAAATTGCCACGTTCGTGCAAAAACCAAATGAAACATTATATGAGGCGTGGACAAGATTCGGAAGGATGTTGAGAGGATGTCCTCAACACGGATTAGATACTTTTCAAATAGTGCAAATCTTCTATAAAGGCGTAAATATCGCTACACGAAAAGATATCAACACAGCAGCTGGTGGTTCTATTATGAAGAAAACCGAAACTGATGCTTACAAAATTATTGATAACACTGCTTCCCACTCACATGAGTGGCACCAAGAAAAAGATATCGTTAGATCATCTAAAGCAGCTAGAGCCGATTCTAGCCATAACTTTGATTCTGTTTCCGCAAAAATAGATGCTTTCGAGAGACGAATGGAAAAGATGACTAAAGACATTCACGCAATACGAATCAGTTGTGAGCAATGCGGTGGACCACACTTAACGAAAGATTGTAATGTTGAACAAACGATGGAACAACGTGAGAATGTTTCCTACATGAACCAAAGGTCGGGAAATAATTATCAACCGCCAAGGCTAAACTTCAATCGAAATCAAAACATTCTTTACAATCCAAATGGAACCAACAATAACTCGTACAACCAACAAGGTACGAATAACCAACTAACTCAAAACAACACTTTCAATCAACAAAGACCTGGCTTATATAAACCACCACAACAAACTGACGAGAAGAAGTCAAATCTGGAAGAAGTGGTATTTAAGCTAGTTGAATCTCAAACACAATTTATTGAAACTCAAACCCAAACGAATGAGAGGTTTGATCAGTCATTTAGAACTCAACAAGCTTCCATTTTGAATCTAGAAAAACAAGTAGGTACTCTTGTTAGATTGATGAGTGAAAGGGAACAAGGAAAGCTACCGAGTAATAATGAAGTAAATCCTCGGAATGAAAATGTTAACACGATATCAACAATTTCTGAAAAACCAATACCAGAAGATAGGAAAGTTTTAGATGTAAGTAACAATGAAGAAGTTACAACACCACCACCACCCGAGTATGTAAAGCCAGTGGTGGCACCATACAAAACACCCATCCTGTTTTCAAGAAAAGGAGTTGAGTATGAGCAAGTGATAGGTAATAAAGTTTGTGATACCTCTGGAAAGAAGAAGAAGAAGAAGAAGAATAAGAAAGTGCAAGAAATAAAAACCGTAGAAGTAAACCCGGTGAAGACAGTTCCACCAAAACCTCTACCTAGGATAGGTGATCCAGGTGAATTTATTGTTCCTTGTCTACTTAGTGATTGTGTCATGTATGATGCACTAGCAGATTTAGGTGCGAGTATAAGTATTATGCCTCTTTCATTATATAAGAGATTAGGTGTAGGTGAGTTAAGTCCAACGGATATGAGTGTTCGACTCCTTGATCAAACCATTAAGCACCCAGTTGGAATTGCTGACAACCTACCCGTTCAATTAGGTAATTTAACCTTTCTAGTCGAATTCATTATCATTGACATAGAAGAGGACTCAAACGTTCCTCTAATTTCAGGTCGACCATTCTTAGCGTCCACCGGGGCGTTATTTGATGTAAGAAAGGGTAGAATGACACTTAGTAATGATGAGAAATCGATCACCTTTATGATTCGAAAGTCTAAATCTCCACCAACCAAAACCGCTGAACCAGCGGAAACGATTGGTAAGAACCATGTTGTTTTACCAACTCCAACGGTAGTGCTTAACAATAATAAAACGCCTAAGTGTGGGGAAAATGAAGTAACACCTAATGATGACCTGATAACAAAGAACCCCGTTGTTGATACGAAATTAAATGATCCCGTTATTAATAGTTCAATGAAGAAACTTATTAAACGGGTTATTGATGCTAAAACCAAGGGGAACTCTAAGTTATGTAAGCGGTTAGTATCCAATCTATCGCCTAAAGAAAAGGTGAAACTAGTTGAAATTATGGATATTACACAGGAATCCGACCAATGGCTTAAAAAAAAAAGTCATAGATATGCAAGTTGATTATGGTCCAAGAGAAATTGACAATGAAGTTATTCACAATTTCGACACCACAGCTACCTAAGTGTGGGGAGATTCAAGTGTTCTAAAAAGAAAATGCTCTCTAGAGTTAGTTGTTCTGTTCTCGTGTAGTTCCGAGAATGGAATCTGATTGGTCTTTTCCGCTAGCAGACACTAAAGAACTAGTTTTCTCCCCCCATTCTGATTTTTTTTATTTTGTAGGTTTTATATGAAATTAATATGCTTTTTAAATTTAAGTTTTGTGTGAATTTAAAAACAAAATTTACTTTATTTCATTAAGTAAAAAAATGATTTCTAAAATTCGTCGTGAGTTGAAGATTAGGTAGTTGAACCGAAATTACTTTAACCGAGGGCGGGACGAGAAATTTTGTTATCATTATTTTTAATTTAATTGATTTAAAGTATGCCAAAAAAAATATTAGATTTTATAAATTTTTGAACGTGGGGTAATATACCCAACTTCAAAATTATGTATGTTTGTATTTTATGTTATATACAAAACAGGGTAAAACAACGCACTTTCAAAGACTGTCATTAATTTCAGAAAAAGGTACTAATTTTGACGACAAAAAACAAAATATCAAATGAAAAATAACAACAATATGTTTGCAAACTCGGTATTTTTAATCATTTTTCTACACTAATCACCCTCATGAATTTAAATTTTTACTGATTTCTTGCAAATGAGGGCATTGCAAGATCTCAAGTGTGGGGAAGGGTTATAAATTCTTTCGGGTTTACACTTGTTTTAATTGCCAAATTTTGTGAAAATTTGAAAAAATTTCAACTAAATGAATTCAAAATCATGTTTATACATATTTATGAACGATAAAACTAGGTGTTAATGCCGAAATTATTGTTACCTCGAGGACATATATTGAGAAACAACCCAAAACGCTTGAATTCATTTAAAATGGGATAGAAGAGAATAAAAAGGCAAAGAAAAGAATAAATAAAAGCTAAGTGTGGGGAGAATGTACCAAGTTATTCAATTTAAAACTATCTATCACATTTTTGTATAAGAATTATTGCAGGTACTTTTGCTTTGGACGATACTAATCAGTTTTACCCGGTTTACTGTAATATATTTTAAAGAAAGATGGATCTACACGATGAATCAATTCCATCATTAAAAGGAAGTAAAGTCTTCCGAAAAAGACACGCGCTTCTTGATTTAGGTCAAGAAGTTGTCGTCCAGACCAGCTGTAGGTTGACGAAAAATCTAGAAAAGTCATCTCTAAAATCAGCAGGAAATCCACGGACCTCAGCACCAAACAGGGTCGCCAAGTGGTCAGATTTATCCTAACCATGAGAAGGATTTATCTCGTACAATGGGGGGGCACCGTGCAAATTAGCTTGATAAGACTAATGAATCAGATCCCCAGAAAGGATAATCTCCTTAAAGATTAAAAATCAACTTTTAAGACTGATATTACTCAATCCTTGAGATTGACCTTAAAGATTGAGAATTCAAACTCATGGAATTCGATGATATCTAAACTCGAGCTTGAACGAGAAAATATTTTGATCAAAAATAAAACTGATTTGTTTTCTGAAAACCTATTTTCAATGCGTTCATTACCATTGAACGTAAAATTCTGAGAATTCATCAGAATTCATTAGGTCACCTGAACCAAATCGGGTGTCAACCGTAAGAAACGGTGGTTGCATAGCATGGTCGGAGACAGGACCTTGTGCCAGACCGAAAAATCATAGGATGATCTTTACTATTGCTCCTACAAAGGATAGTACTAGCATCCGACACGTTTTAAGACCATAATCATATGCATGTCATTAGACATTGCCTTAACAGTTTCTTGTTCATCGCTTTCCTTTACAACCGGACGGTAGTTTACCGAAAGGTAATATACGGAACAAGTAAACTGGACGTGTTGCTTTCCCAATACAAGGTTAGCAAGTGGGTAACACAAAACCACAAGTGTTGAGCTAAAATTTTCAAATCTGAAACCCACACAATCCACAAAAATATTTTGCAAACACCGGTGAAGGGTTATTCCGGAAAACTTATCTAGGGTAAAAGCTAGATTAAATTTTCAAAAAGATCAAATGTTTTCATAAAGATCCAATTTTCTTAAGGATCTACATTTTCATAGTCATGTGGGACTGTAAACCACCTTTCAAATGTGCACTTTGCTTTGGAAACCGAAAGTAAATCGGCTATTTGATTGCAAGTGTCGTTAACCTAAACCCGAGGCAACTGTGGATGACACACCCACCTTTAACCATGGTTCTATCATTACTATCATTGTTTATACCACCATATCAAAATCACTAATGTACAAAGTGTGATGAATAAAAAAGTGATTCATGTATGTTTTTATTTCAAGTTCTGTATTGCTTGAGGACAAGCAACGCTCAAGTGTGGGGATATTTGATAAGGCTAAAAAGGAACATATATTTCATAGCAATATCCCTTCTAAATAATAGGTTTTCATATGTAATTGTATTATATTTTCATTGTAATTGTTTAAATAAATAAGTGCGAAGACAAAAGGCGAAAACGAAGATTTGAAGACACAAACGTCCAAAAAGCTCAAATGTACAAGATACAATTCAAAAGGTTCAATTTATTGATGAGAAACGTCTAAAAATGACAAGAGTAAAAGTTACAAAACGTAAAGTACAAGATATTAAATTATACGAAAGGACGTTCGAAAATCCGGAACCGGTACCCGAGCCAACTATCAACGCTCGACGCAACGGAGCTGAAAGTACAAGTCAACTATGCACAAGAATATAATATAATATTTAAATAATTCATAATAAGAATAATAATAAATAATAAAAAGTTGTTAATTGAGCATAGTTAAGGGGTCATAAGTGAAAATTTCAATTCAATATTTGCCTATAAAAGGCAATTCATTTGATCGATTTATGTACACCTTTTCTTCTTTCTTTCTCTTTACATGTAATATATATATATATATATATATTTATAATTTTAATTTTAATTTTAGTTTAAGTTTAATAATAATAATAATTGGGTTATTGTAAGGAATGTTTTACGGGTTTTAAAGTCGAAACTCTGTCCGTGTAACGCTACACGATTAATAATCACTGTAAGTTATGTTCTTCCTTTTTAAATTAATGTCTCGTAAGTAAGTTATTATTATGCTTATTTAAGCCGAATTAATCGTGATGTTTGACTAAATATTAAGACGGGGTTATTGGATTTTGTACCATAATTAAGGTTTGGGCAAAAGACCGACACTTGTGGAAATTGGACTATTGACTATTAATAGATGGGGGGTATTGTCTAATTGAGTGACAACTCATTGGAGTCTGTCGAACCTATCTTCAAATTAATTATCCTAATAATTAATAATGATTATGGTTGTCCTATTTAGTGACGTTCATATAGAATCTATTATAATCATTTAATTAATTATTCGGGTTGGGTAATTGATTATTCAAACTGATCAAGTGGGTAAATTAATATTCATATCTAATCAAAACAGGGGTGGATTACATACAGTGATAACTGGTGTAATTGTTGACAGAAGTGATAACTGCGTCACAGTTTAAATCCTTAATTAGTTGGAATATTTGACTTCGGGTATAAGGGTAATTTGACGAGGACACTCGCACTTTATATTTACGACCGATGGACTATTATGGACAAAAACCAGATAGGTATCAAATAAACCATGACAAAGGACAATTAACCCGAGTAACAATTAATTAAAATCAAAACGTCAAACATCATGATTACGAAAGTTTAAATAAGCATAATCCTTTTATTTCATATTCTATCTCAATTTTATTTATTGTTATTTTATTTATCGTCATTTATATATTTTACGCACTTTAATTATTGTCATTTATCTTTACGCTTAAAAATATAAAATCGACAAACCGGTCATTAAACGGTAAAAAACCCCCTTTTATAATAATATTACTACTTATATATATATATATATATATATATATATATATATATATATATATATATATATATATATATATATATATAAATATAGTTTTATAAAAATATAGTACGTAATCACTAGCTCCCTGTGGAACGAACCGGACTTACTAAAAACTACACTACTCTACGATTAGGTACACTGCCTATAATGTTGTAGCAAGGTTTAGGTATATCCCATCCGTAAATTAATAAAACTTGTGTCATATTTTGTAGTATTTTGTATTAAATATAATACTATTTCGTACCCTCACGCTACATCATCACGCGTTTAAGATTTTAAAGGAGAAATTGACCACAGCCCCGATTCTATCTTTACCTGAAGGAGACAAGGATCTCATAGTTTATTGTGATGCCTCGAATCAAGGTTTCGGTTGTGTATTGATGCAACGTCAAAAAGTTATTGCATACGCATCTAGACAACTTAAGAAACATGAGAAGAATTATACCACACATGACCTGGAGTTAGGAGCTGTGGTATTCGCTTTGAAGATATGGAGACATTACCTTTACGGAATTAAATTCACAGTGTTTAGCGATCATAAAAGTCTTCAACATATCTTCGATCAGAAACAACTAAACATGAGGCAACGACGATGGGTTGAACTACTAAACGACTATGATTGTGAGATTAAGTACCATTCCGGTAAGGGAAATGTTGTTGCCGATGCTCTCAGTCGAAAGGAGCGTAATAAACCTATTCAAGTCCGAGCTTTGAACATAGTTATTCAGACTAATCTTACAACTCGAATCCGTGAAGCACAACTTGAAGCATTGAAGGAAGAAAATGTTCAACTCGAGGGACTAAAAGGTCTTGAAAAGCAACTTGAACTCAAGGGAAATGGAACAATGTATTTTAATAACCGAATCTGGGTCCCAACCTTTGGAAATCTTCGAGAACTAGTCTTGGATGAAGCACATAAGACTAGGTATTCTATTCACCCAGGCTCTAGTAAAATGTATCATGATGTGAAAGAGTTTTATTGGTGGCCTAATCTGAAATCTGATATTGCTGAGTATGTGAGCAAGTGTCTTACTTGTTTGAAAGTTAAGGCCGAGCATCAAAGGCCGTCTGGTTTACTTCAACAGCCAGATATTCCGCAGTGGAAGTGGGAATGTATCACTATGGACTTTATTACTAAATTGCCCAAGACTTCTAGTGGCAATGATACTGTAACGACCCTGGAATTTCCAACATTTATTTATTAATAATTATTATTATTAATACGTGTGATTAAACGAATGTATGTTATTACATTTACATGTTGCCTTAATTGCCCGTACTTGACTTTTTATGGCCCGGAACGTCTCTGCGACACACGAAACTTCACGAATAATATTTTTAAATATTATTTGCATTCATGATTAAGTTTTATTAATCATTTTAATTAACTAAAGCTATTAGTTAGTTACTTGGGCTCAAGTTGGACTTTTATTGGATTACTTGCTAACTACTTACAAACTTGGGCATTTTAGTGTTAATGGACTTGTGTAAGCCCACCCTACTTATATTATGGATTAACTAGCCCATGTTAGCACTTGTAAGTATTAGTTTGTAGGTTAACTAGTTAGTTTGTTCAATTGGAATCTAGTTGACTTGTTATCCCCATGCATGGCCCTTCATTAACCACCTTTTGAAGCTTTAACACCTTAGTGACCAACAAACAACTCACCCATCCTTGGTGAGCTGCTGAACCGACGGCACCCATGGAGTAAAAGGGTTCAAAAATCTTTTTTTTCACTCACTTGCTCACTTACTTCACTCTTGTTTCATTCTCTCAAAACACACACTTGAAATCCTCTCAAACTTTCTCTCAACTTTCTCTAGTTCTTGCAAGTAAGTTGAAGACTTTTTCTCTCCTTCTTTGCTTAACAAAACCGAACCATAAGACACATTAATCATCAACATGCTTTGTTGTTTTAATCTTTGTTTACATGTGTTGATTTCTTGCTAGTTGTTACTTACTTTCTAGCTTTCAAGAAGCAAACTTAATAGTTTGATTTCTTCATCTTTATCTTGTTATAACAAGAACATTCAAGAACATAATCTATCTAGTTATGTTCTACATATTTTGTTTCAAAAAAAAAATTAAAGTTCATAGTTGTATAAACTCATTACTTGTAGTTCTTGAAGTAACTTTGAAATTACTTCACTTAAAGATCAACTTTGGTTGAACCTTTAAAAGTATGAGTAACTATGAATCATTTTCTTGTTTACTTAAGTTACTACTTCATTTATGCACTTTATTTACATGTTGTTAGTTTATTTGGTCAAGTACTATAAGTTAGACTTGATCTCATAATTTTCTTGAACTTAAAAGTTAACTTATAAGTTTCAAGAACATAGAAGTGTAACTTACTAGTTACAACTTCAAATACCTTTGAAAGATTCAAGTTATCTAGCTTATGGTCTTCTTAATTTGTCATAAACAAAAGCTATAAAGTTTACATACACTTTACTAGTTGATAATTTAAGTTTATAACTTGTTTTTACTTCTAAAGTTCATGTAAGTGTTGAAACTAAGACTTTGATGTAACTTTGGTTCATCAAACCTCATACAACTCTTAAGTGAGTTGATCTACATGTCTTGAGACTCACACTTGTGTTATAATTGTCAAATTTTAGTTGTATTACTTTTACATTTCATGTATGTGCTAAATCTAAGACTTTGATGTAACTTTGGTTCATCAAAACACTTACAACACTTAAATGAGTTGATCTTCATGTCTTAGACTTGCACTTGAGTTATGATGGACAAACCTTGGTCAAGATGATGTTAACACATCAACGAGTTGTACACTTGAAGCTATACGCATCAAGGATGAGAACCATGATGAGCATCAAGCACCAAGACACCGGAACTCACCTAAAACCCACTGTTTCTGTCCAAAAGTTTCTGTTCAGCTATTTCTAGAACAGACCCGTGGACCTGGGCTGTTCTAACCTTGATTTTTAGATAGAACTTTTCGAGTAGATAACTTTTCATATAGAACTCGTCTAAATCCGAGTTACGGTTTAGGATTTATGGCCCTCCGATCGTCACTATGTCCTTTAACGTTGTGCAGAAATTTCTGACCTACTCGCACTTAGACCGTCGCCACGGTCAAACCAAGACGAGTTTGCTTCTGTAAATTTTACCACACTTAAGGGACTCATAGACGGAGCCATGGCCACTGGTCTCACCTTAATTCAGTAAGGGTAGAGGCCGTGGTGACTGACTGAAGTCAGACCTTGTTTTAAACTACTTTCATAAACGAACCTTACTTGTTACCTTTTGTTTAATGATGATTGATGATGACCCTTATGACCTTAATTACATAATTATAAACCTTTTGAGACGACTTACTGACTTAGTACTATTTGACTTAGGTTGAGGACATTTGGACCGTTACTTGCACACCATTTTCCCGACTACTACTTTACCGCTACTACTATCATTGTGAGTTATAGCATTCCCTTTTTACTTTAACTTATTTTGGGAACTGAGAATACATGCGGATTTTATGTTTTACATACTAGGCACGAGTACTTAAACTTTATATATGTGTGGGTTATATAACGGCAGAAACATTCCCTTTAGCTCGGTAACGTTTAATCATTGGTTTATGAACCGGTGAACGCGAATCTTAGATATGGATCCATAGGGTTTGACATCCCCACTCGGGCTAGTAGCGCTAGCAGTTAACGAGTGTTTAATACTTCGTAAACATACGCACTCGCCAAGTGTACTTTCAGGGGGTATTTTAAACGTTAAGTTAGTTACCAAGTGCCCACGGTTAACATATACTTTACCATACTGTTTTGAAACGCTCTTTGTAGCACTGAAATCTCGTGGCCTACCTTACATACTGTTATACTTAAACTATAGCTCACCAACCTCTGTGTTGACGTTTTTAAGCATGTATTTCTCAGGTGCTTGAGGTTGCTTCCGCTGTCTTACTTGTCGTGCTGTAGAACCCGCTGCTTAGAGTTGTTATCGCATGACTACTTATCTTGCATTCAAACTTGTTTACTTTTGAAACTATGTTATGTAACAACCATTGGGGTCACGTACACTTATTTATTGCTTCTACTTAGCGAAGCATGTTTTGAAATGTAAAACATTTGATGTCGGTTATGACATCACCTTTTTATAATGAATGCAACTTCTTTATTTACAGCATATAGTACTTAACCTTGTAATGATCCTGTTGTTGATGATTCGTACACGATGGTTTTGTACGGGGCATCACATTTGGTATCAGAGCGTTGGTTGTAGGGAATTAGGATGCATTAGTGAGTCTAAGACCGACCCGAGTAGGATTCACTAATAGGACTAATCTACAACTTGCTAGTTTACTTGTTTCCGCTGTATTTACTGCATGCTACTGCTTACTGTTACTGCTATATGCCGTATGCTACTACGTGATATCACTACTGTATGATATTACTTGCTTTCGATTGCATGCTACTTTCATACGAATTACTGTTATTGCCATGATAGTTACTGTTATACATGATTTAAACTGTTGGCCTATTATTTGCTTGCTTTATGACATACTGACATGGAAAATTTACTTTTCCTTGTTCAGATGTCGGACGTTCCACCTGTTGATATTCCGGGCAGTACAGGCTCAGACCCCGTTGTTCCACCTACTGCTGCACCTGCTGCTGCTGCTGCTGCCGATATTCCGGCCCCGACACCCACTGGCGATCCCGGTGCTTCTACTTCTGAAGCTAGCTCTAGCGCACCTGCCCCAGCGTCTGCTTCCAGACCCCCGAGGCAACTGGCTCGCATTGGTGGTATGGAGATCCCTGCGGAGTTCGGGGAAGGTCCCTTCCGTAATCACTGGCGCACACCTTGCCGACGCACTCCCGACGGACGCCTAGCCGTGATTATGCCAGGCCGACACCGACAGATGTTGGCCGCTTTCGGACATTTCGGATTACCACCTCCGCCACCCGCGTCACCACCACATGATTCAGACGACGGGTCTTCCACCGATGCTCCTTCAGACGACACCTCATCTGACGACTCCATCGATGATGAGGATCCTGCCGATAGACCTATTCAGGCACCCTCCACCCCGCCGAAGAAGCGGTACCGTTTCGATGGCACCGTCATTCCAGGGGTGAATGGAGGTCGTGCTTTTACTGATGCTTTTGGCCATCGACGTAGGGTTACTGCTCGTAAACGAGTTGTGCCATACCCTGCCGACCCACAGATACGTAAGGTTCCCCGTTACGTATTGACTATTCCTGGAACCGTACCACCTAGATTCAGATACGCACCACTTACATCTAAGGACGTACCGTCTACATCCGGAGCCGGACCATCTACATCAACACCACCGGCACCACCCGCACCACCCGCCCTACCTGCACCGCCTGCCCCACCAGCTCCCTCTAACGAGGAACTGATGAGGGAGATTGAGACTCTCCGAGCTCGAGTCACTGAGCTCGAGGAGCAGTTGGCTCGAGGAGCAGTTCACCCGCCTTCACCGTAGGACCTTGTATTTAGATTTCATGATGTAATCTAGATATAGTTTCATGTATTTCATATGTATTGTACGAACTTATTCAGATGTATGAAACTTATTATTATTAATGAATGGAACTTTGCGTTATTTAATTCTTGCACGATGTTCTATTTACATTGCTGTACGATGATTCTGTGGTATTTGTACCTAGATGCATTATTTAATAACATGTGATGTTTTGATTCCATGTTAGTCACTATATACTGTATTACTACTACTTGCATGCTGGATTTTGACTTGGGTCAAAATTTTTGTTTAGAATACCATGGCTAACGGAAGAACCACGCCTACCGCCGCCCAGATTGAGGACATGATTAACGAACGTGTTGCTGCTGCTCTAGCAGAAAGGAACCCTCCAATTGTACCACCGCCTGTCGTTCCACTCGTCCGAGATGGGTGTACTTACAAGGAATTCCAGAGCTGCAAACCGCATAACTTCAGCGGCACCGAGGGACCAGTTGGTCTCACCAGATGGTTCGAAAAGTTGGAATCGGTATTCAGGGTTAGCAATTGTTCGGAAGCTAACAAAACGAAATTTGCATCTTGCACGCTTTCTGATGGCGCGCTTACATGGTGGAATACCATGGCCCAAGCGCAAGGAATTGATGAGGCGTATGCTACGCCTTGGGAAGAATTTAAATGTGCTATGATCGAGGAATACTGTCCGAGAACCGAAATTCAGAAGATGGAAATCGAATTTATGCAGTTAAAGGCCGTAGGGAACGACCTTAACAGTTACAATCGTAGGTTTTTGGAGTTGGCTCTTATGTGTCCGACCATGGTCACCCCCGAATTTAAGCGCTTGGAAAAATACTTCTCGGGACTTCCTAAGTCCATCAAGGGTAATGTTACCTCATCCAAGCCACCAAGCGTTCCCGAAGCAATGCGCATGGCGCATACTCTCTTGAATCAAATCATCCTTGACGAGCCGGAGAAGGCTAAGTTTGAAACTGGTAGTGGCGAGAAGAGGAAATGGGACAACAACCACAACAACAACAGGGGTAAGAACTATGATCAAAACCCGGCGAAGCGACATGAAGGGTTCAGGCAAAACAACAATAACACCAACCCCAACAACAACAGCTCTAATCCGAACTACAAGGGAACTTTACCACAATGCAAGAGGTGTTATAAGCACCACACCGGGTATTGCAATGTTATCTGTGAGAAATGCCAACGGACTGGGCATGTTGGTAAGGATTGTAAGGTTACTACTTTGAACGTGAAGCCAAACCACAACAACAATGGGCCTAGGAAATGTTATGAGTGTGGAAAGACGGGCCATTTCAGAAACGAGTGCCCAAACAAGCGTAAGGATGGCGGACCACCACGTGCTAGAGCCTTGAATGTTAATGCGAGGGACGCACGCGATAACCCCGACTTGGTGACAGGTATATTCACAATCAATAATCTTTTAGCTTCTGTCTTGTTTGATACTGGTGCGGATAGAAGTTATGTATGTAGACATTTTTGCGATAAGATTAATTGGTCATTAGTCCCGTTAAAAGAAAGTATGCTTGTCGAGGTTGCCAATGGAAAACTTGAAAAGGTTGACCATATTAGTCGTGGAGCTATTATCAATATAGCTGGTGCAGATTTTGAAATTGATTTGATACCTATCAAACTGGGAAGTTTTGACGTGATCGTCGGTATGGATTGGTTGAGCAAGATAAAGGCCGATGTTATCTGTGGAGATAAAGCACTTCGCATACCACAAGGAGATGGCGAACCACTGGTTATCTATGGAGAGAGATGTACCTCAAAGTTAAACCTCATTAGTTGCGTGAAAGCGCAAAAGATTATGAAGAAGGGACGTTTTGCTGTCCTAGCACATGTGAAAGCAGTAGAAACTGAGGTAAAGAGCGTGAACGACGTTCGAATTGTGAACGAATTTTCCGATGTCTTCCCAGAGGAATTGCCTGGATTGCCGCCGCAGAGAGCCGTAGAATTTCAGATTGATTTAGTGCCAGGAGCTGCACCTGTAGCTCGCGCACCTTATAGACTCGCACCTTCCGAGATGCAAGAATTACAGAGTCAACTACAAGAGCTGTTAGATCGAGGGTTTATCCAACCAAGTTTCTCGCCTTGGGGTGCACCAGTTCTGTTTGTGAAAAAGAAGGATGGATCCTTTCGTATGTGTATCGACTACCGTGAGCTCAACAAATTGACAATCAAGAATCGGTATCCTCTTCCGCGAATTGATGATCTTTTTGATCAACTACAAGGATCGAGCGTTTATTCAAAGATCGATTTGCGATCCGGCTATCACCAGTTGAGGGTGAAGGAAAGTGACGTGATGAAAATTGCATTCAGAACCCGCTATGGTCATTATGAGTTTCTTGTGATGCCATTCGGTTTGACAAATGCACCTGCCGTGTTCATGGACCTCATGAATCGTGTCTGCAAGCCTTACTTGGACAAGTTTGTTATCGTCTTCATAGATGATATCCTCATCTACTCTAAGAGCGAAGAAGAACATGAGCAACACCTCCGATTAGTGCTTGAACTCTTAAGACAAGAGCAACTTTACGCCAAATTCTCTAAGTGTGAATTTTGGTTGAAGGAAGTACAATTTTTGGGTCATGTTGTAAGCGACCAGGGTATCAAGGTTGATCCCGCCAAGATTGAAGCCATCAGCAAGTGGGAGACCCCCACTACTCCAACGCATATTCGCCAATTCCTAGGTCTCGCCGGTTATTACCGAAGGTTTATCGAAGGATTTTCTCTGATTGCGCGTCCTTTGACCGCACTGACTCACAAGGGCAAGAAGTTCATTTGGGAACCCGCACACGAATCAGCATTCCAAACTTTGAAGAAGAAGTTAACCTCCGCACCTATCCTATCACTTCCTGAAGGCAGTGACGACTTTGTTGTTTATTGCGATGCTTCGAAGAGTGGTTTTGGTTGTGTGCTGATGCAACGATCAAAGGTTATTGTGATGACCCGAAAATTTTTGACTTATTTAAACCAATTCTCTATACGATTTATTATTTTAACACGTTAAACAAAGTCTGTTAGATTGAGTCTCAAAATTTTAGAACTGTTACATATATACAATTACCTTTGACTATTCTCGACGATTCATGAACAATTATATGTATGTATATATATATGTACAAGTAAAAACGACTTTCCCACAGTAAAAATTACTTTGCTACAGTAAAACACAATTTGCTACAGTAAAACACTATTTGCTACAGTGAAACCGTATTTTGCTACAGTGCTACAGTAAAACACTATTTGCTACAGTACCACTATTTGATGTCGACGAACTAGCAAACAAAAACGGAAAAGGCGGCCATGCGATCGCATGGCAAAAACACTGAAAACTCATGCGATCGCATGAGCTACAGTAAATCGAAAAGTATTATAAATACGCCAGATTCCTGCACGAACTCTTCACACTTAAATTTCTTTAATCAATTTTTATATTTATAATTATAATTATAATTTTAATTTAAGTTTAATAATAATAAAGTATATTCGAGGGTGTTTTAATTCGGGTTTCAAACCGCTTTAAGCTAAGGAAATATTGGGTATTGTTCGGGGTATTGTTCTTGAATCCAAGGCCAACCATACAGTCGTCTACCATCATTACGTCTACGCAATTTTCCTACAATATTGAATCGCAATATTGAACTGTGAGTTATAGTCTCCCTTTTTAAATACTTTAAATATTTTTGGGCTGAGAATACATGCAATTTATTTTAAACGCGATAAGACACAAGTACATACTAAATTCTACACTGAGTTAAACCGAAAATCCCTTAGCTTTGGTAACTAGTAGCTGCCAGTACATAGGATATGGACTGGTGGGCGCGAATAATTGTATATGGATCCATAGGGCTTGACATCCCCGTCCGAGCTAGAGCGCTAGCCTTTTAACGGACGTATGTTATTTGAGTTTAAGACACGTTGGTTTGCGTGTATTAAAACGAATGGGGTAATTATCACTATAGCGTTAAGTTTAGTTACCATGGTGCTCTGTTACGTAGAATCTATTGATAAACTTTTGATGGAATTTTGTGGTCTATCTTTATATATGTTTATGACTCGAGCAATTAAACCTATAACTCACCAACATTCGTGTTGACTTTTTAGCATGTTTTATTCTCAGGTCCTTAGAATGCTTCCGCTGTGATGTGCTTGTTGCCTGCATGGAGTCTCTCATGCTTTGTACAAAGTTTATTGCATTCAAAATAAAACTGCGTTGTGTAATAAATAATTGGACTGTGAATTCAACCTGTAAATTAAAGACTTATGTATTTTGGGGTTTTGCTTATACCTAAGCACTCGCCCACATGTTTAAAACTTTCTATGTTTAGAAAGTCACTTATTTTAATGAATGCAATATTTTATCAAAACGTATCATATAGAGGTCAAAACCTCACTGTGGAATCAATGATTAACGTGCTGCGTCAATAGCGATTTTGACGGGTCGTTACAGTTGGTATCCGAGCTTGAGGTCATAGGGAACCAGAAATTACATTAGTGTGTTTAACTGGTAATTGTTAGGATGCATTAGTGAGTCTGGACTATGACCATATCTGTTTTTACTGATTTTTGCTTATTATTTGGTCAAAAACATTATATGTGATATATTTATATGCTAACGTAATTGTTGTTTCAATTATGTGATAGATGACTTCCTCTAATCCTATCATTTTGTACGACTCGGAATCGGACACTGAATCTATTATATCCACAACTGAAAAGGGCGTTCCAATACCTATTAAAGAAGAAATTGTGTTAGCCGGAGAATCTCAACTCCCGGTAAACCCAGAGGAGGTTCCAGCTCCACCCAGCTTTAGTTTTCCGGAGCCACAGTATCGTTGGCATGGACCCATGATCCCTGGAGTAAACGAGGATCGTCCATTTCTAAACAAATATGGACATTGGTCCAGATATACCGCCGATGGGCGGGTTGTGCCGATTACGCATGGCAGATTTTGGTTCATGACCACCGGTACATATTCTTGCAGTTCGTCATCATATTCTCCTACACATGACTCAGACAGTTCGTCATCAGACGAGATCAGTAAGGAGGAGGATTTCGCTAATGAAATAAAAGAGATCACTAAGGAGAAATTCCAACTTGCTATAGATAATAAAAACAACCACAATAATAAAAAGTCCTTAATTATTAAAAAGGAACATGACCATTCGATCCGTAACCACCCTTATTGTATTAAACCCACTGAGGTAACGAGTACCTCAAAACCCCAACCAAAAATAAAATACACTGCCAGAATGTCTGTCGGACCATGTGCACACAAACAATTGGCAGAGAGAACCAAATGGGAAGAAGTTTCTGATAGTTCTGAATAAACGACCTCGCAACCATAAATCTTCCATGCGCTATTTTATTGCTTATGTGTGCTACTCTATCTAGTTATGTAAAATAAGCATATGTAAAATATCAGTATTGTATGGTATTGTATTATTTTGGTTTATTAATAATAAATGCATGGAATGATTATTTGTATTATTACTACTTCTTATTATTATTATTACATAATAATGTAGTAACTCGCTATAATTTTTTATAGTGGAATATTATTAGGATTTTAGTAGTTAATTCCTTGTACTAGCTATTATGTATGAACTTAACGGGTAGGTAATACCCTAGAAATAATTATAAAATGCTAATAAGAAGAAAAGGCTTTTATAATAATCGGTTCATATTATTAATATGCTACGATTAACTATTGACAACTCATTTTACCTATAATATTCTATATGATTAAATTATATCTGTTGTGTTTATTGAAGAAACATGTCTCAAATGTCGGATGCTGAGTTTGAGCAACTAGTCGAGAAACGTGTGAATGAAAGAATTTCTGCAACCGAAGCAGCAAAAGCAACAGCTGAAGCAGCAGCCAAAGCAGCAGCCGTAAACACAAATTCACGAAACGGATGCTCATACAAAACTTTTCAAGGATGCAAACCACAGACGTTTAGTGGAACTGAGGGACCAGTCGGTCTAACCCGATGGTTTGAAAAGATGGAGTCCGTTTTCAAAATCAGTAATTGTGCGAACGGAGACAAGTCAAAGTATGCTTCGTGCACGTTGCAAGATGGTGCACTTACTTGGTGGAACAATTATGCTAAAGCAGAAGGAATAGATACGGCATATGATATCTCTTGGGAAGAACTGAAAAAGATGCTAATCGAGGAGTACTGTCCTCGAAACGAGATCAGAAAAATGGAATCTGAGTTACGTAATCTGAAGGTTATCGGCGCGAATCTCAATAACTATGAAAAGCGTTTCATGGAACTAGCCTTGTTGTGTCCCGAATTGGTGCCAAATGAGAAACGAAAGATAGAAATGTATATTGACGGTTTATCGATCAATATCAAAGGAAATGTTACATCGTCCAAACCGAATACGATGCAGGAAGCCATGACAATGGCACACCAACTCATGGACCAGATCACAGAGAGTTCGATTAAGGCACCAATTACCGAAGTCAAGACAACTGAAGGAAAGAGGAAATGGGAAGACTATAAGGGCAAAAGTACTCACCTGAAGAAACAAGAAACTTTTAAAGGTAAACAAGATGGGGCAACTGCAAGTCCAAACTATAAGGGACCCCATCCGTTCTGCAAAAGATGTTACACACATCATGCAGGTTATTGTCAAGTGGTCTGTGATAAGTGCAACAAGAAAGGACATGTGGCGAAAGATTGTTATGCCACCGTTTCTGAAGTAAAGACAAAACTGACCGATGTCAAGAAATGTTTTGGATGCGGGAAGTCTGGTCACTTTATAAATCAATGCCCTGATAAGGAGAAGAACAAAGAACCCGCACGTGGGAGGGCATTTAATGTTAGTGCCAGTAAAGCACGTGAGGATCCTAATCTTGTCACGGGTACGTTTACCGTTAATAATCAACTAGCTTCTATTATGTTTGATACGGGTGCTGATAGAAGTTATATGTGTAAAGACTTTAGTTTTAAACTAAAATGTGCATCATTACCTCTAGACGATAAATATACTATTGAATTAGCTAATGGTAAACTGATAAAAGCCGATAAAATTTGCCATGGTTGCGAAATGAATCTCGCTGGTGAAACCTTCAAAATTGATTTGATACCCGTAGAACTAGGAAGTTTTGACGTAATCGTTGGCATGGACTGGATGTCCAAAACAAGAGCGGAAGTTGTTTGCGCTGAGAAAGCAATCCGCATCCCTCGTAAGGATGAAACGTCATTAATGATTTATGGGGAGAAGAGCAACTCAAAGCTGAACTTTATTAGCTGTATGAAGGCCCAGAAACTTATAAGAAAAGGTTGTTATGCTATTCTGGCACACGTAAAGAAGATCGATACTGAAGAAAGAAGCATTAATGACATGCCGGTTGTAAGAGAATATCCCGGAGTATTTCCAGAAGAATTACCGGGGCTACCTCCACACAGATGTGTAGAATTCCAGATTGATCTCATACCAGGAGCTGCACCTGTAGCCCGATCTCCATATAGACTTTCACCTTCAGAAATGCAAGAATTACAAGACCAGTTGCAAGAATTATCGGACCGTGGATTTATTCGTCCTAGTTTTTCACCTTGGGGTGCTCCTATTCTGTTCGTCAAGAAGAAGGATGGATCTATGAGAATGTGCATAGATTACCGAGAATTAAATAAATTAACGATCAAGAATCGGTACCCATTACCGAGGATTGATGATTTGTTTGATCAATTGCAAGGATCAAGTGTTTATTCTAAGATTGATCTACGCTCCGGATATCATCAACTGAGAGTGAAGGGAGAAGATGTTCCTAAAACCGCGTTCAGAACCCGTTACGGTCACTATGAGTTTCTAGTCATGCCTTTTGGATTAACTAATGCTCCAGCAGTATTCATGGATCTAATGAATCGCATCTGTAGACCGTATTTAGACAAATTTGTCATTGTTTTTATCGACGACATATTGATTTACTCGAAGAACAAGGAAGAACATGAGCAACACTTAAGACTGGTACTGGAGATACTCAAGAAAGAAGAATTGTACGCAAAATTTTCGAAGTGTGATTTCTGGTTACAAGAAGTACAATTTTTGGGCCATGTTGTCAGTAAACATGGAATTAAAGTTGACCCCGCCAAGATCGAAGCCATTAGTAAATGGGAAACCCCGAAGACTCCAACACAAATTCGCCAATTCTTAGGTCTTGCTGGTTACTACCGAAGATTCATTCAAGATTTCTCTAGAATCGCCAAACCCTTAACTGCATTGACTCAAAAGGGAAAGAAGTATGATTTGTCCACGGAACAGGAATCCTCATTCCAGTTATTAAAGAAGAAGTTAACGTCTGCACCCATTTTGTCATTACCGGAAGGAAATGATGATTTCGTGATCTATTGTGACGCTTCGCGCCAAGGTTTAGGATGTGTATTAATGCAACGCACAAAAGTTATCGCATATGCCTCACGACAACTAAAAATTCATGAAAAGAACTATACGACGCACGATTTGGAACTTGGAGCAGTAGTTTTTGCACTCAAAATATGGAGACACTATCTATATGGCACCAAGTGTACAGTGTACACCGACCATAAGAGTCTTCAGCATATTTTTGATCAAAAACAACTCAATATGAGGCAACGTCGCTGGGTAGAGTTGTTAAACGATTACGATTGTGAAATTCGTTACCACCCCGGAAAAGCTAATGTTGTAGCTGATGCCCTAAGTCGAAAAGAAAGAGTAAAACCTCTTAGGGTCCGAGCTTTGAATATTACAATTCGTACTGATCTCACAAAGCAAATTCAAGCAGCACAGTTAGAAACTTTAAAAGAAGAAAACGAAAAAGGTGAAATGAGCAAAGGGTTAGAAAAACAACTTGAAGTAAAAGCCGATGGAACCCTGTATTTTGCTGGTAGGATATGGGTACCAAGACATGGTAACCTAAGGCAACTAGTACTAGATGAAGCACACAAAACGAGGTACTCAATTCACCCAGGAAATGGGAAAATGTACCACGATCTCAAGAAGTTCTATTGGTGGCCTAATATGAAGACAGAAATTGCTACTTATGTAAGCAAATGTTTGACGTGTGCAAAGGTTAAAGCTGAGCACCAAAAGCCGTCAGGATTACTGCAACAACCAGAAATTCCGCAGTGGAAATGGGAAAGAATAACCATGGATTTCATTACGAAATTGCCAAGGACTGCAAGTAGTCATGATACTATTTGGGTGATAGTTGATCGTCTAACTAAATCAGCTCACTTCCTACCAATAAAGGAGACAGACAGTATGGAGAAATTAGCACGCCTATATTTGAAGGAAGTAGTTTCCAGGCATGGTGTACCCATCTCCATCATATCTGATCGCGACACCCGATTCACATCACGTTTTTGGCAATCATTACAAAAAGCATTGGGAACTCGATTAGATATGAGCACCGCTTATCACCCACAGACAGATGGTCAAAGTGAAAGAACAATACAAACATTGGAAGACATGTTACGGGCATGCGTGATTGACTTTGGAACCAGTTGGGATCGACACTTACCGTTGGCAGAATTTTCATACAATAACAGCTATCATACGAGCATCAACGCAGCACCATTTGAAGCACTTTACGGTAGAAAGTGCAGATCTCCTATCTGTTGGAGTGAAGTAGGAGAAAGACAACTTACTGGACCAGAAATTATTCACGAAACCACCGAAAAGATCATTCAAATACAACAGCGATTGAAAACGACCATGAGTCGCCAAAAGAGTTATGCTGATGTAAGAAGAAAACCGCTAGAATTTCAAGTGGGCGACAAAGTCATGTTGAAAGTGTCACCCTGGAAAGGCGTTGTACGATTCGGTAAACGAGGAAAGCTAAGTCCTAGGTATGTAGGACCCTTTGAAATCACCGAAAGAATTGGAGCAGTTGCTTATCGATTAAAGCTACCGCAAGAACTTAGTAGTGTTCACGACACATTTCACGTGTCAAATTTGAAGAAATGTTTAGCTGAAGAGGATGTCGTAATTCCTCTTGACGAAATACGAATTAATGATAAACTCCATTTTATCGAAGAACCTGTTGAAATCATGGACCGTGAGGTCAAACAATTAAAACAAAGCAAAATACCGATAGTTAGGGTTCGTTGGAACGCAAGACGAGGACCCGAGTTTACTTGGGAACGTGAAGATCAGATGAAGCAAAAGTATCCACATTTGTTCACTGATATCGCTCATGAAACAGGTACTACTCAAAATTTCGGGACGAAATTTTCTTTAACGGGGAGGTACTGTGATGACCCGAAAATTTTTGACTTATTTAAACCAATTCTCTATACGATTTATTATTTTAACACGTTAAACAAAGTCTGTTAGATTGAGTCTCAAAATTTTAGAACTGTTACATATATACAATTACCTTTGACTACTCTCGACGATTCATGAACAATTATATGTATGTATATATATATGTACAAGTAAAAACGACTTTCCTACAGTAAAAATTACTTTGCTACAGTAAAACACAATTTGCTACAGTAAAACACTTATTAATAATTTATTTGCTACAGTAAAACACTTATTTCCAACATTTATTTATTAATAATTATTATTATTAATACGTGTGATTAAACGAATGTATGTTATTACATTTACATGTTGCCTTAATTGCCCGTACTTGACTTTTTATGGCCCGGAACGTCTCTGCGACACACGAAACTTCACGAATAATATTTTTAAATATTATTTGCATTCATGATTAAGTTTTATTAATCATTTTAATTAACTAAAGCTATTAGTTAGTTACTTGGGCTCAAGTTGGACTTTTATTGGATTACTTGCTAACTACTTACAAACTTGGGCATTTCAGTGTTAATGGACTTGTGTAAGCCCACCCTACTTATATTATGGATTAACTAGCCCATGTTAGCACTTGTAAGTATTAGTTTGTAGGTTAACTAGTTAGTTTGTTCAATTGGAATCTAGTTGACTTGTTATCCCCATGCATGGCCCTTCATTAACCACCTTTTGAAGCTTTAACACCTTAGTGACCAACAAACAACTCACCCATCCTTGGTGAGCTGCTGAACCGACGGCACCCATGGAGTAAAAGGGTTCAAAAATCTTTTTTTTCACTCACTTGCTCACTTACTTCACTCTTGTTTCATTCTCTCAAAACACACACTTGAAATCCTCTCAAACTTTCTCTCAACTTTCTCTAGTTCTTGCAAGTAAGTTGAAGACTTTTTCTCTCCTTCTTTGCTTAACAAAACCGAACCATAAGACACATTAATCATCAACATGCTTTGTTGTTTTAATCTTTGTTTACATGTGTTGATTTCTTGCTAGTTGTTACTTACTTTCTAGCTTTCAAGAAGCAAACTTAATAGTTTGATTTCTTCATCTTTATCTTGTTATAACAAGAACATTCAAGAACATAATCTATCTAGTTATGTTCTACATATTTTGTTTCAAAAAAAAAAATTAAAGTTCATAGTTGTATAAACTCATTACTTGTAGTTCTTGAAGTAACTTTGAAATTACTTCACTTAAAGATCAACTTTGGTTGAACCTTTAAAAGTATGAGCAACTATGAATCATTTTCTTGTTTACTTAAGTTACTACTTCATTTATGCACTTTATTTACATGTTGTTAGTTTATTTGGTCAAGTACTACAAGTTAGACTTGATCTCATAATTTTCTTGAACTTAAAAGTTAACTTATAAGTTTCAAGAACATAGAAGTGTAACTTACTAGTTACAACTTCAAATACCTTTGAAAGATTCAAGTTATCTAGCTTATGGTCTTCTTAATTTTTCATAAACAAAAGCTATAAAGTTTACATACACTTTACTAGTTGATAATTTAAGTTTATAACTTGTTTTTACTTCTAAAGTTCATGTAAGTGTTGAAACTAAGACTTTGATGTAACTTTGGTTCATCAAACCTCATACAACTCTTAAGTGAGTTGATCTACATGTATTGAGACTCACACTTGTGTTATAATTGTCAAATTTTAGTTGTATTACTTTTACATTTCATGTATGTGCTAAATCTAAGACTTTGATGTAACTTTGGTTCATCAAAACACTTACAACACTTAAATGAGTTGATCTTCATGTCTTAGACTTGCACTTGAGTTATGATGGACAAACCTTGGTCAAGATGATGTTAACACATCAACGAGTTGTACACTTGAAGCTATACGCATCAAGGATGAGAACCATGATGAGCATCAAGCACCAAGACACCGGAACTCACCTAAAACCCACTGTTTCTGTCCAAAAGTTTCTGTTCAGCTATTTCTGGAACAGACCCGTGGACCTGGGCTGTTCTAACCTTGATTTTTAGATAGAACTTTTCGAGTAGATAACTTTTCATATAGAACTCGTCTAAATCCGAGTTACGGTTTAGGATTTATGGCCCTCCGATCGTCACTATGTCCTTTAACGTTGTGCAGAAATTTCTGACCTACTCGCACTTAGACCGTCGCCACGGTCAAACCAAGACGAGTTTGCTTCTGTAAATTTTACCACACTTAAGGGACTCATAGACGGAGCCATGGCCACTGGTCTCACCTTAATTCAGTAAGGGTAGAGGCCGTGGTGACTGACTGAAGTCAGACCTTGTTTTAAACTACTTTCATAAACGAACCTTACTTGTTACCTTTTGTTTAATGATGATTGATGATGACCCTTATGACCTTAATTACATAATTATAAACCTTTTGAGACGACTTACTGACTTAGTACTATTTGACTTAGGTTGAGGACATTTGGACCGTTACTTACACACCATTTTCCCGACTACTACTTTACCGCTACTACTATCATTGTGAGTTATAGCATTCCCTTTTTACTTTAACTTATTTTGGGAACTGAGAATACATGCGGATTTTATGTTTTACATACTAGGCACGAGTACTTAAACTTTATATATGTGTGGGTTATATAACGGCAGAAACATTCCCTTTAGCTCGGTAACGTTTAATCATTGGTTTATGAACCGGTGAACGCGAATCTTAGATATGGATCCATAGGGTTTGACATCCCCACTCGGGCTAGTAGCGCTAGCAGTTAACGAGTGTTTAATACTTCGTAAACATACGCACTCGCCAAGTGTACTTTCAGGGGGTATTTTAAACGTTAAGTTAGTTACCAAGTGCCCACGGTTAACATATACTTTACCATACTGTTTTGAAACGCTCTTTGTAGCACTGAAATCTCGTGGCCTACCTTACATACTGTTATACTTAAACTATAGCTCACAAACCTCTGTGTTGACGTTTTTAAGCATGTATTTCTCAGGTGCTTGAGGTTGCTTCCGCTGTCTTACTTGTCGTGCTGTAGAACCCGCTGCTTAGAGTTGTTATCGCATGACTACTTATCTTGCATTCAAACTTGTTTACTTTTGAAACTATGTTATGTAACAACCATTGGGGTCACGTACACTTATTTATTGCTTCTACTTAGCGAAGCATGTTTTGAAATGTAAAACATTTGATGTCGGTTATGACATCACCTTTTTATAATGAATGCAACTTCTTTATTTACAGAATATAGTACTTAACCTTGTAATGATCCTGTTGTTGATGATTCGTACACGATGGTTTTATACGGGGCATCACAGATACTATTTGGGTCATAGTGGATCGCCTTACTAAATCTGCACACTTTTTACCGATCAAGGAAACTGATAAGATGGAGAAATTGTCACAACTTTACATCAAAGAGATTGTCTCACGACATGGAGTCCCTATTTCTATCATTTCTGATCGCGATAGTCGATTCACTTCTAGATTCTGGAAAACTTTACAATCTGCTCTTGGAACTAAACTCGACATGAGTACCGCTTATCATCCGCAAACTGATGGCCAAACTGAACGAACCATTCAAACATTTGAAGATATGCTTCGTGCTTGTGTTATCGACTTCGGCAAAGGTTGGGACAGACATCTGCCCTTGGCTGAATTTTCTTACAACAACAGTTACCACTCAAGTATTAAGGTTGCACCTTTTGAAGCCTTATACGGACGAAAATGTAGATCACCCCTATGTTGGGATGAACTAGAGGATAGACAATTGACTGGTCCTGAAATCATACATGAAACTACCAAAAAGATCGTACAGATTAAGAAACGATTGGAAACTTCCCGCAGTCGACAGAAGAGCTATGCTGATAAACGTCGAAAGGATTTGGAATTCCAAGTTGGTGATAAAGTCATGTTGAAAGTATCCCCTTGGAAAGGCGTCATTCGTTTTGGTAAACGAAGCAAACTAAGTCCGCGTTTTGTTGGACCTTTCAAGATTACTGAGAGAATTGGTCCCGTGGCGTATCGATTAGAACTACCTGCTGAGCTTAGTAGAGTACACGACGTATTTCACATCTCGAACTTGAAAATGTGTCTTGCTGATGACCCACTTGTTATTCCTTTTGATGATCTCCGCATTGATGATAAAATGCACTTCATCGAAGAACCTATTGAAGTTATGGATCGTGAGATTAAACACTTGAAACAAAGCAACATTCCCATTGTTAAGATCCGTTGGAATTCACGACGTGGCCCCGAGTATACCTGGGAACGTGAAGACCAAATGAAACAGAAATATCCCCACCTCTTCTCAACCGCCGATGCATCCGAGAAGTCTACTTGAAACTTCGGGACGAAGTTTTCTTTAACGGGGAGGTACTATAACAACCCTCACATTTTTATACTTGAATTGACTAATTTTCCTATAGGGTTGTTATCCATACGTAATATATGATTAAATTCGACGTTGATCAAATATTTATTTTTAGTCGACACGTTCTGTTAACTAAAGTTTACACTAATTATATAAAATAACTTTAGTTAATATTAATGCGTATTATATTTAAAACTATATGTAACATAATTATTAATTAAATGATAAGTTATTTTAATCATTATATATATTTTTAGCTTATAAAAAAAATAAAAAGAAATAAGATTTTTTTTATAAATTAAATAATGAGCCCATGAATTTTGACTTAATATTTTCAAAAACAAAAACTTATTAAAAACATTTTTAACATGTTTTTATTATTTTGTCAAAATTGGCACCTTTATTTTATTATTTTTTTTTCTTTTCACCAACCATTTTTTTACCTATAAATACATGGCTCCTCATTCATTTTTTCTTGCCAAACACAAAAACTTAAGTTATTCTCTCAAAACCTTGAAGAAAATTTGGGGTACTTTCTATTTTTATTAAATTTTTTCAATATTGTCATTTATATTTATATTTATTGTATATTCTTTATAAAATTCAAAATTAATTATATTTATATGTTATAATTAGTATTATAAGTGTTATGATGCATAAAAATAATTTTGATAATTTATGGAATATTATTTATAATTAAATACGAATTATGTAGTGTTTAAACGTAAAAAAATGTAAAATTCGTAATAAATACTTTTAACCAAAAATAAAATATATATAATTTTTTTTTTGAGTTTTTAAAACTTATATAGATCTGAAAAAATTATAAAAATAATTACTTGGGTAGAATTGGTATTTATTATATAATTAAACTCTATTATTATGTAATTCGAAGGTAAATTAAGAATAAATATAAAATAATAAAAAATATTTTTTTAAATATTTTTCTACAGGTTATTAGACTGATAGAAACTTATAAAAATTATAAAAATAATTATTGGGTCTATTTAGTAATTATGTAGAATTAAAATTGTTTTGTGAATACATTAAGGGTAAAAACAAAAATAAATACAAAAATATAATAAAAATGTTTTCTTAAATTTTTCTACTAATCTATATGATTAACTAAGACTATAAAAATTATGTATGTAATTTTTAGATATTTAATTTATTATTTAGACATTTTTGAATAATGTTCGATTAATAAAACACTATTATTTTTGAAGTAATTTAGGTATTTATTTAAAGGTAATTAAATTTAATATATATAAGACATACTAAGGTATAATAACTAAATATTAAATAATACTTAGGTTATATTATCACATATATAATTATTAAGTACATTAATAATTCGTTGTGTGTATACACCTAAAGTGAAGGTTAATCAAAGATAATGTATAATTCATGTGAACTTCATCGCTACTTACGGTCGTAAGTGAATGATGTCTAGGTTGCCATTTATGGGTAAGCTTATGGATCTCGAATGCCATGACTTAGATTCTGGTCAAGAGTCCTGGGCCCCCGGTTACATCTGGTCATTCCTGACTTATTTTATAGCAACGAAGTTTGAGTAAAGTTGTACAACGTCTTGCTAAAGATTAACCCGAACTTTCTAAAATTGAAAAATTACTATAAGTGGAAACTTTCCATAAATAGTAACCTTCCGAGAATGGAAATTCTTTAGTGAACCATTACTATCAATATAGTACTATATACTATTGTCTGTTAGGCAATGTCTGATCATACGTTCTATCTCTAGGTTGAGATCTCGGTCACGTCCTTCCGTTCAATTCTTTCGTGGAATACTCTTTTGTGCTACTAAGGTGAACTTCATAGCCCCACTTTTTACTGTTTCATAACTGTTTTATAACTTTTGGGGTGAGACACATGCTTGCTTTATAACTGTTTTACGCTTAGACACAAGTACTAAATTGTTAACTATGTTGTCATGCTTTGATTCATGCTAAATCCCTACCGTAATATCGTCAATTGCTACGTTTAAATGCAAACTTAATTATTGTGAGTAGGCCTATTGAGAGTAACGTCTCTAACCATTCGACCGTTGGTCGTTGGTTACATAATAATGATTCCACGACACTGACAGTACAAGGTGTCATAGGGTAAATTGTTTAGTAGCGATATTACAAACTGCAGCAACACTTTTAGATTGATATATCTATATTGATCAACTTTAAACTAAATGTTGCGGTCTAAAACTTTGGATATTATTTATAAACCTATGAATTTCACTCAACCTTTTTGGTTGACACTTTAAGCATGTTTTGTCTCAGGTGATGATTGAGCTAGCTGCTACTTGCTACTAAATGATTGATGTATGCTTTGCTGCTTGCATGGAGTCCATCATTCATATTTATCATTTTGTTTAAGACATTTTCCATTTACTGTACTCTTATGATGTAAAACTTTGAATAATGCTTCCGCTGTTTATTTAATAAATAAAACGTCTCATTTAGAGTCGTTCTCGCTTATACAACTGTGTTATGATATGATTGGTCACAATTACCCCTGGTCCATTTTGGGTTCAGTAACACCCCAACTTAACATGACCACAATATTGTCCGCTTTGCCTGCAGGCGCACGGCTTTTTCTTGGCGATCACACACGAGAAGCACTTTCCCAGGAGGTCACCCATCCTGGTAGTGCTCTCGCCCGAGCACGCTTAACCACAACGTACTCGCACTTCTACTCAGCCTGTGATCCCAAAACGCGTTATGGTTAAGCGTGCTCGGGCGAGAGCACTACCACGATGGGTGACCTCCTGAGAAAGTGCTTCTCGTGTGTGATCGCCAAGAAAAATCCGTGCGCCTGCGGGCAAAGCAGACAATATTGTGGTCATGTTAAGTTGGGGTGTTACTGAATGGTATCAGAGCCACTCATGTGCCGTTGGGGGTGGTGGGGCAAACCTCATCGAGGACGATGAGTCCCTAAGGGGGGGTGAATGTAACACCCTAGGCAAATCCCACATCGCCCACGAACATGAGTGATCATGGGATTATAAGGTAATACTCACGCTTAAATGACACAACGCGTTTTGGGATCACAGGCTGAGTAGAAGTGCGAGTACGTTGTGGTTAAGCGTGCTCGGGCGAGAGCACTACCAGGATGGGTGACCTCCTGAGAAAGTGCTTCTCGTGTGTGATCGCCAAGAAAAAGCCGTGCGCCTGCGGGCAAAGCGGACAATATTGTGGTCATGTTAAATTGGGGTGTTACACCTAGTGTGTGTATATATATATATATATATATATATATATATATATATATATATATATATATATATATATATATATATATATATATATATATATATATATATATATATATATATATATATATATAAATTGACACTAAAAAGCTTCACACGTAAATTGTAGATAAATTTTCTATTTGGTTAAGCTGATCAAATTTAAAATTTTAAAACAACATTTACCATCAATTGTTATTACTATTATTTACTTTAATTACATGTAATTGTTATTATATTCGAGATAAATTTTAAATTTTATGAATTATATTAAAGAAGATATTGCTGATTAAGAGTGATAAATAATGATAAATTTTGGTTTTTAATGATATTTAAAAGTTTGTTTGCATTTAAAAAATTATTTTGCAAAAGATACGAATGGTAAAGTGAACTACGTCCTCAATCTTCATCGGGTATTCTTAAGAAAAAAATAGATCGAGTTATGGAGAATGATGAGTTTTTTTTAGCAAATTTACAAATGATTCGGTTGTTTTCCCGCGGTGTTCACTGCCCCATCGAATTCTCCTAGTAACCCTAAACCTTTCAAATTTTCAGTAATTATGTTACTAATCATATGGATTTCAAGAGCGTTGTTCAGGATGGTTGGAAAGTAGATATTTAGGGCCATCGAGTGTTTACTGTCCTTAAGCGCCTTCGAATGCTAAAATGTCCTATCCGTAAGATAATGTGGTGCAAGGAAAATTTGCATACTAGGGTGGTTGAGTGTCGTTCAGAGCTTGATATGGCGCAACTAGAGTTAGATCGTGACCCTCATTCCCTCTTTTTGAGAAGTTCAGTTAGTACGAAATTGAAAGATTTTAATCAAGCTGTTCTTGAAGATGAGATGTACTTGAAGTAAAAATCAAAGATCTAGCGGTTACGAGTGGGTAACAATAATACGAGTTATTTTCATAAGGTTGTTAAGGCTAAAACAAATCGAAGTCGTATCCATGCATTATTTGATTCTAAGGATCGGCTAGTTAAGGGATTTGAGATCCCCCATTTATTCACTATGAGGATTTCCTTGACAAAGATTCTATATGTGATGAAATATCGAATCCAGGATCCTTGTTTCTGAACAGAATATCACAAAATAAATCCACAATGATGATTAGGGAGATTACTGATACTGAGATTAAAAAGGCAATGTTTGATATTGGTGATAATAAATCTCCAGGCCCGGATGGTTATACGTCGGTTTTTTTTTTCAAAAGTGCTTGGGACGTGGTGGGTGATGATATAATTTATGTGTTTAAGGAGTTTTTTCGGAATGGTCAATTGTTATCTAGAGATTAACAATACTATTATTGCTCTTCTTCCAAAGGTTCAATCTCTATGTAAGGTAACAGATTACAGGCCTATTTCATGTTGTAATGTTATTTATAAATGTATTAGAAAAATTATTACAGACCGGATAAAGACGAGTTTAGATGAGTTGGTAAGTATTAATCAATCAGCGTTTGTTCAGGGGCGTCGTATTTCGGATAACATGTTACTTACACAGGAGCTAATGAAAAATTACCACTTAGATCAAAGGACTCCTCGTTGTACATTTAAGGTTGATATCCTAAAAGCGTATGACACTATGGACTGGAATTTTTTTAGAGGTTACTCATACTTGCTTTGGGTTTCCTAAAAAGATGATCAATTTGATAATTAAATGTGTCTCCACTACCTCTTATTCGATAAATGTAAATGGTGAATTGCATGGTTATTTTAAGAGAAAGCGGGGTTTAAGACAAGGTGATTCTTTGTCTCCTTATTTATTCTCGTTGGTTAGGGAATTTTTAAGGCTTATGTTAAATAGAAATATCCGACATTCGAATTTCCAGTTCCATACGAAGTGTGATAAGTTTAAGATTTTTAACTTGAGCTTTGCCGACGATTTGTTCATTTTTGCTCATGCAGACATTGATTCGGTGTTGGTGATTAAGAATGCTTTAGAGGAGTTTAAAAGGTGCTCAGGCTTAGCTGCTAGCCTCCCTAAAAGCACAGCTTTCTTCGCAGGTGTTTCTACTCCGGTCAATAACATGATTCTATCGATTATGCCCTTCGAAGTAGGTACGTTTCCTATTCGATACTTGGGTGTTCCATTAGTGTCATCTCGGCTTCGTTATAGGGATCGTAAATTCTTGGTTGAAAGGGTAAAGAACCAAATAAATGATTGGAAGAATAAATTCTTGTTGGTTGCGGGGAGAGTTCAACTAATCATAGCAGTCTTAAGCTCTATGTAACTTTATTGGGCTTCGGTTATTATCCTTCCAGATGCGATTATCAAGGATATCGAAAAATTCTTAGGGGGTTTTTATGGTACAAAGGATAGTTAAAAAGGGGGAAAGCTAAAGTGAAATGGAATGACGTTTGTCTTCCAAAAGAAGAGGGTGGTTTGAACATAATACTTAAGCATTGGAATATTTCTTTGATGGCTACTCATATTTGTAGGGTATTGGTGCATAAGAAATCGCTATGGTTTCGTTAGATCCACACGTACAAATTGGATGGACATAGCTTTTGGGATGTAGCTACTAAGGCAAATGACAACTTTAGTTGGAGGAAAGTGTTGTTAATTAGACCCATTGTTAAAGGTTTTTTCACGTCTCGTATTGGTAATTGAGTAATAACTAACGCGTGGTTTGATGATTGGTCTGGTACATGTGCACTAGCTTTTGTTATATCAAGCAGGGATATATTTCGTGCAGGGTTCTCGGACAAGTCCATGGTGGATGAAATGTTGATCGTAATATGCTGAGATGAACACCAGATTGGTTACAAAAGTACCCGTCACTTGTGGGTATTAATTTTCTAACCCTTAAAGATGAAGTCTCATACTCTTTGGAAGTACAATGATGGGGTGTTTGAGTTCTCAGGATTCCACGCATGGAATGCAATTCGGCCTGAACTAATGTTGTCAATTGGTGCCTGATTGTTTGGTTCTCACAAAGTATTCCTAGACACGCATTCATGTTATGGCTTTCTATCAAGAAGAAACTTAAGAAACAAGACTGGCTTCATGTATGGGAGCTAAAGGAAGGGGTCAACGTAGTTTGTTTGATTTGTAAAAGTTGTGTTGAATCTCACGATCATTTATTCTTCGAATGTGGTTATACTGCATCTGTTTGGGCTAGAGTTAAAACCAGGATCACATTGCCAATTAACAGTGCACGATATTTGAGTATCATCAACTTTTTGCAACCGGTTGCGGCTAGAAAACGTGTAGATATTGTAACACCGTACTTTTTTTAATACAGCGCAGAAAACCAGGGTATAATTATATATTAAACATATTATTAATATACATTACAATTCAACTGGTGTTACTTTTCAAAATAGTTAAGCATAGTTATATCAACCATCAGAGTTCTTCAGTGTTTCAAACATAACCAAAGTATGACTATCTTCTCCCGTCCCTAGCATGCAAAACAATATAACCTGCAGGGGAGAAAATGTGCGGTATTAGCACAACGCTAAGTGAATGAGATATATCCCAACATATATTACTATCAAGTACCAAGCCTAGCTTTTAGAGATCATGCATCTGGTCACAGGCATGTGGACATAGCATTACACAGCTATCATATATTATAGCATTACACATCTGTAACATACTGAGCTAGGTAGTAATTCAACTAACAGATGAGCAATAGCATCAAACAGCTATTCACTAAAGGCACCAACGACATAATACTAACATAGCCTTACAAAGCTATACAATAAGGTATCAATAACTCTACATAGCTATTCACTAGTTATCAATAGCTTTACACTGCTATTCATTCTCATACAACTAACGGCTATACATAGCACTAAAGGCTGTAAATATAAGAGGATCGTTGACTCTGCCAGGTCTACAACTACTAGCTGATTATGCTAGAGCTGCACCGATAGCCCTCGTTATTGTCACACAGTATACCTCTCCTGAAGTTTACATACGTCAATTGCAATATACTCCCATTACAATAACCAATGAGCCCAACCCTTCTACTGACATCTTATGTCCCTTCTATACATGAACAGTTCTAACATGTGTACATAAACCACCTATACAACCTTACGGTAGGTAATATCATTAATAAACACAGGGTAACCTAATCATGAATGCTACAAATTCAATCTAATCAGGCAACCTGATAATTGTAGTATCACCTACTACTTATAATTACAACAGTAATCAACATGCACACATAGATTATCATAATCTTTACTAGCATAACCGGGGGTAGTAACTACACTTATTACTAAATACCAATATCCATAAGGATAGTCCCACTCACCTATTACCAGCAAGAACTCAGTGGTCTAATGTTACTGAGCCTTCTCTTTTTCCTTTTCACCTGATAAGGATATATCAAAGTTAGAAACTTCAGATCATATACATCAGAATCAAAATACAAAAATTAAACATTCAATTTAACCAACCAATACGTACAAAGGACACCCTCTCGTACGAAGAAGTCTCTCCTCATACGAGGCATGAAATCTTCGTACGAGGTCAGTAGCCAAACTGGTCCTAGTTTAAAAAAAACAACTCGTACAGAACACCCTATCTTTCTACGAAGAGGTACCCTCTTCGTACGATTACATTCCCTTCGTACGAGTTGGAACACTTAGCCAAATAACATGAATCGGTTTTAGTCCGCACGAGGACATGTACTCCTCGCACGAAGAGACCTTCACTTCGTACGAAAAGAATCTCTTTGCACGAGGTGCAAGAACAGCATACAAGCAATATTCAACGAATAATCGATATCATACAATTATCTTATGCTATTAAGTCATTAAAATAAGTCTATGAGCCATTATTGGCATGTTTACCCAATTTCTCATTCGATAGTAGCACCCGTACTCACAGGACGAAGCATACATGCTATCCTATAAATTTAACCCAATTAAAATTTGATTTAATATTTTAAAACCATACCATTGGAAAGTAGACCTTAAGATGATTCCATCGATAGTTAGTTTGTCAAAAACGGAGTTACGGTTTGAAAGTTACAGCCATTTCAGTTTTTCCAAAATATGTTAAATAGCCCGTACGAGGAGAATTGTCTTCGCACGTAGAAGGGCTACTTCGTACAAGGAGAAATCCTCCTCATACGAGGACATCAGAACACTCAATTTCAACTCGTTTTTAGCACTTTTTCGACCCAAATCGACATATAAACATGTTATAATCGATAAATTGATTCAAGTGCATTATATAACACTTATAGAAGCTATCACAAGCATCAAACATGGATTACAAATACATTTTTAATAAGAATCAAGCTAAAACCCATATGAACACTTCTTTAGAGTAAAACCCTAGATTAATCACAGGTTATAGTATGAAGTTGAGATAAGAATACCTTGTTAGATTCACGAAATCACAAGGAACAGATTGCTAGGTTCAATTTGTGAAGAAAAACAAGAATCAAAGATCTAGGTTTTATGGTTTTGAGAGCAAGGGTGTGTTTATTCATAAGTTTCCAAAAAGGAAAGAATGAAGATACATGGAGTATATATCTCAAATGGGTTTTCTTCATTGGAAAGAAATCCATTTCGTATAACACACGGGTATTTACCAGTTATCTGAAACACAAGGCACCTCATTATATGGTCCAAACGAGGTTCAAATTAAATAAACAAATATGTTTTGTGACCCTTGTCACAAACTGGACCTAACTATAAGTCTATAACACCAAATAATTATAAACATATAATTATCAAAATTACAATTAATGTCACACGAGGGCAAAAAGGTCATTTCAGTCAAGGCTAAACTGAGGATGTTACATATATTGTAGTGTTGAAGCTTTTTTTGCTACTAATGTAACATCCTCACTTTGGGCTTGGCTGAAATGACCTTTTTGCCCTCGTGTGATATTAATTGTAATTTTGATAATTATATGTTTATAATTATTTGGTGTTTTAGTTGGGTCCAATTTGTGACATGGGTCACAAAACATATTTGTTTATTTAAATTAGACCTCGTTAGGACCGCTTAATGAGATATGTTGTGTTTCAGATAACTGGTAAATACATGTATGAGACACGGAAGAGGATTCCTCAATATGAAGAAACCCTAATTAGATAAATATCTCTGCTCGTTCTATTTTTTTTCCCCATTTTAGCACCTAAAACCCTAAATCACTCTTTGCTCTTGTAAACCAAAAATTAACTAGTGCAAATCCAAGCTTTAGACTTTGTGCATCTGGTTCAATTAGTTTCAAGCATCAAAACAAGGTAATTAACTCAGATTTTGATGAATTCAAATGGGTCTATGTGGGTGTTGTAAAAGTGAACTTTTTATGCTTGATTCTTGTTTATATGTGTTTGTTATGCTTGATTGTTGCTTGTTTTAGCTTCTATAAGTGTCATGTAATGCTCTTGAACCATTTAATCGACCAAAACATGTTTCTATATATCAAATTATGGTGCAAAATGCCTCAAAAATGACCTAAAAGAGCTGTTCAGGGGTCCTCGTACGAGGAGGGCTTCTCTTCGTACGAAGAGGCTCTTGTGCGAAGAGAATTCTCTTCGTACGGACTGTTTGTCAGTTTTTGGAAAAATTGAAATGGCTGTAACTTTCAAACCGTAACTCCGTTTTTGACATATAAACAACCATTGGAATTGTATGGAGATCTAATTTCCAATGGTAAGGTTTTAAAGCAATAAATCAAATTCTTAATAGGGTCAAATTTTTAGGATAACGTGTATGCTTCGTCCTATGTGAGTACGGGTGCTACTATTGAATGGGAAATTGAGTGAACTTGCCAATAATGGTTCATAGACTTATTTAAATGACTTAATAGAATAAGTTAATGGTATGATATCGATTATTTGTTGAATATTGCTTGTATGCTGTTCTTGCACCTCGTGCGAAGAGATTCTCTTTGTACGAAGTGAAGGTCTCTTCGTGCGAGGAGTCCTAATCCTCGTGCGGACTAAAACTTGATTCCTATTATTTGGATAAGTTTTCCAACTCATATGAAGGGAATGTAATTCATATGAAGAGAGTACCTCTTCGTACGAAGACAGGGTACTCCGTACGAGTTGATTTTTGTGAAACTAGAACAAGTTTGGCTACTGACCTCATACAAAGACTTCATGTCTCGTACAAGGAGAGACTTCTTCGTACGAGGGGGTGTCCTTCGTACGGATTGGTTGATTGAATGAATGTTTAATTTTTGGATTTCAATTCTGATGTATATGATCTGAAGTTTCTAACTTTGATATATCCTTATCAGATGAAAAGGAAAAAGAGAAGGCTCGGTAAGATTAGACCACTGAGTTCTTTCTTATAATAGGTGAGTGGGACTATCTGTATGGATATTGGTATTTAGTAACAAGTTTAATTACTTCGCGTTGTTATGCTAGTAAAGATTATGATAATCTATGTACGCATGTTGATTACATTTCTAAGTGTAAGTAGTAGGTGATATTGCAGTTATCAGGTTGCCCCATTAGATTGAATCTATAACATGCCTGATTAGAGTGCCATGTGTTTATTAGTGATGTTACATAATGTGAGGTTGTAGGTGGTTTATGTGCACATGTGAGGACTGTCCTTGTATAGCATGGACATAAGAGGTCAACCATGTATAGAAGGGTTGGGCTCATTGGTTATTGTAATTGCAGTATATTGCAATTGATGTATGTAAACGTCAGGAGAGGTATACTGTGTGACAATAACGAGGGCTATCGGTACAGATCTAGCTTGATCAGCTAGTAGTTGTAGACCGGACATGGTCAACGATCCTCTTGTATTTATAGCCGTTAGTGCTATGAGAGTGAATAGCCTTGTAGAGCTATTGATACCTAGTGAATAGCTGTGTAGAGCTATTGATACCTTATTTTATAGCTACGTAAGGATATGTTAGTAAAGTGCCTTTAGTGAATAGCTTGTTGATGCTATTGCTGCTCTATTAGTTGAAAAACTGCCTAGCTCTGTATGTTACAGATGTATAATGCTATATTATATGATAGCTGTATAACGCTATGTCCACATGCCCGTGACTAGATGCATGATCTCTAAAAGCTAGGCTTGGTACTTGATAGTAATATTTGTTGGGATGTCTCATTCACTTAGCATTGTGCTAATCCTCACTTTTTCTCCCATGCATGTTATATTGTTGTGCATGCTAGGGATGGGAGAAGATAGTCGTTCTTGGGTTATGTTTGGCACACTGAAGAACTCTGATATTTAATATAACTATGTATAACTCTTTTAAAAAGTAACACTAGTTGAACTGGAATGTATAGTAATAATATTTTTAATATATAATTATACCCTGATTTTTCCGTTGTGTATTTAAAAAATAATAAAAAATTATACGGTGTTACAACTACGATCTACTTTGTTTGGAAAGAAAGGAACAATAGATGTTTCAACGGAATGGTGAGATCAGATCAATGCTTGGCGGTTCTAATTCTATCCACGGATCGGCTAAAATTGTTATCACTTCGATATATGGAATCACCATGAGTTGAGGAAATGAGGGCGATCTGGATTATGTAATGGTCGTTGTTTTTTTAGTCGAGTGTCTATTTAGATGTTTGGTTAGTTGTGGTTGGTTTGGTCGTTTAGTGGGTTGCAAGTTTTTCTTGTAACACTTGAGTTCCATTGTACTCATTCTTTTATTACTTTTAATAATTTTTATTGGGATAAACCCTTTACCCAGAAAACTACATCCTCTAGTATGCCTTCCATGCTTCGCGCCTACAAAATTTCACGAGATGATTTTTATCAGTACAATCATCCTCCCCGCTGACTATATCGGCAGATGGATTATTATCTAATTGTATTAATTATTATACGCATTACTCTATTTGTCATACGGGCTTAAAACATATAGATATTGTAAAAACACGGTTCAATTGCCTGTTAGTATGTGTGTGTGTATATATATATATATATATATATATATATATATATATATATATATATATATATATATATATATATATATATATATATATATATATATATATATATATATATGTGTGTGTGTGTGTGTGTGTGTGTGTGTGTGTGTGTGTATCGTCTCTTTTCATTTATAGTTGAACGCTTTTAATATAACAGTACTATTAATTTACGAGTTGATCATAACTATCTTTTAATTAATATTTCGTCGGTCGTGTATCACACGGGTTAAAAATCTAGCATATGGTATAAAAAAACTGAATTTTCTAATGACATAAATGTGTGCATTAAATAGTAATACATTTGGGGTTAGTTGTTTTCATGGAGTGGTAGTTATTAAAATGTACAACTAAAATTTGCATGTTCTAATTCTTAATGACAACTTTTAGGGTTGTCATTAGAAAATTTTATAAAAAAAATTAACTTTTATTAAATGTGGATATAGCTGTTGGATTTGAATAAATCTTTTTTTCCGGGTTGCACTGTTACTTGAGTGACGCCATTGCGGTGTGAAGGAGACGCAACAAGGCACCCACGGGTTGATTTTTTAAGCGACGAGTACGGGTGCCCGACTAATTCTAAATTCACTTAAGAATCGAGGAGATCCGAGACTAACTCTGAAACAAGGAAGAATAGGAAGTCTGAGTGGATAGGCCGTCGTAGGCATAAGCTCAAATGTAAAATTCACTTCTAAATGTTAGCTTGAAAGAACAAAAGGCACCTAAACTTATAAACCATCAACTAGTTTCTTACCTTGCCAATATGAAATTATAACGCGTGACCTGGAGACATAACCTACAAACCAGGCTTCATCTAATTCTACAGCCACTTGTTGAGTTTAATAATTTATTTAGATTAAAATTAAATATAAAATCAATTGACATATCTTGCAAATCGGTTTGGAGGTTACGGCTATGAATTTGCAGCCACAAAATAGATTTGACCAAAATGCCAAGTTGTGTGTAGATGATGACCCCAAAATAAATTAAGCTCGCTAATTATCTCTTTTATTGGCTGATTTAGGTATTCAAATTGGCCAATGGGAGGTATTTTATTGATTGATGTAACACAATCATTTTTAATAACATGTATTAATGCAAAATATATTAAGTAATATTAATAATATTAATGGTGTCCCTCACACATATATAAAACATGTTTTGTTATTAAAATGGTATAATATAATTCACTATTTCTCGATTTCTTCTAGCTCCAAGTTGGTGGCGTATACCTAGTGCCCGCCGCACGCCTACATAGAACAAAAACTTTTTGAATTAGGTATAAAAGTTTTGTAAACAAAATGTGTTAATCAGTTTAGTTTTCGATTTATACGATTTAAAAGTTAATTTATTCAATTTTCAATTTCTAAAATCAAGATCAGAAGCTAACCGAAAACATAATTTTAATTCGCTTCGATTTAAACAATAAATTTGAATTCGCTTCAAACGAGAACCACTAAAAAAGTGAGAACTGCGAGAACTATTTTATTTAAAAGTTTTTATGCGTTTAAATGCAACAAATTACATGTAAATGTTAATTAATGCACATATAATTAACAAACATATGTTCATTAGCTCAAATTACATGTTAAATTGTTAATTAAATGAAACTGTTCACATGTTCAGAAACAAATATGCACATGTGAACGAGAAACTATATATTTAATTATATAGGTAAAATATAAGTGTTTTTCAACTGTTTCATGTTCACTCATACTCTTCATCAAGGTTTATGTGTGATTCAATCTAGTTACATGTGAAAATCTCTATAAATTAATAGTTCTCGCAGTTCTCGCATTTTTAATGGTTCTCGTTTGAACTTTTGACTATATATATATATATATATATATATATATATATATATATATATATATATATATATATATATATATATATATATATATATATATATATATATATATATGGATCTAATTAAGGGGAAATATTTTTTTGGAGGAAGGGGGAAGTAACTTTTTATTTTTTCATTTTATTTTTTTGAAATTTTTTTAAAAATATTACGATCACATGAAAATATGAATATTTAAAAAAGACCCTTTGTGATAAATGTTATTCTTTTGACAAAAAAATTCTCGAAGAAATATTAATGATAACATGCATCATGAGTAATGTTTTAATTAAAGTTTTTTTCATCATTTATTTTTTCAACTTATGTGAAGTTTTTTTTTTTCAAAATTTAGCCTGATTTAAAGTTTAGGAAACTCTAAAACCGTGTGTTGCAAATTTTTAGTGTCTGATTTCAAATTTTTATGAATTTTCTAAAAGAAAGATTTGTACTTAGAAAAATTTGAGTTATGTACAAAGCATAAATCTTCAGTGATACCAATTGTTAAAACTAGGGGTGTTCAAAATATCCGAATCCGAATTATCCGAAATCCGAATCCGAAAATATCCGAAAAATCGGATATCCGATTTTTCGGATTCGGATATCGGATGGAGTTTTTAAAATTTTCGGATATCCGAATATCCGAAAATTTCTAAAAAATGCGAAAAATATTCGAAATATCTGAAATATCCGAAAAATATCCGAAAAATATCCGAAAAATATCCGAAATATCCGAAAATTATCCGAATATCCGGAAAATTATCCGAAAATATTCGAAGTTTTTCAAAAATATCGGATATTCGGATAATCCGATATCCGAATCCGAAATTTCGGATATCCGAAAATCGGATATCCGAAATTTCGGATTCGGATTTCGGATGGGGTTTTTCACTATCCGAATTTTCGGATATCCGAATTTCGAATATCCGAAAATGAACACCCCTAGTTAAAACGGGTTGCATACTGAGATGCATACAATCCATAGTGAATTTTATCAGATTAAAACATAAGTTTTTATGAATTCACTTTTGAAAATCAATTTTCTTTTTCAATTTCTCTCTTTCTCCCCCTCAAAATGTGATATACACCCGAGTAAATCACCATTTTGATCATTCCATGAGAAAATTTAATAACTCCCCCGTGAAACATGATATCAATCAGTTACCTCCCTCTATCATAACTCTTGAAATATAAGCATAAGGAGTTAACATAAAGGCAATAGCTCCCCCTAGAAAGATAATATCTAAAGCATTCATTGTAGTTGCTCCCCCTAGAAAGAAATACTCCCTCTAAACACAAGATCGCAGGAACAAGTTCCAATAGAACTAAGGAAATTTAAGCACTATACTCCACCATGCCTATTTGCTGAATCAAGAACTTTAGCCTAACTTTATCTAAAGGTTTAGTGAACATGTCAGCTAATTGCACTTTTGTAGGCACGAAGTATAATTCTACATCTCCGTTTTCTACATGGTCATTGATAAAGTGATAACGAATATCTATTTGTTTATTCTTAGAGTTTTGAACCGGGTTGCTAGTAATTGCAATTTCACTTTGTAAATCACAATAGATTGGGGTCTTAGTGATCTTAAATCCATAGTCTAACAGTTGAGTTTGCATCCACAAAACTTGAGAACAACAGTGAGTTGCAGCAATATACTCAGACTCAGCAGTGGACAATGAAACACAGTTTTGTTTCTTGGATGACCAACTAACTAACCTATTCCCCAACATCTGAATTGATCAAGATGTGCTTTTCCTATCAACATGGTAACCAGCATGATCCGTATCCGTATAAGCAGTGAGAGTGAAATCAGATCCATGAGGATACCAGATTCCAAGGTTAGGTGTACCTTTTAGGTACTGAAAAATTCTAACCACCATTTTGGAGTGTGATTTCTTAGGGTTGGACTGAAAGTGGGCACACACAGTTACAGCAAGTGTAATGTATGGTCTACTTGCAGTCAAATACATTAAAGAGCTAACCATGCTTCAATAAAGTGTTATATTAAAGGGTTCCCCATTTTCATCAGCATTTAACAAAGTCCTCATTGGGGTTGCCATTTAGTAATTGTTTGACTTGTAACCCCAAGAAAAAATTGAGCTGGTCAAGCATGTTCATTTCAAATTTGTTGGCCATAAGGTCACCAAATTCTTTGCATAAGGCCGAGGACGTTGAACCAAAAATAATATCATCAACGTAAATTGGAACCAAGAGAATGTGACCGTGGTTTTTACGGATGAAGAGCGTTGTATCAATCGTTCCACGAGAGAAGCCATTTTCCAGCAAATACTTTGTTAAGGTCTCGTACCATGTACGCGGTGCTTGCTTTATACCGTACAAAGCTTTCTCCAAGTAGTAGACGTGGTTTCGATGAATAAGATCGACAAAGCATTGTGGTTGATCAACATAAACTTCCTCTTGAAGATTACCATTCAGAAAAGCAGTTTTGACATCCATTTGAAACACCGTGAACTTCATATGAGAAGCATAAGTAAGAAACAAATGGATAGCCTCAATCCTTGCAACCGGAGCAAATGTTTCATCATAGTCAATACCCTCTTGTTATCGATATTCCTTGGCCACAAGACGTGCCTTATTTCTAACCACAACCCTATCAGAATCCTTCTTGTTCTTAAAAATCCACTTAACCCCGATTGGTCATTGAGCCGCTGGTCTTGGAACTAAGCGCCACACCTTCAAACATTCAAAGTAACCTATCTCTTATTGCATTGCTATCATCCAGTTTGGATCGAGTAAAGCTTGAGCAACCAAAGTTGGTTCAATCTTACTAAGAAAGGCAGTTTATAAACACATATCTGAGTAGCCCTTCGAGTTGAAACTGGAGCAGTTGCATCACCAATGATAAGATCAATTGGATGACTTTTAGTCCATCTGTTAGTATGTGGAAGTGGTCCTACATCAGTGGTAATGGTATCCAGTGAAAAATCAACCGTTGTTGACGTTCAGCCACGATCCTCTTGTTCTGATGTAACAATGTCTAATGGGTCAGTTTGAGTTTCTGGAGAAACAACTGGAATTGTATCAAGTGATGTATCTTGAATCGGTTTAAGATTGTCATTAGGAGGTGGGAGGGAGGATGAAGAAGCAACAGGTGAATCAGTTGGTGTTGTATCTTCATCATATAGACTTGGTAATTGAGGAGTGTAAACACTATCAAACAAGATATCCAGTTCATCTGTAGTCACCGTAGGAACACCCTTCTTCGAGAAAATTAAGTTTTACGCGGAAGAAGTAGTAGCCAGGTTAGGATCGGGTTTGAACTGAATTGTTCAAAAGCCATTCCCGATAACTCATCAAAACGAACATTAATGCTTTCCTTGATCGTCTTTGTCCTTTTGTGATAGACACGATAAGCAACCTTGTTTGACGAGTAACCGAGAAATATAGCCTGATCGCCATGAGGATCAAACTTTTTGAGGCTGTCAAAATCGTTAAGCACATAGCGTATACAACCAAAGACACGAAAATATTTTACATTCGGGCGTCTACCATAGAGTAACTCATAAGGAGTCTTATCAAAATGTTTGTTTATGATACAACGATTTTGGGTATAACATGTAATTGAAATGGCCTTTTCCCCACATTTTCGGAGGTAGTTTGGAGTAGGCAAGTATCATTCTAGCTACCTCGCACAATGTACGATTCCGTCATTCGACTACTCGATTCTGTTGGGGGGTTCGTGCAGCAGAGAACTGATGTTCAATTCCTTGGTCTTTTAGATAACTATCAAGCAGGTCATTTTTAAATTCCGTCCCATTATTAGTTTTGATGCTCTTAACATGTTTGTTAAAAGAGCGTTGAGTCTTTTTGATGAACTCAATGATAATGGTGGGGGTTTCAGATTTGGTCCTCAAAAGAAATATCCATGTATATCGAGTATAGTCATCTACTATGACAAGCACATGTTTCCGGCCACCGAGGCTAGAAACTCTCATGGGTCCACATAAGTCCAAATGCAATAATTGTAAAGACGATGAAGTACCGGGGTTTTGCTTAAGCGGATGATTAGTCCATTTCAGCTTACACATTGCACATGATCGACACACATGATGCTTATCATATTGAAAGGTAGGAATACCATCAACCAAGTCCTTAGAGACTAGTCGATTGATACCCTTGTAATTCAGATGTGACATCCGGTGATGCCATAACCACAATTTTATTTTGTGGAATGAGTAGCCAAACACATGTTTCCATGTGATGGTGCAAAATTGAGGTCAATAGTGTATAGTGAAGCACAACGTTTACCAACAAGGAGATCATTTCCATCGGTGGATTGCATCGAACATTGATGACGTTCGAAGAGAACTTTGGATCCCCATCGCAAAATTGACTTACACTAAACAAACTGCACCCAAACCCTCAACATATGAGACCCTTTTGATTGTTATGCCATTTTTCACATAGTCTCCATAACGCATTATCGCTGCAATCTCGTCATTTCCAAATGTAACCGTTCCTAGGAATTTGTCAACGTAATTGACAAGCAAGGATTTATCGCCCGTCATGTGCTGAGAACAACCGGAGTCGATGTACCAAACACAGACGTCGAAACCCTATAAACGTTAAGTTTCCTAGAGTTTAGGTTCCCAAAGTTTCTTGGGTCCTCTACGGTTAGTACCAGCAACAAACTTTGGATCACAAATAAATGTATCATGTAATGCATCATGCAATTTAGACATTAAAGCATCATTTAAAACCACATTTCATGAATCATCATGAGCAATATCAAGGTTTACATGATCATCAGAAGTCTTTACACACAACTTATTCCAAGTAGATGTTTTGTTCACAGAGTAAAATTCAAAAACATGTGATGACTTTCTAGGTCGACTAGTAGATTTCTTGGTTTGGTTTGCTACTTTCTTAGTCTTTGACTTAGGAACCCATACAGACTTGTAATTCAAATTTGGATTATAACCTGTGACACGAAAAACACCTTTGTTAGTGAGACGTCCAAACTTTTCAGTTTTGGTTTGAGTAGATTGACTTTGCAAAATTTCCATTTTGATTTTACATTCCTTTGCATCATACTCAATCAAATCAGGTTTTGGACACGTGTGTGGTTTTGAAGACTTCGTTGGTTTCTTTAAAAGACTTTCCTTTGTATGTTTTGACATTAACATCAGAGGAAGTTTTTCACTTGAGCAAGAACCATCTGGATGATGTACCTTCTTAACAATGAATTGTTTTGATGGTGTAACATTTGAAACACTTTTCTCAAGTTGAGAACGTAAAGGATTTTTAAGAATGGTAATGGGTTTTGAAGCATTAGATTATTGTTCCCCTTTAACTTCTTATCAATCCCTCCAGCACACTCAAAAACTTTATTCATACAAGGCATCCTTAGAAGTGAGCCATTCACACAAGTAGAAGACATTTGTGGTGTGTGTGCTTGTAAAGTTATTTGCTTTTGTGTGTTAGCCTGTTTTAGTTGAACTATCTTACAATTTATGTGATGCCCCGTACAAAACCATCATGTACGAATCGTCAACAACAGGTCCATTACACGGTATAATACTACATGCTGTTTCAAAACAAGTTTTGGATTCATGAAAAGATAACGTTTTATAAAAGATAACGTGATACAAAGGTCGTTACAAAGTCATTATTCAAAATAACAGAAGTTGCGAATGCAAAATAAAAGTTCCATGATTGAGACATCTCTAAGTAATGCAGCGGAAGTCTAATACGACGAGTCTGTAACAGCAAGTCTATAACACCAAGACTATAACAGCAAGTCTAACAGCGGAAGCAACAACGTCTAAGCACCTGAGAAATACATGCTTAAAAAGTCAACATGAATGTTGGTGAGCTATAGTTTGTTTGTAATTAGTAATGTAATGTAGACCACGAGATTTCAGTGCTTCAACCAACGTTTTATCAGTATTTCAAATTAGTATGATAAAGTATATGCTTAACCGTGGACACTCGGTAACTAACTTAACGTAATAATAATACCCCCTAAATGTACACTTGGCGAGTGCGTATGTCCTCGAAGTATTAAACACCCTTTAAACGCTAGCGCGACTAGTCCGAGTGGGGATGTCAAACCCTATGGATCCATATCTAATATTCGCTTTCACCGGTTCAAAAACCAATGATTAAACGTTACCGTGCTAAGGGGAAACTTTGTGCCGTTATATAACCCACACATATGTAAAGTTTAAGTACTCGTGTCTAGTATGTAAAACATAAAAAGCGCATGTATTCTCAGTCCCAAAAATATTAAAGTAAAAAAGGGAAGCTATAACTCACAGTGAATAAGCAGTAAAAGTCGATACGAAAAGTATGCAAGTAGTAAGTCGGTCCGAAAGGTCGTCAATCTAAGTCAAATGTCACTAGGTCAGTATGTTATCCCCAAAAGTTTAAAAGTGCATAAATTAAGTTTAAGTGTCATCATCATTCATCAAAGCTAAAGTAAGTTTAACAAGAATAGAGATCGAAACAATAGGCTGAATTTGGATAGCTGTTACGACGTCTATACAAATCGAAAAGACGTGTAGTCAGGGGTCAAGGCTCCGTATGTGAGTCCTCTAACCGCTGACCAATTTTCAGAACCTAACTCGTCTTCGTTTGACCGTGGCGACGGTTTAAGTGCGAGTAGGTCAGAAATTTTAGCACGACGTTACAAAGGCGTAGTGATTTTCGAAAAGCTATAAATTCTAAACCGTATATCGGATTTAGGTGAGTCTTAAACGAAAAGTCATCTACTCGAAATGAAATATCTAAAAATCAATTTTCCAGAATCCCAAAGAGTCTAACCAGACCCCAAAAAATAGTAAACATGTGCTCCGGTGGGATTCTTGGTGCTTGATGCTCATCACGGTTCTCATCCTTGATGCTTGTAGCTTCAAGTGTACAACTCATTGATGTGTTAGCATCACTTTGACTAAGATTCAACCATCAACACACAAAATGTCAAGACTAAGTAAGAATACAACTCACTTAAGAGTTTTAGAAGGATGATGAACCAAGGTTACATCATATTCTTAGTCTTAACACAAACACAAATTCTATCTACATCAAAAGCTACAAACTTTCATTCAATTAAACAAAACAAGACATAAATTTAATCAAACAAAGTAATGTAACCCTAAGCTAGAGAGCTTGGATCCTTTTCACAAAAGTTATGAGATTACAAAGTTAGAAAGCTTGAATCTTTTATGTTCTTGAAGATCTTGAAAGCATAAAGCTAGATCTTCAAGTTTCATGAAGACCATAAACACAAGTTTTGATCTTTACAACAAAATAAAGAGATTATAAGATAAAAGATTTAGATCTAACAAAATAAGTGAAGATTCAAAGCTAGAAAGCTTGAATCTTCCATGTTCTTGAAGGATTCAAACCAAAGTTTGAATCTACAAGATATAACAAGATCAAAAAGCTAAAAAGCTTGATCCAAGTATGATGATGATGATGTCGTGTATGAAAGAAGAAGAAGAAGAGAAATAAAACTTAAAACTTACAATTTTTAAAGTGATAAAGACTAGAGAGAAATTAAGAGAGTAAGTGTGTGTAAATTGTGAATGAGATCAAGTGTGAAATGTGAGGAAATAGCATGGTATTTATATGGAAATATGGGGAGGGAGGCCGTAGGTTTATGGGGGACAAGGTGGGGGACAACTTTTGCTTTTTGGTTAATGGTGGTCTAAAGTTGGTGCTTATGTTGGGATTCCATGCAACATTAGTGATAATGGTAAACAAAAATGCTAGTATGTTGGCTCTTATAAATGGTTATTTGTCTTACTGAAACAACCCAACACGTATTACATACGATAATTTTTTTTTTAAAGTAATACACATTTACGCGCCAATTAAATAATGTAAACCATTCCACACGTTTCGTTAAAACATACAACAAGTTTAGTGTTTACAAAAGGCACGAAGGCCATTAATAAATGTGATACAAGTTTGACCTATCCAAAAACGATAGTTTTAATCCAAACAACACTTCGAGCATGGTTTGGGGCTAAACTACCCAAAACGCTAGGCCAACTTCAAAAGCTCCAACAAACATCATCAAAGGACACCTAGTGCCCAACAACCCCTTTTCCCTTATCCGTACCTGCATCTAAAAAGATAAACAACGAGAGGGGTAAGCTAATGCTTAGTGAGTGCAACAATTATACGATTACATATACAACCTACTTACTTGCAATCACTTACACATTTACCGCATACATGCTAGCAATATAAATAATCATACCATCACAAGTATAATACTAAACCTTCCACCATACGAGCTAGCATAACAATAGCATATAGTTCTAACGATATAATATGCTACAATCCACACACAACCATGGTTAATCAATCGAACGAGGGAACGGTATTTAAAGGACCGTCGGAGTTCATAACAACCATTAGTGCACTTAACACGTCGTACACTAACCCTAAGGGTGGAATCTTAACACGTCGATACTTCACCCCGGGTGGTGCCTTAACACGTCGACACTTCACCCCGATTGGTGTCTTAGCACATCGACACTTCACTCATTACATCTCTCGAAGTGGCATCTTAATACATCGATGCTTCACTCCCGAGTGGTGTCTTAACACGTCGACACATCACTCGCCACGTGAGAAGTGGTGTCTTAACACGTCGACACTTCACAACTCATACTACACAAATAAATACATCATATATGCATGCATATAATTATTCCACTCACCTTAACACGTCGGTGGTGATTAATTTCTCCCGAATGCTTCGAGCAAAGTACCTAATACATAAGTACACATTCAATATACAACTAGTGGAATTTACCACATTACTTACACTTGGGCATTTAATGACCCAAAGCATTAAATAACTCACTTACACCCAAAACCGCCCATAAATGGCCACGACTCATTATAAATCACTATAAGCTAGTGACTTTAGCCCAATATCATAAACTAACACCATTTAGAGTCTTTTCATACTCATTTTACCCAAACTAGGTCAACATTACCCAATTGACCCATTTTAACACTTACTCTTACAAACTTAGTCAAACATGACCCATTTACAACTCTTTAAACATTAAACAAGTGTTTTAATGCCTAACAACATAATTAACCCTTACAAATCTCAATTCATGAGACCAAACCCTAGATTATGGCTATTAGGGGTTGCTTTCATCAATCTAACCCAAAACCCACCCATTTAAACTCCAAATGGGTCATACAAGTTCCAAATGAACCAAACCCTAGCATAAACTAATTAAAACTCAAAACATAGAGTTAAGACTTACCAAGACTATCAAAGTGTAGCTAGATAAGCAAGGAACAACTTTAAAACTTGGGTTCAGGCGAGATTCGGTCTTCTTCTTCTCCAAATGAGCTTTCTCTCACTAAATCCTAGCTCTCTCTCTCTCTCTAAAATTGAATGGGATGTGGTTGAGAAAGTGTTTAATGTTTTAGGATAAGCTTGAACCAGTCTTTAAGTCTCCAAAACCGGACATAAGTGAAAAGACCTAAACACCCCCAAAAGATTCCATTTAAAATGGACAAAAAAGTAAAACAGCGACCTCTGTCGCGTTACGCGATAACCAAAACGCGACAACTCACACTAGGACGCGATAGGGTAGACAGAACTGGGTCTCAGAATCTGTCGCGTCCCAGCCAGCTTTGTCGCGTATCGCGACAAGCTAGGACGCGATGAGACACATCAAAACGCGATGATGGGCCTGATCAACCATTTTTTCCACTTTTTCAAGATTTAAACTATAAACAAACGATCATAAATGCAATATTAATCGTACACGAGGTTAAATAGCACCTTAAGTCATAATCGAGGAAAACGGGATGTTACAGTTACATATAAATGGGTCATAATCCATTAATATTTGGGCTAATTAAATAGTCCACTAGCTAGAGTAGAGTGGGCTAAAGTCCAACAAGGTAGAAAGTCTAACAAGACTAACTAGTGTGCTCTAGTAAATTACTAAGCGTAATTAAGCATCCAAAAACCCAAGTAATTGTTATTATAAAATAAAAATTAGTATTTCGTAGTCATAATATTCCGATTATGACCAAAGTTAAACGTGTACCTACAAACATAGCTCGTTCTAAACGTTAAGTGACACTAACGGCCATAAAAGCTTTTGGGGATCAAGTTAAGTAACCTACGTACTTAATGACACGTTTTAAAATATAAACGAAAGTAATCCTCAAGTAGTAAGACCCAGAATATAATAGCTCAGTACGAACAAATACGCAGTTTCGTGAAAGCACAAAGTACAAAAGAAAGTCGAAAAAGCCGGGTCGTTAAAATTTAAGCTTTGAATTTCAAGACATAAATCCTCATCAGACACTAAAACTTCACCTTCCTTAAAAGCATAAGAACATTCTTTCCTAGGAAGTTGAGGCAATTTATCACACAGTTCAAGCATTTGTTTCAAAGATTTGCATCTAAGTTGCAATTCTATATTTTCCTTTTCAAGTTTATCAACTAGATGATACAAAACTAATACTTCAGGCTTTTCATCATTAGATTCTACCTTAGGTTCAACTTTTGTTCCTACCTGAGGTTCTACCTTTGTAGCTAAAGCCTTATGACCTAGAGATTCTGACTTAAACAAGACAGTAATTTCATGTGCTAGGTCTTCACAGATTTGTTCATCAGAACTAGGACATGCAGGTAAAGTTGGTAACTGATGTGCGTTGAGGTGTATATGAAATAGTTATATTTTTACTACGAAATACTATTAAATACGATACAATTTTACACAAGTTATTTATTTATTTATAGAGTGGATATACCTAAACCTTGCTACAACACTTATAGGAAGTGTACCTAATCATACAGTAGTGTAGTTTTTAGTAAGTTCAGTTCGTTCCATAGGGAGCTAGCCAAGTTTAACGCTATATTTTTAAAACTATATTTATAAATATATAAATATTTATATATATATATATATAAGTAGTATTATTATTATTATTATAAAAGGGGGTTTTTACCATTTAATGACCGGTTTGTCGATTTTAAAACTTTAGTCGCAGTTAAAACCTAATGTAAAATATTAAAAATAAATATAACTTAATTTAAAGCGTAAAGTAAATGACAATAATTAAAGTGCGATAAATAAAATTGCAATAATTAAAAAGTACGATAATTAAAAGTGCAATTAAATAAAATGACAGTAAATAAAAGTGCGATGAAATATGAAATAAAGGAGTTATGCTTATTTAAACTTCGGTAATCATGATGTTCGACGTGTTGATTTTAGTTTATTACCATGGGTTAATTGTCCTTTGTCCTGGATTATTCGATATGTCGATACAATTTTATCCATAATAGTCCATCAGTCATAAATATAAAGTGCGAGAGTCTTCATTAAATTATCCTTATACCCGAAGTCAAATATTCCAACTAATTGGGGATTCGAATTGTAACAAGGTTTTAATACTTTGTTTAATGAATACACCAGGTTATCGACTGCGTGTAATCCAAGGTTTTATTACTTTGTTAACAATTACACCAATTACCCTTGAATGTAATCCACCCCTGTTTCAACGAGTCTATTGATTATTATTCCATCCCCGTGTCCGGTCAAATGAATAATTATTGGTATTTATAGATATCCCGCCCACCATACCCAGTCAAGCGTATGTAGTTATATATAAATACGTCAAATTATAAGTCTATATATTAAATTAACGAGGTATCATTTAGTTAATATAAAGCCCATTAATAGTCCATAGTCTAATTTCCACAAGTGTCGTTCTTTTATCCAAACCCCAATTATGGTCCAAAGCCCAATTACTCAATCTTTAATATTTAGCCCAACATCACGATTACTTCAGCTTAAATAAGCATAATAATAACTTAGCTACGAGACATTAATTTAAAAAGGTTTAACATAACTTACAATGATTAATAATAGCGTAGCATTACCCGGACAGAATTTCGAATTACACACTTACAACATTCGCTAACATACCCTTGTTATTATCAATCTTAAATTAAAATTATAATATATATATATATATATATATATATATATATATATATATATATATATATATATATATATATATATATATATATATATATATATATATCGTGAGAGAGAGAGATTGAATTAGGTGTATCATATTCGACTGAAACTGCGCCTTTTATAGCAATGTGGCCAACCTTTTTACTCCATGCGATCGCATGGCATTTGTGCCTTCTGGCCATGCGATCGCATGGCTTGGGAATCCAGCTCAGAATTGTTTGTTTGCTAGTTTGCCGACGGTTTTAATATATAATATAATATATATATAATTTTAAGAATTAATTATATATTATATTATATTCATGTACATGGTTGACATGTAATTTTTAGTCCGTTGCGTCGAGCGTTGAGAGTTGACTCTGGTCCCAGTACCGGATTTTCGAACGTCCTTTCGTACTATTTAATATCTTGTACTTTACGTTTTGCGGCTCGTACTCTTGTAATTTTTAGATGTTTCTCATCAATAATTTGAATCTCTTGGATTGTACTTTGTACTTTTGAGCTTTTTGGTCGTTTGCGTCTTCAATTCGTCGAATCTGTCTTTTGTCTTCACCTTTTAATATTTAAACGAATATTAACTTGTAAATATAACAATTGTAACTAAAAGCTTGTCTTTCTTGAGGGATAATGGTATGAAATATATGTTCGTTTTTAGCATTATCAAATATTCCCACATTTGAGCATTGCTTGTTCTCAAGCAATATAGTCTTGAAAAAAAAAATACTAGAATCACTTCTTTATTCTTCACACTTTGTACATCAGTGATTTCTATTTGGCGGTATGAACAATGGTAGTAACGATGTGGTTTACAGTCCCACATGACTATAAAAATTTAGATCCTTTAGGAAATTGGATCTTTATGAAAACATTTGATCTTTTGAAAATTTAATCTAGCTTTTAACCTAGATAAGTTTTCTGGAATAACCCTTCACTGGTGTTTGCAAATTATTTTTGTGGGTTTTTTGGGTTTCAGATTTGAAAATTTTAGCTCAAAACTTATGGTTTTGTGTCACCCACTTGCTAACCTTGTATTGGGAAAGCAACACATCCAGTATACTTGCTCCGTATATTACTTTTCGGTAAACTACCGTCCGGTTATAAAGGAAAGCGTTGAACAAGCAACTATTAAGGCAATGTCCCGTGACATGCTTTTAATTATGGTCTATATCGTGTCGGATGCAATTACTATCCTTTGTAGGAGCAATAGTAAAGATCACCCTATAGTTTTTTCGGTCTGGCACAAGGTCCTGTCTTTGACCATGCTATGCAACCACCGTTCTTACGGTTGACACCCGATTTGGTTCAGGTGACCTAATGAATTCCAGGTGAATTCCTAGGATTTTACGTTCAATGGTAATGAACACATTGAAAATGGGTTTTCAGAAAACAAATCAGTTTGTAATTTGATCAAAATATTTTCTCATTCAAGCTCGAGTTTAGATATCATAGAATTCTATGAGTTTGTAATTCTCATTCTTTAAGGTCAATCTCAAGGATTGAGTAATATCAGGTTTAAAAGCTGATTTTTGATCTTTAAGGAGATTATCCTTTCCGGGGCTCTGATTCATTAGTCTTATAAGCTAATTTGCACGGTGCCCCCCATTGTACGAGACATATCCTCTCATGATTAGGATAAGTCTGACCACTTGGAAACCCTGTTTGATGCTGAGGTCCGTGGATTTCCAGCTGATTTTCGAGAAAACTTTTCAAAGTTTTTTGTAGACTCTACAACTGGTCTGGATGACAACTTCCTGACCTAAATCAAGAAGCGCGTGTCTTTTTCGGAAGACTTTACTTTCTTTTAATGATGGAATTGATTCATTGTGTAGATCCATCTTTCTTTTAAATATATTATAATTTACCGGTTAAAACAGTTAATTTTGTCCAAAACAAAAGTATCTTCAATTATTTGTACAAAAATATGTGACATATGTTCTAAATAACTTGGTAAATTTTTCCCACACTTAGCTTTTATTTTACTTTCTTTGCCTTTTTATTTTCCTCTATTCCATTTTAAATGAATTCTAACATTTTAGGTTGTTTCTCAATTTATGTCCTTTCCGAGGTAACAATAATTTCGGTGTTAACACCTAGTTTTATCGTTCATAAATATGTATAAACATGATTTTGAGTTCATTTAGTTGAAAATTTTGAAAAATTTTACTAGAATTGGGTAGTCAGTATATAAGACTAGGGCTGTTCTTTATTATCAGAGAGCGCTAGATTCTAATACAACTACTGCGTTACTAGTATTTTTAATGGTAACCAAGTGTTTTAATTTAAATTTTTAAAAATCCGAAAGAATTTAACCCCTTCTCACACTTAAGATCTTGCAATGCCCTCATTTGCAAGAAATCAGTACAATTTAAATTATTGAGGGTGATTAGCGTAGAAAAATGATTAAATTTTACCAAAGTTTCCAAACATATTGGCATTTGTTTGTTGAATGATAAATGGTACACATCATTTGTTCATTCCGTCTTGTTGTTACATCACATTTGTTTTTCGTTTTGTCGTCAAAATTAGTAGCTTTTGCTGAACTTAATGCCAGTCTTTGAAAGTTTGCTGTTTTACCCTGTTGTATACAATTGACAATATACATACATACAAATAATAACATGCATGGTAATTTGAAATGGGACTTAACATCCCACTTTCAAATCAAATATGAAATATTAGTAAAACATAATAAAAATGTTAAAACTTACATAAAAGTATCACAATAATATATGTTTAAACATAAATAAATAAAAATAATAAAAAGATAAAAATCATAGAAATCACCAATGGCACTATATCAATCTAGATAGGGGTTCCAGTTCATGTCATCGGGCGGGTTCCACGGTTGGTTATAGGTGTACTGATAGTCCTGGTTGGGGTCGTAGAGAGTAAATGGTGGTCGCATATCGGGCTGGTGTGGAGGATAGTAAGCAGGTCGGGTCGGTACGTAGTTATTTGGTACCTGAGGTGATAGCTGGCTCATGATTTGATGCTGATGATAGTGCCATCTATCATGCTGTCGTTGCCTGGAATGCTTGTACACATTCTCGGCATGCCACTGCTCGAACTGACTAAATCTAGCCTCGTTTGTCATTTCTACCTCATCTATACGCTGATAAACGTCAGTAACAGCCTCCCTAATGACATCCCTAATGTCATCCGGTTCCTCCATTTTCTCATCTGAACCTCTCTCTACCTGTGGATGACAACCATCATATGGTACTGCCTGATTGCGTCTGCTCTTTAATACCTTTGCACCCTGATAGACCTTCAATCCTAAAGTATCAACCTGTTCCCTACACACCATCAGTGGACCCCCTTGATCCCTATCTACACCCAAATACTCTCCAATGAGAGTAACAAGAATACCTCCTCCTATTATTCCCCTGTCATGTATTCCTGCTACCATTTTGGACAGATAAAAACTAACATAGTAGGGGATATTAACAACGCTTCTAGTGTTTCAAATACACTTAAGTTAAAATAAATCATGTAAGGTCATCTTCTCCTTGTTTTTACCTCTTTGTGTAATCGAATTAGCTAAAAATCTATGTATAACACGAAGCTCTGCTTTACTAATATCTTCTAAATAGGAGTGTCTTCCTCCCAGCGAAAAAACATTATAATTTGACATACGCCTCCAGACAGCGTCCGCGTCAAAATTCCTATCTACCCTTTCACCATGATAAATCAAATTTGTACAATCAGATAGTAGTAATTCACCAGGAGTGTAAATCTGTAAAGCCTTGGCCATGTCCAGCATGGACATTCTATACATCCTACGATCAAGTAAAAATCTAAGAAAATTCCTATCGTCTAACCTAACTACATCCGCATTAAGTGAAATAGTACTCATAAGCTCAACGCACCACTCTTTATATACAGGCCTACGAATGGTGAATGAACGTTCCCAATCGGAAAAAGAAGAGTTCCCATACCTTTGGATCAGATGCTGTCTAACTGAGTTAACTAGTTGGACCCTTTCCAAAGGCTCCCAATCGATTACCCTAGGTACTTCTACATTTTTTGTTACCAGTTTAAATTTGTTACTTTGGTACGTTGGGTAATCTCTCCAGCTTCGATCAAATCTCAAATTAGGATACAACTGTTCTTCATGAATCATTGGGTATTCTATTATTGGATGAATCAAAAATTGTACGTAGGCATTAACATATTCTTGTTGCGATCATAATATTGTACATGTTGATCAGGTTGTTGTTGTTCTTCCTGTTGTTGCTCCGGTTCGTTATATTGCATCTCTGGCTGTGGTTCCAGAGCAGGTTGCCTAGATGATGATGATGCACTATCAGTATCGGTATATCTCTGCAAAACACATTAAATACAAAATTTGTGCATCCAAATATGCAGTAGTGTTAGCAAAATAACAAATTAAAACAACTACAATAACATGTTCAATCAAAATTAAACTTATACACATTTTCAGAATTTTAACAATTCTACACTTTTTCAAATAAGCATATATGAAAATGTTTACAAAATTCATAAGCATTCAACTCAAATAACATGTTAAAATAACCATTACTAGCAATTAAACAAGTTTCAAATGACATTTACATCAATTTAATCAAGTTCATGAATTTTAGACCTAAAAAGTCCACTTTAATTCTCAAAAATCATGTTTAGGATCAAAGTTTGGATCATTTAGCTACCTAAACATGTTACACTACTTAATTTAGCAATAATTCATGACAAAAATCGGCCATAACCTGTTTATATCAACAATCCCCAAATTGCTCAAGAACACAAACCCTAGATTTCTAAAAATTTTGAAGTCTTTGGTTTCAAATCATGTTAAATAGCATCAATCTAGGTTATACATGCATAATACACTAACAATTTAACTCTAATTACACTAGAAATTAACAAAATCAAATTAGGTAAAAATTAGCTCAAGAACACTAAAATTCAAATTTAAAGAGTTTTAGGGATGTAATTGTTACCTTTCTTGAAAAACTTCTTAACAAATTCATGATTAAAGCGGATTATAGCAAGAGATTTGGTTGATTTTGATGAAAAATTGATGATTTTAGGGGTGATTGTGTGTGTTTGCTCGTATGTGTGTGTGTATTTTGTGCGAAGGCAGAGCAGCTCGATGGACTTTTGTTCCTGCCCAGTTTTTGAGCCTCATGCGACCGCATAAATTTTGCAAGGAAACCCCATGCGATCGCATGGGGTATGTTATTTTTTTTTTTTGTTTTTTTTTTGGCATCTTTAATTCAATAAGATTAAAAATAATGATAATAAAATTTCTCGTCCCGCCCTGGGGCAAAGCAATTTCGGTTCAATGACCTAGTTTTCAACTCACGACGAATTTTTAGAAATCACATTTTTAACTTAATGAAATAAAGTACATTTTTGTTTTTAAATTCACACCAAACTTAAATGCATAAAATTAAAAATTCATATAAATATCATTCATATTTTTATACATACAAACTTATATTAAAAATATTAATTTTTCAAATATTTACAAACTTAAATATATTGATTTTAAAAAGTTTACAATATTAATTTAATATTTATATTAATTTTAAAAACAAGGTAAAAATTAAAATTAAAAATCTTTTTTTCTTTTATCCCACTTTAATCAATCAAATATTATCAAAAATATACGCCCCACTTTTCGAAAAAGTTATTTCGGTTCCATAACCTAGTTTTACTCCTGACGAATTTTTGAAATATTTTGGGTTGATTGATTAAAGATATTTATACCTTAAGAATAAACGGTAAATTTCGCAGTGGTGTAATAAATTTTTGTATGATATCAATAATTTCGGTTACGCATACATAATTTTATTGAATATCAATTTAATACTTTATAGCGAACGATTCAGCGTTTATTATCAAAAGGTTAAAAGCAATAAAATAAAAAAATAAAAACTGTACATACTTACCTGTGAGAGAATTCTCAGAGACCTGCTTTAGCCGACTCATAGGAGAGTCGTGTGATTTGGTTTTCCATAGCTACATAAGCGTAACCTCGATTCTTCAATATCTTTTCTTCTAAACATATAAACGGTCCTTCTCTGCATAGAGTAACAAATTCGGTATTTGAATATGTTTGATTATTTGAACATTTACCTTCGTGTGACCATTTTCCGCATTTATGACATCTTTCAAGGTGTCGTGCTCTTCTTTTTATTGCAGATTTTGATTTTCCTTTACCAAAATGTGTTTTATGATGATCTTTCATGAGTTCTTTTCTTACTCCGTCCATTTTGCCTCTTATGAATGATACCAATTCACTCGGAAGGGTGTCATTATTATGTTTAGTAATCATAGCATGTAGCATTAGACCATGGTTTAGTTCAAAGGAATTCTTCATCTCGTAAAACCTAAAAAAAATAAAAATTCAGAATGGAGGGAGAAGACTAGTTCTTTAGGGTCTACTAGGGAAAGACCATTCGGATTCCATTCTTGAGAACTACACGAAAACAGAATATCTAACTCTAACAGAAATATATATTATCCTTAAAAAGACTTAATTCTCCCCACAATTAGTTAGCTGTGGTGTCGAAATTGTGATTAACTTCGTTGTTAACTTCCATCGGACCATGTATGTAATGTTTATGTCTGTGACCATTAACTTTAAGTTCAATCCCATTTGAATTTATCAACTCTATTGTTCCATATGGGAAAACTCTTTTGACTATGAATGGTCCAGACCATCTTGATTTCAATTTTTCAGGAAATAGCTTGAATCGTGAATTGAAAAGAAGAACTCTGTCTCCTTTTTTAAATTCTTTTGAACTTCCGATTCTTTTATCATGCCATTTCTTCGTTCTTTCCTTATAGATTAACGAATTTTCATATGCTTCATGTCTTAATTCTTCTAATTCATTTAATTGACTTAACCGTAGACGTCCGGCTTCATGTAAATCAAGATTACATGTCTTCAAAGCCCAAAATGATTTATGTACAATTTCTATTGGAAGATGACATGCTTTTCCGTAAACGAGTTTAAAAGGTGTGGTTCCAATTGGAGTTTTGTAGGCTGTTCTAAAAGCCCAGAGTGCATCCTCCAATTTTATGGACCATTCCTTCGGATTTGATCCTACGGTTTTCTCTAGAATATGTTTTAATGCTCGGTTGGTATTTTCAACTTGTCCACTTGTTTGTGGATGATAAGCAGTGGAGATTTTATGAGTTACTCCATATCTTTTGAGAACTCTCTCAAGTTGATTATTACAAAAATGAGTACCCCGATCACTTATTAAAGCTTTCGGTGTTTCGAACCTAGCAAAAAGACGTTTTAAGAAGTTGACTACAACTCGTGCATCGTTAGTTGAGAGAGCTTGTGCTTCCACCCATTTAGATACATAATCAATGGCAACAAGAATGTAGAGATTATTATGAGATTTTGGAAATGGACCCATAAAGTCAATACCCCAAACGTCAAATACTTCACATACTTGAATGACATTTTGTGGCATTTCATCACGTTGACTTATTTTTCCGGCCCTTTGACAAGCATCGCATGATTTGCAAAGAAGGTGTGCGTCTTTGAAAATTGTAGGCCAATAGAATCCAGCATCGTAAACTTTTCTTGCTGTGAGTTGAGGCCCATAATGCCCTCCTGTTGGTCCTGTGTGACAATGGTTTAAGATTTGATTAGCTTCATCTCCGAATACACATCGGCGTATTATTCCATCGGGACAACTTTTAAACAAATGTGGATCTTCCCAGAAATAGTGTTTTATATCACTAAAGAATTTCTTTTGTTTTTGGTACGACAACCCTTTTTCAAGGAATCCACATACTAAGTAGTTTGCATAGTCTGCAAACCATGGAATTTCACTATAATCTATCTTCAATAGATATTCATCAGGAAAGTTATCTTGTATGGCCGATTCATTTAGAACTTCTAATTCAGGATTTTCAAGACGAGAAAGATGATCAGCGGCGAGATTTTCTGCTCCTTTTTTGTCTCGGATTTCAATATCGAACTCTTGTAAGAGTAAGATCCAACAGATTAATCGTGGTTTGGCATCTTGTTTCGAAAATAGGTATCTAAGAGCAGAATGGTCGGTATAGACCACCGTTTTAGCTAGTACGAGATATGAACGAAATTTGTTAAAAGCAAAGACAATAGCAATGAGTTATTTTTTAGTAGTTGTGTAATTTGTTTGTGCTCCTTGTAACGTCTTACTAGCGTAATAAATAGGTTGAAATCATTTTTTAATCATTTGTCCTAAAACGGCTCCCATTGCAAAATTACTTGCATCGCACATAAGTTCAAATGGTAAATTCCAATTTGGAGTTATCATGATCGGCGCATTAGTGAGTTTTTCTTTAAGAATATTAAAAGATTTGATGCATTCATCTAAAAAGATGAATGGAGCATCCTTTTCTAGGAGTTTATTCATAGGAGTGGCAATTTTAGAAAAATCTTTTATGAAACGTCGGTAAAAACCGACATGCCCAAGAAAACTCCTAACTCCTCTAACATTGGTGGGATGTGGAAGTTTAGCAATTACATCTACTTTAGCTCTATCCACTTCAATTCCTTCCTTTGAAATTTTATGACCAAGAACGATGCCTTCTCTAACCATGAAATGGCATTTCTCCCAAATAAGAACTAGATTTGATTGTTCGTATCTAATAAGCATTCGTTCAAGATTAACTAGACATGATTCAAATGTATCATCAAAGACTGAAAAGTCATCCATGAAAACTTCCATGCATTCTTCTATCATGTCGTGAAAAATTGCCATCATGCACCTTTGAAAGGTTGCATGAGTGTTTCAAAGTCCAAATGGCATGCGTTTGTAAGCAAAAGTACTATAAGGGCACGTGAATGTGGTTTTCTCTTGGTCCTCGGGTGCGATTGGAATTTGAAAATATCCGAAAAAACCGTCAAGAAAACAATAGTAACTATTTTTAGCTAATCTTTCCAACTTTTGATCAATGAAAGGTAAGAGAAAGTGATCTTTTCTGGTAGCGTCATTTAATTTTCTATAATCAATACAAACACACCATCCTTTTACAGTCCTAGTAGGAATAAGCTCATTTTTTTCATTTGTGATGACAGTCATGCCACCCTTCTTAGGAACACATTGAACTGGGCTTACCCATGAACTATCAGAGATTAGATAAATTAAACCTGCATCTAGCAGTTTAATAATTTCTTTCTTAACAACATCTTGCATATTAGGATTTAATCTTCGTTGGCGTTGCACATACGTTTTATGACCTTCTTCCATAAGGATTTTATGTGTGCAATACGAAGGACTTATGCCTTTAATATCATGAATCTTCCATGCAATAGCTGGTTTATGAGCTTTTAGCACGGAAATGAGTTGAGATTTTTCATTTTCCGTAAGAGAAGCCGATATAATTGCAGGTAATTCAGATTCACCATGTAAATAAGCATATTCCAAAAGGTTTGGAAGTGGCTTTAACTCTAATGTCGGTGGTTCTTCTATCGATGATTTGTATCGATATCTGTCTTCCTCTTTTAGCATTTGAATTTCTTCTGTTGTTGGTTCATATCCATTAGCCATAAGTGTAGCTAATATTTCGGTTTCATCAATTGGTTCAGTTCCTTCTCCTAAAGAACATTCTCCTGTTCCTTGTAATTCTGGAAATTCTTCTAACAATTCTGCATGTGAATCTATAGTTTGAATATAATAACATGTATCATCTGCAGATTGCGGTTGTTGCATGGCTCTATCAACAGAAAAGGTAACACTCTCGTCTTCTATACTTAGGGTCAGTTTCTTACCGAACACGTCTATTATTGCTTTAGCCGTGTTTAAGAATGGTCTTCCTAATATGAGAGGAACTCGAGAATCTTCTTCCATGTCCAGAATAACAAAATCTACTGGAAATACTAAAGTACCAACTTTAACTAGCATCTTCTCCATTATCCCTCTAGGATATTTTACTGATCGATCGGCTAGTTGTATACTTATTCGTGTTGGTTTCAATTCTCCAAGGTCTAGTTTAGCCTATAATGAATATGGAATTAAATTTATACTAGAACCTAAATCTGCCAATGCTTCTATTGAACTAAGACTACCCAGAAAACATGGAATGGTGAAACTTTCTGGATCTGATAATTTTTCTGGTATCTTATTCAATAGCACTGCAGAACAATTTGCATTCATAGTAACAGCCGAGAGTTCTTCCATTTTCTTTCTATTTGTGATTAGATCTTTCAAGAATTTAGCATATCTTGGCATTCCTGAAATCACATCAATGAAAGGAAGGTTGACATTTATTTGTTTAAACATATCCAAGAATTTGGATTGCTCGGCTTCAAGTCTTTCTTTTCTCATTTTACTCGGATAAGGAAGTGGTGGTTGATATAGTTTAACATAAGGTTTAGCCTTAACTGTGTTATCTTCATTAATCTTTTCAACTACCCGTTCTGTTTCCTTCTCTTATTCAGGTTGTGGTTCTTGTGGAGTAGGAATAGCGTTATCAGAAATTACAGGCATTTCAGGTGGTTTAAGTGTAATACCACTTCTCGTGGTAATGGCTTAAGCTGTTTCATTCCGGGGGTTAACATTTGTATCACTAGGTAGACTTCCCGATTTTCTTTCACATATCAACCTTGCTAGGTTGCTTACTTCTTGTTCCAAATTTTGGATTGAAGCTTGTTGATTTCTAAATGCTTGAGCATTTTGTTCATTCGTTTGTTTCCGAGATGTGAAAAATTGAGTTTAAGATTCAACTAGCTTCGACATCATGTCTTCTAAATTTGGCTTTTTATCATCGGTTTGTGGTGGTTTATTTTGAAAAATAGGTCTTTGCTGAGTGTAAGTATTATTGGATACTTGTTGATTGCTAGGACCTTGTTGGTTGTTGTATGGAAAATTTCGGTTATAATTCTGATTTTAATTTTAGATTGGTCTTGGCGGTTGATAATTATTTTGATAATTATTTCCAGGCCTTTGGTTTATGTATGAAACATTCTCTCTTTGTTGCATTGTTTGTTCAATACTGAGACAATCTTTTGTCAAATGTGGTCCTCCACACTGCTCACAACTAATTCTTATTGAGTGAATATCTTTAGTCATCTTTTCCATTCGTCTCTCGACAGCATCTATCTTTGCGGAAATGGAATCTAAGTCATGGCTAGAATCGGCTTTAGCCGCTTTAGATGATCTAACGATATCTTTTTCTTGGTGCCACTCATGTGAGTGGGAAGCAGTGTTATCAATAATTTTGTAAGCTTCAGTTGCGGTTTTCTTCATAATGGAACCACTAGCTACTATATCGATGTCTTTTCGTGTAGTGATGTCGCATCCTTGGTAGAATATTTGTACTATTTGATAAGTGTCTAAACCATGTTGCGGACATCCTCTCAATAACTTTCCAAATCTTGTCCATGCCTCATATAAAGTTTCGTTTGGCTTTTGCGTGAACGTAACAATTTCTCCTTGAAGTCTCACGGCTTTAGATGCCGGAAAAAATTGTTTAAGAAAATTTTCAACTAAAACATCCCATGTATCAATCGCCCCTTCAGGTAACGATTCTAACCAATCTTTGGCTTCTCCCTTTAAAGTCCAGGGAAATAACATGAGATAGATCTGTTCATCCTCCACTTCTCGGATTTTAAATAGAGTACATATCCTATTAAAGGTACGAAGATGTTCGTTTGGATCTTCCTTCGGCGCACCACTAAATTGGCATTGATTAGTTACCATGTGTAGGATTTGTCCTTTGACTTCATAATCTGGCGTATTAATGTCTGGTTGAGTAATTGCATGACCTTGGCCAGTGCATTTAGCCCTCATTCGGTCTTCCATACTTAGAGGTTCCAGATTTTCCATGATTAAATTTGTTGAATCTGAATCACTAGAGGATTCTGACTTAATGGTTTCTTCCTCGATAATTTCTGGATGAGTGATTTGTGGTTCAGGAGGAATGATTAGTGGTTCAGGATCTCTGAATTATCCCTGAATATCCTCTGGATTCTCAATTGTGAGGTCGGGTTCAAAAAATGGATTATCGAAAATTTGAATTGGAGTACTTGTTCGACTGGATGACGATTCTAAAGAAAAATCAACGGCGACAATATTGGCTAGATGTCTTAATCTAGTTACAGGTGGTGAACGTATGAAAGGTGGTGAACGTTTTGCTCGGTGCATTCACTGAATATCTTATTAGTTATAAAAATAAAAATTATATAAGTTATCAAATAGACTTTTCTGATTTTGCCCACGTTTCGAATAGCCAATAGATGCAGCAGGTAGCCAGGACCCTTTAAATCGGAAGCCCACAACTCGCCACTAACAAATCCAACTATTACTACGAACCAGAAAATTTTGGATGTTTATCAATTTAACCACTTAAAATAATTTTTCGTTGAAGTTGTGAAATAAAAATCTATATCCTAAAAACTAGAGCGTCGAGAAATAAGAAAGAAAAAGAGTGTGTCGAAAAACGTCAAAAAATAAAAGGTCGAAAAATAAGCGTCGAAAAAATAATAAAATGCAGCGTCGAACCTTAAAAGTCTAAAAACTAAAATTTAAAACTTACGTCTAAAGGTATTAAAGCTTAAATGGAATTCTATATCCAAAACGCCAATAACTTAAAAAGTACTAAAATCTTAAAACGGCGTCGCAAAATTCTAAAGCACCTAAATCTTAGTCTAAAGAAAAAGTACTTAAGGGATTTTACGGCAAAGCCTAAAAAACTAGAAATAAAAATAACTACGGCATATACTATATTTATAACTAAGTACGAACGATAAATATACAAATTACGATTAAACGATTAAAATATAAAATTTATAAAAAGATATAAAAAGTGATAAAATTATAATTTTATAAAAATATTATTTTTATATTATCATTTTATAAAAGTATTAATTTTTATATATTAATAAAACTAAAATAAAACTTAATATTACAAATTAATTAATAAACTAAAACTAAATATTAAATAATTAAACCCTAATCTTAATTAATAATAATAATAATTATTAATTACAACCCTAATTCGACCAGACTGATGTACCAGGCCTGTCAAATCACTCCATGCGATCGCATGGAGTGCTAGTTATAAAGTCATGCGGTCGCATGACCTGCGGATCCAGTTCAAATATTGGGCTGCTACAGTGTAGTGGCCCGATTATTTTTTTTTTTTATATTTTTGATTTTTAATTTTCTGTTTTATATTTATATAAAATAAATAAAAACTTATATTTTTTACAAACTAAAATAGAAATAGAAATAATTTATATATTTTAAACAAATTCTTAAAAATATATATGTATGTATATATATATATATATATATATATATATATATATTATTTATTTTTGTATTTTTAATATTTAAAACGTATTTTTACAAAATTGAAACCTAATAAAAAAAATTTTTTATAGCGTTTCGCTTTCGGCGTTTATGAAGTCCCCGGCAGCGGCGCCAAAAATACTTGATGTGCGTAGAGGTGTATATGAAATAGTTATATTTTTACTACGAAATACTATTAAATACGATACAATTTTACACAAGTTATTTATTTATTTATAGAGTGGATATACCTAAACCTTGCTACAACACCTATATGCAGTGTACCTAATCGTACAGTAGTGTAGTTTTTAGTAAGTCTGGTTCGTTCCACAGGGAGCTTGCCAAGTTTAACGCTATATTTTTAAAACTATATTTATAAATATATAAATATATATATATATAAGTAGTATTATTATTATAAAAGGTGGTTTTTACCGTTTAATGACCGGTTTGTCGATTTTAAAACTTTAGTCGCAGTTAAAACCTAATGTAAAATATTAAAAATAAATATAACTTAATTTAAAGCGTAAAGTAAATGACAATAATATTTATAGATATCCTGCCCACCGTACCCAGTCAAGCGTATGTGGTTATATATAAATACGTCAAATTATAAGTCTATATATTAAATTAACGAGGTATCATTTAGTTAATATAAAGCCCATTAATAGCCCATAGTCTAATTTCCACAAGTGTCGTTCTTTTATCCAAACCCCAATTATGGTCCAAAGCCCAATTACTCAATCTTTAATATTTAGCCCAACATCACGATTACTTCGGCTTAAATAAGCATAATAATAACTTAGCTACGAGACATTAATTTAAAAAGGTTGAACATAACTTACAATGATTAATAATAGCGTAGCGTTACACGGACAGAATTTTGACTTACACACTTACAACATTCGCTAACATACCCTTATTATTATTAATCTTAAATTAAAATTAAAATTATAATATATATATATATATATATATATATATATATATATATATATATATATATATATATATATATATATATATATATATATCGTGAGAGAGAGAGAGATTGAATTAGGTGTATCATATTCGACTGAAACTGCGCCTTTTATAGCAATGTGGCCAACCTTTTTGCTCCATGCGATCGCATGGCATTTGTGCCTTCTGGCCATGCGATCGCATGGCCTGGGAATCCAGCTCAGAATTGTTTGTTTGCTAGTTTACCGACGGTTTTAATATATAATATAATATATATATAATTTTAAGAATTAATTATATATTAAATTATATTCATGTGCATGGTTGACTTGTAATTTTTAGTCCGTTGCATCGAGCGTTGAGAGTTGACTCTGGTCCCGGTTCTGGATTTTCGAACGTCCTTTCGTACTATTTAATATCTTGTACTTTGCGTTTCGCGGCTCGTACTCTTGTAATTTTTAGACGTTTCTCATCAATAATTTGAACCTCTTGGATTGTAATTTGTACTTTTGAGCTTTTTGGTCGTTTGCGTCTTCAATTTGTCGAATCTGTCTTTTGTCTTCACCTTTTAATATTTTAACGAATATCACTTGTAAATAGAACAATTGCAACTAAAAGCTTGTCTTTCTTGAAGTATAATGCTATGAAATATATGTTCGTTTTTTAGCATTATCAGTAACATTGGTTTCTCTTCCATAATAGGTTGATCAATCACTTCATCTATAGTAATAATGCTAGAACTATGTTTATTAAACACTTCATTCTCAAGTATTAAAATGTATTTCTCTAACATGAGTGTGAGAATGTAAACTAATCTACGCTTAGGTAGATAATCGACATTGCTAATTTAGCATTAATCTTTTCATACATTAAGCTAATTTGATAATTTTTTCAAGATGTGCGATTAGCAATAATATCATCAAAATCAGCATCAGAAGCATGAACAAAATGAGATGGCGAACCAGCTTGAAAATAATTAGAATGATATAATCCGGGAATCTTTTTGGAAATATCGTCTAACATCTTGGGATCTTCAAAGCCCAACCCCCACTTATCACCATAAATCGTTTTTGTTCTATTCATAAAGATTGTTTGTTTTGAAAGTTCTATACTAATGATAGCTCTTGATTGCTCTAGACAATAAAGTTTTTCCTCATATTGTGCAAGCTGAGCTTTCATTTTTAAAGAATCTTTAGTGAATAGTGAAATTTTAGCTTTCTTCTTAATTATGGTTTTTTCCATTTGAATAATTTTCTTGTTTAGTTTGGAAAGTGTGGGTTCATGTTGTTCTTTTAAATCAGAAAGATCTTTTTCTAGGAATTGAACTTTCTCCGCAAGACGTTCGAATTTCAGACGATAATCAGTTCATTCAACTTTAATCGGATGAATAGACTTTTTAAGTTCTTCCAACTCAGTATCCAAGGAGCTTAGTTGGATTCTCAAGTGATTCACTTTCGATTGTGATTTAGATGATGACAATTTAGTCTCATTTTGTTTGATTATATCTTTCAAAACTTTTTTTTCTTCAGATTTTAAACCTTTAACTTCTTTTAGCATCGAGACTAAATTCTTAATCAAGTCTTTTTGCATTTTGATAAAATCATGTGGGATTTCAGTTAATTGTACCTCATCATCATCAGATGTTGAGTCAGAGTTCTCCATCGATTCCTTTGCTTTGATGAGCTTGGTCACCTTGCAAACATTAGCATGTTCTACCTCAGAATCTGAGTCATCCGTCCAGTTAAACCAAGTATCATCAACCGGTTTCAGCTCTCCCGCAGTTTTCATTACCTTCGCCATCAACATTTTCTTCTTATAGTAAGCTGCATCCTTCTTCTTAGTCATCTCGCACTCACGAGAGAAATGGCCAGCTTTGCCACAATTGTAACAGATCGAATCATCCTTCTTGGAATCTTCAGCATGTTGATGTTTTGATGAATCAGGTTTCTTGTAGTAGGAGGAAGAAGATGAATTCTTGCGTTGATTGCTTGATTTTCCTTTAAACTTGTACTTGTTTAAGGCTTTGGTGAACATAGTAGCCATTTTGACTAGTTCAAGGTGAGAATCATCAACATCTGAAAGTTTTAACTCTTCAGAATCAGTTGATTCTTCAACAAGCACTTTCTTGGATAAGCTTTTGGAAGTGGTGTATGATTTGCTCTTCTTCTTAGCAATGAGGGAAAGTGGATCACCCGAAGAAGACTCTTTCCTTTCCTCTTGTAGTTTAGACACGGGTAGTTGATATTGCATAAGGACTCCAACAAGCTCATGCATATTCAGCTTATCAATCTCTTTGGTAGATCGAATGATGGTTCCATAAGGAAGCCAATCAACATTGAGCTTTTTGAGAAACTTCATGTTGATCTCGGCATTCACTTTAGTAATCTTGCACCTTTTCAACTCATTCAGAACACCATTGAAATGTCGGTAGGTATCCTTGAGTAGTTCTTCAGGTTCCTGCTTGAAATCTTCATAAAATCCCAGAGCCTTATTTAGTTTGCTGACATCAGACATGTCATATCCTTCTTGTTGTCATTTGATCTCATCCCATATGTCCTTAGCAGTGGTGTTGATTTCCACATTTTCAAACAACTCATACGGTATGGCTTGCATGATGATATTTTTAGCTTCAATATCACCCTGAGCTCTCTCACGTCTCTCTCCTGAAAGTTCAAAGACTGGAATTGACATACCAGTTTCCGGATGGAATTCTGCAACTGGAACTTCTTTCAAAGAAGCCCATATGTATTTTGCCTTCTCATCATTATAGTCTATGTACTGAGTGATATGATGAAGCCACTGGTTGTACTTGCCAACAAACAACATAGGAGGTCAGGAATCTGACCCAATAATCAATGTATCTTGAGTAGACATTTTGACACAATTTGAGGAAGATTCGGTAAAGATTCGGTATATCACACAATCCAAGATTGTGGTTCACAAAAATCTAATAAAATGTCAGATTCGGTATCTGGTTCGGTATCTGGTTTGGTACTGTAGCAGATTCGGTATATCAGATTCTGTATCAGAAACTGATAGGAATGGAAAGTATCACACCCTGATTCGGTATAGATTCGGTAAATACAGAATATTAAGCCTTAGGACACTTAAAACCCAAAGTATCAAGTGAAACAGATATTCTGGTTCGGTATCTGGATCGGTAGCCAAATTATATAAAATTTGAACTCAAAACGATCCAATTCCTTTGAAACAGACTCGGTAACCTTGATGCACAAGGAAACAAGGTAGTAACAAACAAAATATCAATGAAACTGAGTGTTTATGATACCGAATGTCAACTGGAGCAGTTGATAAACCGAGTCTAAGTGTAAAACTTAGAAAATCAATTGAATCCTTGCGGAAACCACAATAATTAGCTGCGTATATCCAAACTGAATGTGATAGAACCTCAAACACGCCATAATCTGCAACACTTAAGATGAATTTCTGACTTTGAAACAGACTCGGTATGGCAGTTAGAATACCGAATGATGATCAAATCTTCAATAAATGAAGAATTGATGAATTTGAACCGTCAGAAATGTGATTAAACACCTCACGAACTTAACTGAATCCACAAACCTTCACTTAAACACTGAATCAAGCTTGAATTGATCAATACCGATAGTTTTAGCCATGAACTCTAAAAATCAACTTGATTCTCCATAATTGTTATTAAAAAGCTGTAATGATGATCAAAACTCTTTCTAATACACCTAATAAAGCTTCGCTAAACTTATTACAAGAATCTGAACGTCAGATTATCACATTCGATGATACCGGATGTGATTCAATCTAACCTAGTGTGATCAGATTCTATAATCTTCAATCTTTGGATCGATATAGTGATGTAATATCACTCCCCGGATGCTCTGATACCAAATGATAGGTCAGATCATAGTAAGAATCGAAGATGTGATAAGATTGAGTGAGACTCGGTAAGGTATGAAAATACTCGTATTAGAGAGAATCGTTAAATTTACATTCCACAGCTTCTTAAACTAGTTTACAATGCAATGGCTATCTAATTAGGACTACTAAGGTTCCTTATATAGCCCTCTTCTAAGGAACCATCTTTTAGCCTTGTTTCACATTAACACTATACACACTTCGGGGTCCTAACACTAGCATTATCGAATCCTAATTCAATCTTTATTGTTTCAAAATGTCTTCATTCATCATAAAGTTTCACCATGAAGGCTTATTTTCACCAGATCCTTTACAATGTGTTAATGGCGATGTCGATTCAATGGAAGACCAATGTAAGTTTTCCATGATGTAGTTTGATCAAGTTTTTGACCTAATTAAAGACTGTGTTACTTGTATACCTTCACACCTTTATTATTGTGTTCCTGAAATGGAATTATACAAGGGTTTGAGATACCTGAAACATGATGGTCATTTACATGAGTTTATTAAGTTAGGTCAAAAACATGGTATAATAGACTTATATGTTGAGCATCATGGTTATGATGTAATTGAGATGTTGCATTTTAGTGAAAAAGATAGGATAGGTAGTAAAGGTAAGAAAAAAGTCTATGAATCTGATGAGGAGGATTAACCAGCTATTGAGCCTGATGTTGAAAAATTTGTAAACTTACGTATCGAGGGTGAAGATAATGTTGTGATTTCTAATAAGGTTGTAAGTGATCCATTCTTATCAAAGTTATGTAGAGGTGATTTTACAAGGTCTTTTAAGGAAAATAAAGATATCCCAGATGATCCTCATGGTGCAGATCACACAGTAAATGAGGATGAACTTGAGGAAGAAGTTGTTGATGATAAGTACAAAGTCAGAAAAGGACTAGTATATCCAATTCATAATCCAGATACACCATGGAATAAGATGGAACCTATTTTAGGAATGAGGTTTGCTAGTCTTGAAGAACTAAAATATAGTCTCGTTAACTATGGTCTATCAAATGGTTACCCACTTTGGTTCAAGAGAAATGACTGGAGATATCTTTTGGTGAGGTGTGGTAGGGATCTTAGTAGTGGGCTATGTGCTAGTGGGCATAACAAGAGAATAAAAAAGAAAGCACTTCATGAGGAAACCGGAGAATCTAGTAAACAAGGTAAGCTTAAGGTTAAGAAAGCAGGTAAAAAGTACAAATGTAGGTCAAAACCAATTTAGGGTTATCCTTTTAGGCTATTTGCATCATGGATGCAAAATTAAGAATCTTTCCAAATCAAAACTTTGATAAAGGATCACAATTGTAGTAGACAGTTTGACCTTGGTTCTTTAGTTACATATAAATGGATAGCGAGGCAGTTTGTACGTGAAATCATTGAAAACCCTCATATGCCATATATGACAATGAGATCAAAAATTAAGAGGAAGTTTTTAATCATGTTAGTTTGAAACAGTGTAGGAGAGCATAACAGACTTCATTTTATGATCATGAAGAAGGGGGGTGATATCGGCTAAAAAGTCACGTTTTCACCCCGGTATTAAGGCCCAAAAACAACAAAGATTCGAAATTTATTGGCAAAATACCCACTTCGTCGGTTAGAATTAAAGAACAAGTAATTACGAAGGCGGTGCAAAAAGAATCAAGAGAATCGGACCTAAAACAAAGATTCTAGAGCGAAAATGGTGAAATACAAGAAATCAAGTTACGATCTAGTTAATCAAAGCTGACCAGCATCAAAAACGGCCTGCCAAACGGCCTGCCATATGGCCTGCCAGTATATAAACGGCCAGCCAAATACAGCTCACCAAGCGGCATGCCATACGGCCTGCCAGGAAAATGGCCTGCCAAATACGGGGCCACCAAACGGGCCTCCATACGGCCAGCCAGCCGTGTTTTGGCAAAATCCTAGTCTATTTAAAGGGTCTTTGTCATTCATTCTAACACACACTTCAATTCACTTCTTTCTCTCTCTTGTACAATATTAGTCATACTCTCAAGGCCTTCGACTCCGTGCGGGAAACCTAGTACCCGGAGAAGAACGCTGAAGATTGTATTAGGAGCAGTCTGGAGTCTTGAAGTTGTCACTTTTGTATTCAGAACTCATTTAATCTACTGGTACTTCTATCCTTTATCTTATATAATGTTTTATGATATTGTTGCCATGATTAGCGAGTAGTTTTCTTTAGTGTATGCTATGATGTAAGCAGTTATAATGCCGAAATAATATTATGGTCTGTATATGCTGTTGAAATGCTTTCCGATTATGCTTTAAACTCAATCACTTTTCCAACTAATAGAACGTAGTTATAGGCTCTGTTATTGGGAAGTCGCGAACCCCGATTCGGAGTACACTATCTGTGTCACCCCTTGGTAAGAGAAGTCTATCGGATACAACGTAAGATCGGCCGAGGCACACCGGTTGTAGTAAGTCTATCGAGCTTTGGATTCCGACTGAGGACTCTTTTGTAGTGAAACATCTGACTAGACACTTAGTACATTGTCAGTCCTAGAACATGCTAGTGTAGTCACCAAGCATATAAACTTCGTATGTGCACGCTGAAGCACAGCGGTTGTTGTAAGATGTACCTCTGCTAAGTAAGGCCATGGAACCTGGTTAGTGTTGACCAGTACACTGCACCATAACGCGGTCTCAAGCATTGCACCCAGCTTGAGGGATTCTTAGTTAATTAAGGAACTGTTTGTTTAGACACATAAAGGATTGGACCGTTAGGATAACCGAACGTGTTCATGGAAGTCTGCTTGACTTTGCCATGGTGTTCTTTATGGTTAAACTCTTTTTAAGGGCCTAACTATCTTTTACCAATCATTAACGAAAGCATTGAAACGCATCACATCTCTCGGATATGGTAAACCATGTATTCTATTATGCTTAAGAAAGTTTAGACCATTTCGGAATGTTAATACGTCACCCAACCGAGTCACTCAATTAGATGAGCCGTCTGAATGTGTATGCCTGTAGTCAGACTGCACGGGCGTCGGGGGTAAGGGACATTGCTGTCTATTCAGAATCTTCAAGCCTAACGCAGTACCCAGTGACATGTCTTATGACAGGGGCGTTTAGGACCAGTGTAATGAATACAAGGCCTCTGCCTATTCATGAGCCAACATTCCATAATCTCGGCAGAATAACTGATGAAGTCATAGTATGCACTCACTTTAACCTTATCTGAATTACGAATTTTATCGCATTTACTTTATCTATCTTATAAACTAGAAAAACCCCAAAATAAATATTCACTACTCCCTAACTATCTTAGGCTTAAATATAGGTTCGATTCTACTGATATCTCAAAAATGCGACTCAAGGTCATACTTCCCTTACTTATAAGGAGTAGTAAGATTTTGGGCCCGCTAAATATAAATTTAAAAACAGTACCTTCCTCCCACGAGTGGCTGATCCTGGCGAGCCGCGGCCTGACGACACCGCGCGAATAAAAACCGTCCATTTCGGCCATATCACGGGAGGATACTAGTTTTTGGCGCCGCTGCCGAGGAACTGGTATCAGGCAATACTGCTCTCTATCAAACTTATTCACAAGCATTTAGTGGTGTCTAAGAAAGACAATTATACACGGACTTGGTTATTGGATTTTCCGAACTGTCGCCAATTATATTGGGACCAAAAGGATCCTGCCTCTCCGTAGTCGGCCTGGCCACTTGGTTTGTTGAATAGTTCGTGCGGAGCTCTGTTACCGAAATACCAAGGAATCGGTAGCCAGAACCAAAAACATATTCCACCGTAGGATAGTTAGTTAATTACCTTAGATTACTTTAGATTACCTTAGATTAAAATTAGATTAAATTAGATTACCCTAGATTAGATTACTTTAGATTAGTTTAGTTTATTATAATTTAGTATATTTGCGAAAACTTAAAAACAAAAAAGGCATACCTAGTGTATGACCCAAACCCGATCTAGATCAGGGCCGTTGTTATTCGTACCTGATCCAGACGCAATAATCTCTAAAGTACGCAAGGAAGCACGAATCAGAAATCGAATGGCGTTACGTGTTACTTTAGCAGAAAACACCAAACCCTCGATTGAAGGTCGAGGAGGACCAATCAGATTTCCAGAGATTCAAGGACACTCATTCGAGTTAAAACATCACATCATCCAACTCATCCAGAATAGTTGTCAGTTTCATGGATTACCGAATGACGATCCTAATTCTCACCTTGATAAATTCATATCTCTTTCGAACTCCTACAAACAGCCAGGGATAGGACAAGATATAGTCCGGCTATACTTGTTCCCCTATTCTCTCACTCATCATGCTCAAACTTGGTTCGAAGAACTAGAAAAAGATTCCATCACGTCATGGACGAAGATGGCTACTAAATTGCTAACCAAATATTTCCCTCCTTCTAAACAAACCAAACTGAAGAATGACATCATTAACTTCAAACAAAGTTATGATGAATCTCTTTACACTGCATGGGAGCAATTCAAAATCCTGCTAAAGAAATGCCCTAATCACTAGCTAGAACGGTCAGCCCAAATTTGTACCTTCCACAATGGTCTTACGGTAAATCATAGGATGACGATCGATGCAGCAGCTCAAGGGAATTTGATGAACCAAACCGCAGACGAAGCATGGGAATTGCTCAAGAACATGACAATGCATCATCATGACTGGAATAGTGGTGAAACAACTTCATCATCTGCCCCACTATCTGCACTTAACAATCAAACGGAGGCCATCAAATCCCTCACGGATAAGATGGAATCTCTTGCTAAACAACTCGGAGAACTGAAGACGCAGCCGTAGCAGGTTAACCAAGCACAGGATTGTGTTAATTGTACCAACCCGCAACCTACTGAAGAATATCAAGTTGAGTATGAAAACCCTGACGGTTCAGTCTGTTACGTCCAATACCCAGATCGTCCACCAAATCCCGGATTCAATCAACCACCTAGGGTTAATCAATTTCAGCGAAGCAATCAACCTTTTCACTATCGCTATCCACCTTATCCAGCCCAACAATCTCAATTGACCTACGATCAACCACTTCCACTCACTGGTCCCCCAGTTGAGGAAAATTTTCCTACCACCTAGATTACAAAAGCAACTAACCCCACTCTCGGAGCTGATGATCAGTTAACTCAGTTCATTCAAGAGCAACAACAGCTAAATCAGAGAACTGCAACCAGACAAGATCAGACGGAGATACTAATGAGAAATCAATTGGCTCTGCTTAAAAGTTTAGAAACGCAGCTCGGACAGTTATCACAACGCCTTGAAACCCGACCGCAGGGAAGATTGCCAATTATAACTATCCAAAATCCCCATATAGAAGAAGCAAAGCAAATGGACTCCGTAATCCCAGAGGAAGAACCACGGAGAAGGTCAACTAGGCTCAAGAACAAATTGACATATACTCAGAAGCTGACCCCTGAAACTCCAGTTCGCATACCTTATCCTGGAAGGCTACAAGAAGAACCATCCAAGCTTGATTCCTTCAAACTTGATGGAAGATTTCTGGACACTATGTCCAAAGTTCCCAACAAGAAGAGATACATCCGAAGGCTTCTTTCTACAAAGGAGAGGATACCAGACTCTAACAAAATTCCACTGAGTGAAGAATGCTCTGCATTACTCAGAAACTCTCTACCACCAAAGCTGGGAGATACGGGCCGATTCATTTTTCCATGTTCAATCTACCAATCTGGAACCATTCATGCGCTAGCAGATTTAGGAGCAAGTATCAACCTAATCCCCTACTCTCTCTATCAGAGATTAGAGTTAGGAAACTTATCACCAACCAAAATGACAATCCAACTTGCCGATCACACAATTCGATATCCTAAGGGCATAGTTGAGAACGTCTTGGTGAAAGTCGACAAATTCTTGTATCCTACGAATTTCGTAGTGATGGACATTAAGGAAGACCTACACACACCAATGGTGTTAGGAAGACCTTTTATGAATACGGCTAGGACTGTCATTGATGTGTACAATCAAACCTTGATCTTACGATCACATGGGGAGAGCGTTACCTTCAAAATTGACCGACCAACCGATCTTTCTGGACATGCAGAGATGTTTGCTATTTCCACCAGATGGATCACTTCCGATGAAGAGTTTTCACCACCAGCCGACGATATCGAGATGGTTGTCGAATCACAGTCTGCAGATGACCCAGAAATGGAAGAAGAGGATCCCAGCGAAGAAATAGAGGAAGAGGAGGAATCTGAAGAGGAAGAGGAAATAGAAGACGTAAAAGAAACTGCGACAATACCCGCTCTAAGCACTGAGCTTCATGAAGAAATAATGAGGCTTGAGACAGCATATCACAGTTTAATCATTCACTTCAAGAAGAAGACCGATAAGGCTGAGGTTAAGGATATAGAAATTGATCCTGCAAGTATCAAAGTGATGAATCAGAATAATGAAGAAACCCGTTCATCAGGCGCATCCTCAGAAGAACAATACACCGATGATGACGAGGTAGAGCAACATGAAGACATTCTAAATAACTCACACTCTCCAACCAAACCAGATCAAGGGGAGCTGGACTATTCTTCAGATCGAATTCCGGTTATATCCACACATGCAGACATGATCACCTTCATCAATGATACCGATGAATTTGAAGACATTCTCGAAGCAATCCGAAAATCAACCATTGATTTTTCGCTACGCTTAACAGAACGAATTATGGCTATCCGAGAAGAACACCACCTCTATCTCCGACGAGAAGACAATAATGTTGAAATCCTAGAAGAACGCATTCAAGACTTTATCAATTCTCTTCACGATCATATCTATCACGAAGAAAGGCAACGAGAGCACAATTCAGTGATTCGCACTATTCTTGAGACAAGATTCTGTCGAGATCAAAAGATCATTTACTCTAAGGTTTATAACCCATTAGCCAGATCTGCACTTTCGTTCTCACGAAACCAAAAAGCACTACTGACTCTCATCCGAAAGCATATGGATTTTCCACCAGACGCCCGACTTATCACTCCGACTTGCAAATGATCGAGGATATTCACAGCTTTTTCGCTCTCTTGGAAAGAGATAATTTCGAAAGCACACCAGAGAGGCTAGTAATTTACGTAACCATTGATCACCACGCCGATCTGATTATCAAAGAGCTACGAGACGTTGTTATGGAAGAAGCAAGGAGAAACAATCCGTTCTCTCATCTTGAACTAGACCGAGTCAACATTTCCACCTACATTACTAAGCAGATAACACGTATCTTCCAAGAATCCACGGATCCTAGTTTCACATTTAAAGATGGATGTCGGGAGATATACTCAAAGACGGTGAAATTAATACTCAGGTCAGGGTTGCTCTTCACTTCTTTTCAGCTTCGCCTCTTAGTAAATCTGTGCAAAGCAACAGACTCTTACTGTGGAGATCACCGTTTCGAAGACTTCGAAATTCTAAAGATACATTTTCTGACATTGTTTGAAGACCACCGAAATGAGCATCCCATCAGAGAAATCATCAACACCAGCACTCCTTCTATGATTGACATTCATGGGTCAACCAGCAGAGCTGTGGATCATATCCTCATCGGACTTCAAGACTTATCAAGAGCCGAAACTGCGCACTACTTATCGTTCAGAAGATCTTCAAGAGAAGTACCGGATCTTTTACCACTATTGGTCCGACACTTTCTCAGGATTTTTCCGCCAAGACTCACATTCCCTCAAGAAGACCAAGATCACAACCATCAGCGAGGAATGTTTGCTTTTTGAAGCATCACTACGGTCGAGACAACAACCTTAAACAAAAGCGCTTCTCGCGAGGCAACCCGTGCAATAAAGTAGAGCAGAAGAATAAAGAACGACAAATGAGCCGATAAAGATGCAAGGATTGGAAACTAGCCGCATCTGGTAGGGGTATTTCTTTCTTTTCACTACTAGCTCAAGATTTAAACTATGCCACATCCTAGCTTATCACTAAGTGTGGGATAACACCCAATAAAAGCACTAGACAAATACTCCTAAAACTTCTAAGTGTGAGATATACTAGGAACATTGAGGACAATGTTCGTCTAAGTGTGAGATGTTGGTATAATATTTTTATACTGTATTATAATAACCCATTACGAAGATTCCAAGTCCTTAAGCCAAATTTCAAAATTTTTGCAAAAGAAACCCTTTTCAAAAGAGTATTTTTGAAAACCTGAAACGTTTGTCAATAAAAATAAGGCTTAAGTAAGGTGGAAATCTTGTTAGATTGAAATCTCTAATAGAGCATTGCATGACTAAGGCATTATCGACCAAAATTGATTATGGTGAGGCACCCCAAATACGACCAGCATTCATCTTTAATGCTTCACTATTTTCCGTTGAGAGTGCCGATGTCTGTGCTCAGAATCAGAACTTGCTTTAGATCTACATCTTCAAGCAGCAAAACGCGATTCGGTTGTAATCAAAAGAGCTAGCCATTTGTCAAACATAAGCTTTCCGCACCTCCACTACTTCTACTCCACCACATCCACATTACCTTTGAAAAATCCCAAAAACGAGATTCCTTCTGAAAACCCGATGTTATAAACCTCTCAAGTATCATGGCAAAGGTCTTGAAAAAGTTTACAGGCTAAAAGTTTCTCGAGATGAAGTCTCCAAAAAAAAATGATGATTTCCAAGTTCTGAGAAAAGGAGCAGAACTATAAATAAAAACGCCGAAGAGAACTCGACCGAAAATGATTATCAAATGAAGAAAAGTTCAAAAGTGCTTCTCAAAATACTTCAGCACTCCTATCTATCCAAATAAAAGTCTATATAAAGACCACATTACCCTTTTATCTCACCCCAACTTCACTACCACTTCAGAATTCCTTTCCCATTATTGGCAAATGACCTATAAAAGCTGAGATTACTACCGCTCTCTCATTAGCAGCAAGGATTTGAGTCTTTATCAAGCCTATGACGATGGATGCAGCATGACTGGCTATGAGTGTATTCATTTCTTAGATCTATAGGGAACCCTAAACACTTGAGTGATTCGAGTGACCCGTGAAAGCTAGCCTATGTCATGTAACCTCCTCGCATGCTTGCAGAGATAATTTCAATCCTAATATAGATGACTCATCTTATCTTTTGCTCTTATATTAAAAGCAAACCGCTTAGGCTATTAGAAAAGAAACACCAAAAAGATTCTTAAGAATGAGAGTTTATTTGAGGACAAGCAAAGTCTAAGTGTGGGATATTTGATATAGGCTAAAAAGTCACGTTTTCACCCCGGTATTAAGGCCCAAAAACAACAAAGATTTGAACTTTATCGGTAAAATACCTACTTCATCAGTTAGAATTGAAGAACAAGTAATTACGAAGGCGGTGCAAAAAGAATCAAGAGAATCGGACCTAAAACGAAGATTCTAGAGCGAAAACGGTGAAAGACATGAAATCAAGTTATGATCCAGTGAATCAAGGCTGACCAGCATCAAAAACGGCCTACCATACGGCCTGCCATACAGCCTGCCAGTATGTAAATAGCCTGCCAAATAAGGCTCACCAAGCGGCCTGCCATATGGCCTACCAGGAAAACGGCCTGCCAAATACGGGCCACCAAACGGCCTGCCATACGGCCAGCCAGCCGTATTTTGGCAAAATCCTAGTCTATTTAAAGGGTCTTTGTCATTCATTCCAACATACACTTCAATTCACTTCTTTCTCTCTCTTGTACAATATTAGTCATACTCTCAAGGCATTCGACTCCGTGCGGGAAACCTAGTACCCAGAGAAGAACGCTGAAGATTGTATTAGGAGCGGTCTGGAGTCTTGAAGTTGTCACTTTTATATTCAGAACTCGTTTAATCTACTGGTACTTCTATCCTTTATCTTATATAATGTTTTATGATATTGTTGCCATGATTAGCGAGTAGTTATCTTTAGTGTATGCTATAATGTAAGCAGTTATAATGCTGAAATAATATTATGGTCTGTGTATGCTGTTGAAATGCTTTCCGATTATGCTTTAAACTCAATTGCTTTTCCAACTAATAGAACGTAGTTATAGGCTCTGTTATTGGGAAGTCGCGAACCCCGATTCAGAGTACACTATCTGTGTCCCTCTTGGTAAGAGAATTCTATCGGATACAACGTAAGATCGACCGAGGCACACCGGTTGTAGTAAGTCTATCGTGCTTTGGATTCTGACTGAGGACTCTTTCGTAGTGAAACATCTGACTAGACCCTTAGTACATTGTCGGTCCTAGACCATGCTAGTGTAGTCACCAAGCATATAAACTTCGTACATGCACGCTGAAGCACAGCGGTTGTTGTAAGCTGTACCTCTGCTATGTAAGGCCATGGAACCTGGTTAGTGTTGACCAGTACACTGCACCATAACGCGGTCTCAAGCATTGCACCCCGCTCGAGGGATTCTTAGTTAATTAAAGAACTGTTTGTTTAGACACATAAAGGATTGGACCGTTAGGATAACCGAACGTGTTCATGGAAGTCAGCTTGACTTGTCCATGGTGTTCTTTATGGTTGAACTCTTTTAAGGGCCTAACTATCTTTTACCAATCATTAACGAAAGCATTGAAACGCATCACATCTCTCGGATATGGTAAACCATGTATTCTATTATTCTTAAGAAAGTTTAGACCATTTCAGAATGTTAATACGTCACCCAACCGAGTCGCTCAATTGGATGAGCTGTCTGAACGTGTATGCCTGTAGTCAGACTGCACGGGCGTCGGGGGTAAGGGACGTTGCTGTCTATTCAGAATCTTCAAGACTAACGCAGTACCCAGTGACATGTCTTATGACAGGGGCGTTTAGGACCACTGTAATGAATACAAGGCCTCTGCCTATTCATGACCCAACATTCCATAATCTCGGCAGAATAACTGATGAAATCACAGTATGCACTCACTTTAACCTTATCTGAATTACGAATTTTATCGCATTTACTTTATCTATCTTATAAACTAGAAAAACCCCAAAATAAATATTCACTACTCCCTAACTATCTTAGGCTTAAATATAGGTTCGATTCTACTGATATCTCAAAAATACGACTCTAGGTCATACTTCCCTTACTTATAAGGAGTAGTAAGATTTAGGCCCCACGCGAATAAAAACCGTCCGTTTCGGCCATATCAGGGGGGGGGTTCCTAAAGATCATTATGGTAAGCTATGGGATCATAAGGATGCATTATTGAAATCCAATCTAGGTTCCAAAGTTAAGTTAAAGTCAGATGTTGGTGAATATGGGAACACTTATTTTTCAAGGTTTTATGTGTGTTTTAAAGGGTTGAAAGATGGTTGGAAAGATGCTTTTTGAAGAGTTATTGGACTTGATGATTGTTTTTTCAAAGCAACATGTAAAGGTGAACTATTGACTGCCATGGGTAGAGATGCAAATAATCAAATTTATCCAATAGCATGGGCTGTAGTTGGTGTGGAAAATAGAGACAATTGGTGTTGGTTCCTTTCTTCATTGGCTGATTTGGGAAATGGAGACTATCGGACTCTCATTTCAGATGGACATAAGGTTTGTTATTTTCCTATGCTATGCTTGTAATTATCAAACATTCCATAAATGTACACTATAATTGATATTGTTTTTTTACTTGATGATCTTAACAGGGCCTTATTAATGTTGTTATTACTTGTTTACCTAGGGCAGATCATAGACAATGCACAAGGCATATATATTCAAACTTCAAAAAGAGATGGTCCGGTGTACATTGGAGAAAATTGTTCTGGTCTGTAGCCTCAACTACAATGAGACATAAATTTGGAGCAATAATGGACAGGATATAAGCACTTGATGAAGATGCTCATAAATACCTAATTGATAAAGATCCAAACAGTTGGTCTAGAGCTTTCTTTAAAATGGATAGATGTTGTGTTGGTGGTAGATTTGGTGGTAAATGTGGTGGTATAAATGGTGCAAGTGGTTCTAGTAATTTGGAAGAGACTGCTCCTATGGAAAAATCAAACATCAACTTGGAATTGCGGAAGTGACAACACCTGCTGCTAATGTTAATAACTTGGAACAACCAATGGAAAAACCAACACATGCTGCTGTTAACAACATGGAACAAACCACTCCTAATGCACCTTTGAAAAAAACAAGGAAGCCCTCAGAAAGAATTTGGATAAAAAAACAATTCAAATTTGATAAAGATGGAATTGGTTCAAATCATGGAAAGCCCTTCAATTTGGATGAAGAACAGTAGAATAGTTTAGGTTACAAGTGGTCACAAATTTTGATAGTAAAAACTTGGTTCAAATAAAAGTTGTACCCGTACGGAATTCTTCTGTTTTTCAGTATGATCTCTATGGCACGAACTGCGCAGGAAGTTGCGATCCTAAAATTCACTAGAAAAATGAACCGCCCATTACCAAATTAGACTCCTAGTTTAATTAAGGGTTGTTTCCGGAGGAAATGGGATTCGAACCCATGATTTAGCAGTTGTTTGTAATTTAGTGCGTTTGTTATATTTGATAGTACTGTTGCAAGTGGTCACAACTTTCTATGTACTAGCTTAAACTATTTCCAACATGTTGGTCTTTGTGGTCAAAGTCATGGAACTTTGTTCTGTACATGTATGACAATGCCAAAAGATGGAACTTTGTTTTGCATAATCTCTATGTACTAGCTTAAACTAGCTTAAAATTGGGTTTGGTTGTTACATTGCTTGTTTTTTTGTACATGTATGACAATGCCAAAAGATGGAACTTTGTTACTTTGTTCTCTCAAAAGATGGAACTTTGCTTTTCATTCATTCAATTGTAATCTACATGACAACATCAACATGAAACATCAAACAATACAACTAACCATCAATCAATACAACTAGATGGTTAACCATAAAACAATAAGCAACAATACAACAACTACACAACATTTCCTATAAAATCCCATTTCTTCTTCAATTGCAACTGCAAATTCTTCACTTCACTTTCAAATTCTTCATGTCTAATTCTGTCATTGACTATTGGTTTAAGCTAGACTGCAGATCATACAACACTTTTTTGTACCAATCATCATTGAGTTCATAATCTAGCCAGTAAAACGACCCACATTGTCTACCTGAAAACTGGATAACAATGAAGCTCTGAATTAGGGGTTTTTCAAAACAAGAGGTTAATTATTGAATAAAAAACAAAACTTTATGAAACTTATACTTACAGATGAATTGGGGCATACAAAGAATCTCCTAGTGGGGTTCGTTTTGGTCCAATCGATTCTTTTCTTCAATGCTAATCCACAACGACATAAACCTGACATATTAGGGTTCGTGGAGTATGAAGATGATGAAGAAGACATCAATTTTGTGAAATCGAAATTAATGTTGTTGGATTAGGGTTTGAAAAATTAGGGTTCGTGGGAAAAAAAATTGGGGATGAAATAGAGCAAGTGAATCTGATGTAAACAAGTGTTTATATAGCCAAACTGGGTCCCAATACATGTACACGTATGATGCCACGTCAGAAAAGGTAGTATTAGCCGGTTTCTAAGTTATGTTGGTGTACATCAGTACAACTTTTAAGAGTATATGGCCTACATTGATATTTTATAAAGTATATAGCCTACAGTGAGACAAAAATAAAAGTATATGGCCTATTTATGGCTTTAACCCTAATTAAAAAAGACACTTTGTGATAAATGTTATTATTTTGGCGAGAAAATGCTCGAAGAAATAAATGATAACATTCATTGCAATGAATGTTTTGCTTCTGAGTTTTTTTTCTAAAGGTTAGAAATTAGGGTTTAGAAATCAGGTGGTTAAAAATTAGGGTATTGGGTTTAGAAATTAGGGTTTTGGGTTTAGAAATTAGGGTTTAGATTGAATATTTAACACGAACGGTTTAGGGTTTAGGGACTAAACCATAAACCCTAAACTCTAAGTCGAGCTAAATTTCGAAAAAACACTTCACATAAGATGAAAACAAAATGATGCAAATAAACTCTAATTAAAACATTACTCATGATGAATGTTATCAGTTATTTCTTTGAGCTATTTCCCGCCAAAATAATAACGTTCGTCACAAAGTGTCGTTTTTAAATGTTCATATTTTCATGTGATCTTAATATTTCAAAAAAATAAAGAAAAACAAAAAAATTACTTCCCCAAGAAAAATGTTTCACTCTTGATAATGACCATATATATATAGTAAAACATCGTATCCCTTATGTTTGGCTGATTATCGGCCAATTAGTTTAATTCATAGTTACTATAAGGTGATCTCTAAACTTCTCTCCAATAGGATTCGAAAGGTGATTCCAAATCTTGTGGGTTTTGAACAAAGTGCATTCAATAAAGGGTGAAATATTCTTGATGGTGCACTTATTGCAAATGAAACCGTTGGTTTTTTGAAACATAAACAGTTAAAAAGTTTAATCTTTAAAGTGGATTTTGAGAAGGCGTTTGATTGCCTAAATTTGGATTTCCTCATGGAGATCATGGGAATTATGGGATTTGGAGACAAATGGAGGAAATGGATTCATTCTTGCCTCCACTCGGCTTCTATTTTGGTCCTCGTTAATGGTTCACCAACTAATGAATTTAAATTGAAGCATGGAGTTAGGCAAGGTGATCCGTTGTCACCTTTTCTTTTCATTTTGGCGGCGGAAGGTCTAAACGTCTTAACAAAAGGTGCCGTTGCTAGTAATAGATTTTGAGGTGTCGAAGTTGGTTATGATAAAATCCCAATTTCACACATTCAATATGCGGACGATACAATTTTTTTCGGGAAATAGAGTGACGATAATCTTAGGAACCTCATGAAGCTTTTGAAATGCTTTGAATTAACCTCGGGTCTCAAAGTTAATTATAATTATAATTATAATAAAAGTAATCTTTTCGGTTTGGGTGTGGATAAAAGGGTGGTGGAGAATATGGCTCGAATGTATAATTGCAAAGTAGGCACCATTCCTTTTATCTATCTTGGTCTTCCGGTTAGGGGTAGAATGAATAAATTGGAAACTTAGAATCCGGTGATTGATAAGTTCTCAAAACGACTTTCGGATTGGAAGGCACGATCGATGTCTTCTGGCGGACGCTTGGCGCGTGTCAAATTGGTTTTGAATAGTCTTCCATTGAATTATTTCCCACTCTTCCGTGCTCCGCCTTGTGTGATAAAAAAACTTGAGTGTGTAAGACGTTCTTTTTTTAGGCGGGACGGGAAATAAACACATAATATCTTGGGTAAAATGGGATGAAACCCTTCTTCCTTTCGAGAAAGGTGGGTTAAATCTTGGTTCACTAAAAAGTAAAAACTTGGCTTTGATTGGAAAATGGTGGTGGAGTTTAAAACCAAAACTAACTCTTTGTAGGTCAAGGTCATTTCGAGTATTTATGGTCATACGGGTGGTCTTAGTGTGGAAAATCTCAATACAGCATTTTCTTATAATTCGGTTTAGTCTAACATTATGAAAACGGGAAACCATATCGATCGCTTTTAGAAGCTCCTTTATCAAACACATTGGTGATGGGGCTTCCACCTCTTTTTGAGATGATGTTTGGCTTGGCACATTTTCATTAAAAAACAAGTTTGTTAGTAACTAGGGGTGGTGAATAGTAACTTAATACGAATTTTAAAACTTTTTCGATGATCAATAAGATTTGAACAATACTTGATCACCTTAATCAACTCAAACCAATGTGTGGTGTGTTTATGTTTGTAATAGTACAGAATGCAAATTAAAGAGCATAAACACAAGGATTTATAGTGGTTCGGGTGGATGTTAACTAATCCACCTTAATCCACTCCCCGATTCACTAATCGAGATTTCTTGCTTCACTAAGCACCTTTCTCCAAAATCGGTGGAGATCCGATTTACAAGCCTTGTACTTCTCCTTAGACAATAAACCTAATCCTTCTATCTCTTTGAAAGATTACCTCTAACTTAGATCAACTTGTCTTCAACTTGTCTTCAACTTGGACAAGTATTAATCTCCAATGAGATTAATCAACTCCCTAGTTCCTTTTAAAGAAGATGATAGCTAAGCTAGCATATGCTTCAAATTATAAAGTACAAAAACTCACCCTTTTTAGTGATGACAATCCTAGACAATTCTAAGGATTATTACAACACTATGCAAACTTACAAAGATATGAATTTGAAGGTAAGTTTACAAACGCCCCTTTTATAATCTATGAGATTATAAAACTTCTCTTATTTATCACAAACATATGTATGAATGTTATGTTCTAGTGATTCTCTGATGATTTTGAGTTGTAGCATGCAAGAGGTCCTAGACTTTAAAGTTCTCCAAGTCTTGCTATTTATATGGAGAGATAAAAAGGTCAGTTCTGTCTGTTGCTTGACCTACGGTCGACCGGGAGTCGACCGCACATGGTTCAGTCCAAAATATATGTCCATTGTATAGCCGTTTAAATCAGTTTTGGACATCACTCCTTGGACACTTTACTTCATTTAACACCTGCAAAAAGATACTCAACATCCTATACAAGTACTATATACATTAAATGTCCATTTACCTTGGATGTATTGCCTTGATAGTGACTTATCATGCTCAAAGTGGAAAGTCTAACATTCTTGGATACAAGTCATGATAATTATTTGAGGCAATCTCAGTTTTGTCATAATCCTTTATTTGTAATTAACACATATGCTAAATCTCTATTGGTTGGTCAACATGTCATTGATGACACAAACATACTTTAATCACAAAGAATGCTAGTATTCAAATTTGAACTTGTTTGTAATTAATTAAGTGTGTTAATGATGTCTTGACAAATTAAGCAAGTAATAACAATTAATCATGTTGCAATACATCAAGTTAATCAAGTTTAAACTTATTCATAAACATAATTTTAGACTTAAGCAAATCTATGTGCGTTAATGTTTTATTGTCTTTCAAGTTTACTAGATTATGACATTCCAAATATTTGAAATGTCCCGTTCTTATTGATTAAAAATGTTCCATATTAATTGATTTCGTTGCGAGGTTTTGACCTCTATATGAGACGTTTTTCAAAGACTGCATTCATTTTTAAAACAAACCATAACCTTTATTTCATAGATAAAGGTTTTAAAAAGCTTTACGTAGATTATCAAATAATGATAATCTAAAATATCCTGTTTACACACGACCATTACATAATGGTTTACAATACAAATATGTTACAACAAAATAAGTTTCTTGAATGCAGTTTTTACACAATATCATACAAGCATGGACTCCAAATCTCGTCCTTATTTAAGTATGCGACAGCGGAAGCTCTTAATAATCACCTGAGAATAAACATGCTTAAAACGTCAACAAAAATGTTGGTGAGTTATAGGTTTAACCTATATATATCAAATCATAATAATAGACCACAAGATTTCATATTTCAATACACATCCCATACATAGAGATAAAAATCATTCATATGGTGAACACCTGGTAACCGACATTAACAAGATGCATATATAAGAATATCCCCATCATTTCGGGACACCCTTCGGATATGATATAAATTTCGAAGTACTAAAGCATCCGGTACTTTGGATGGGGTTTGTTAGGCCCAATAGATCTATCTTTAGGATTAGCGTCAATTAGGGTGTCTGTTCCCTAATTCTTAGATTACCAGACTTAATAAAAAGGGGCATATTCGATTTCGATAATTCAACCATAGAATGTAGTTTCACGTACTTGTGTCTATTTTGTAAATCATTTATAAAACCTGCATGTATTCTCATCCCAAAAATATTAGATTTTAAAAGTGGGACTATAACTCACTTTCACAGATTTTTACTTCGTCGGGAAGTAAGACTTGGCCACTGGTTGATTCACGAACCTATAACAATATATACATATATATCAAAGTATGTTCAAAATATATTTACAACACTTTTAATATATTTTGATGTTTTAAGTTTATTAAGTCAGCTGTCCTCGTTAGTAACCTACAACTAGTTGTCCACAGTTAGATGTACAGAAATAAATCGATAAATATTATCTTGAATCAATCCACGACCCAGTGTATACGTATCCCAGTATTGATCACAACTCAAACTATATATATTTTAGAATCAACCTCAACCCTGTATAGCTAACTCCAACATTCACATATAGAGTGTCTATGGTTGTTCCGAAATATATATAGATGTGTCGACATGATAGGTCGAAACATTGTATACGTGTCTATGGTATCTCAAGATTACATAATATACAATACAAGTTGATTAAGTTATGGTTGGAATAGATTTGTTACCAATTTTCACGTAGCTAAAATGAGAAAAATTATCCAATCTTGTTTTACCCATAACTTCTTCATTTTAAATCCGTTTTGAGTGAATCAAATTGCTATGGTTTCATATTGAACTCTATTTTATGAATATAAACAGAAATAGTATAGGTTTATAGTCGGAAAAATAAGTTACAAGTCGTTTTTGTAAAGGTAGTCATTTCAGTCGAAAGAACGACGTCTAGATGACCATTTTAGAAAACATACTTCCACTTTGAGTTTAACCATAATTTTTGGATATAGTTTCATGTTCATAATAAAAATCATTTTCTCAGAATAACAACTTTTAAATCAAAGTTTATCATAGTTTTTAATTAACTAACCCAAAACAGCCCGCGGTGTTACTACGACGGCGTAAATCCGGTTTTACGGTGTTTTTCGTGTTTCCAGGTTTTAAATAATTAAGTAAGCATATCATATAGATATAGAACATGTGTTTAGTTGATTTTAAAAGTCAAGTTAGAAGGATTAACTTTTGTTTGCGAACAAGTTTAGAATTAACTAAACTATGTTCTAGTGATTACAAGTTTAAACCTTCGAATAAGATAGCTTTATATGTATGAATCGAATGATGTTATGAACATCATTACAACCTTAAGTTCCTTGGATAAACCTACTGGAAAAGAGAAAAATGGATCTAGCTTCAACGGATCCTTGGATGGCTCGAAGTTCTTGAAGCAGAATCATGACACGAAAACAAGTTCAAGTAAGATCATCACTTGAAATAAGATTGTTATAGTTATAGAAATTAAACCAAAGTTTGAATATGATTATTACCTTGTATTAGAATGATTACCTACTGTAAGAAACAAAGATTTCTTGAGGTTGAATGATCACCTTACAAGATTGGAAGTGAGCTAGCAACCTTGAAAGTATTCTTGAATTTATGTAACTAGAACTTGTAGAATATATGAAGAACACTTTGAACTTGAAGATAGAACTTGAGAGAGATCAATTAGATGAAGAAAATTGAAGAATGAAAGTGTTTGTAGGTGTTTTTGGTCGTTGGTGTATGGATTAGATATAAAGGATATGTAATTTTGTTTTCATGTAAATAAGTCATGAATGATTACTCATATTTTTGTAATTTTATGAGATATTTTATGCTAGTTTCCAAATGATGGTTCCCACATGTGTTAGGTAACTCACATGGGCTGCTAAGAGCTGATAATTAGAGTGTATATACCAATAGTACATACATCTAAAAGCTGTGTATTGTACGAGTACGAATACGGGTGCATACGAGTAGAATTGTTGATGAAACTGAACGAGGATGTAATTGTAAGCATTTTTGTTAAGTAGAAGTGTTTTGATAAGTGTATTGAAGTCTTTCAAAAGTGTATAAATACATATTAAAACACTACATGTATATACATTTTAACTGAGTCGTTAAGTCATCGTTAGTCGTTACATGTAAGTGTTGTTTTGAAACCTTTAGGTTAACGATCTTGTTAAATGTTGTTAACCCAATGTTTATAATATCAAATGAGATTTTAAATTATTATATTATCATGATATTATCATGTATGAATATCTCTTAATATGATATATACATTAAATGTCTTTACAACGATAATCGTTACATATATGTCTCGTTTAAAAATCATTAAGTTAGTAGTCTTGTTTTTACATATGTAGTTCATTGTTAATATAATTAATGATATGTTTACTTATCATAGTATCATGTTAACTATATATATATCCATATATATGTCATCATATAGTTTTTACAAGTTTTAACGTTCGTGAATCACCGGTCAACTTGGGTGGTCAATTGTCTATATGAAACATATTTCAATTAATCAAGTCTTAACAAGTTTGATTGCTTAACATGTTGGAAAAATTTAATCATGTAAATATCAATCTCAATTAATATATATAAACATGGAAAAGTTCGGGTCACTAAAGTACCTACCCGTTAAATAAATTTCGTCCCGAAATTTTAAGCTGTTGAAGGTGTTGACGAATCTTCTGGAAATAGATGCGGGTATTTCTTCTTCATCTGATCTTCACGCTCCCAGGTGAACTCGGGTCCTCTACGAGCATTCCATCGAACCTTAACAATTGGTATCTTGTTTTGATTAAGTCTTTTAACCTCACGATCCATTATTTCGACGGGTTCTTCGATGAATTGAAGTTTTTCGTTGATTTGGATTTCATCAAACGGAATAGTGAGATCTTCTTTAGAAAAATATTTCTTCAAATTCGAGACGTGGAAAGTGTTATGTACAGCCACGAGTTGTTGAGGTAACTCAAGTCGGTAAGCTACTGGTCCGACACGATCAATAATCTTGAATGGTCCAATATACCTTGGATTTAATTTCCCTCGTTTACCAAATCGAACAACGCCTTTCCAAGGTGCAACTTTAAGCATGACCATCTCTCCAATTTCAAATTCTATATCTTTTCTTTTAATGTCAGCGTAGCTCTTTTGTCGACTTTGGGCGGTTTTCAACCGTTGTTGAATTTGGATGATCTTCTCGGTAGTTTCTTGTATAATCTCCGGACCCGTAATCTGTCTATCCCCTACTTCACTCTAACAAATCGGAGACCTGCACTTTCTACCATAAAGTGCTTCAAACGGCGCCATCTCAATGCTTGAATGGTAGCTGTTGTTGTAGAAAAATTCTGCTAACGGTAGGTGTCGATCCCAACTGTTTCCGAAATCAATAACACATGCTCGTAGCATGTCTTCAAGCGTTTGTATCGTCTGTTCGCTCTGCCCATCAGTTTGTGGATGATAGGCAGTACTCATGTCTAGACGAGTTCTTAATGCTTGCTGTAATGTCTGCCAGAATCTTGAAATAAATCTGCCATCCCTATCAGAGATAATAGAGATTGGTATTCCATGTCTGGAGACGACTTCCTTCAAATACAGTCGTGCTAACTTCTCCATCTTGTCATCTTCTCTTATTGGCAGGAAGTGTGCTGATTTGGTGAGACGATCAACTATTACCCAAATAGTATCAAAACCACTTGCAGTCCTTGGCAATTTAGTGATGAAATCCATGGTAATGTTTTCCCATTTCCATTCCGGGATTTCGGGTTGTTAAAGTAGACCTGATGGTTTCTGATGCTCAGCTTTGACCTTAGAACACGTCAAACATTCTCCTACGTATTTAGCAACATCGGCTTTCATACTCAGCCACCAAAAATGTTTCTTGAGATCCTTGTACATCTTCCCCATTCCAGGATGTATTGAGTATCTGGTTTTATGAGCTTCTCTAAGTACCATTTCTCTCATATCTCCAAATTTTGGTACCCAAATCCTTTCAGCCCTATACCGGGTTCCGTCTTCCCGAATATTAAGATGCTTCTCCGATCCTTTGGGTATTTCATCCTTTAAATTTCCCTTTTTTAAAACTCCTTGTTGCGCCTCCTTTATTTGAGTAGTAAGGTTATTATGAATGATTATATTCATAGATTTTACTTAAATGGGTTCTCTGTCCTTCCTGCTCAAGGCATCGGCTACCACATTTGGCTTCCCCGGGTGGTAACGAATCTCAAAGTTGTAATCATTCAATAATTCAATCCACCTACGCTGCCTCATATTCAGTTGTTTCTGATTAAATATGTGTTGAAGACTTTTGTGGTTGGTATATATAATACTTTTGACCCCATATAAGTAGTGCCTCCGAGTCTTTAATGCAAAAACAATCGCGCCTAATTCCAAATCATGCGTCGTATAATTTTGTTCGTGAATCTTCAATTGTCTAGACGCATAAGCAATCACCTTCGTTCGTTGCATTAATACACAACCGAGACCTTGCTTTGATGCGTCACCATAAATCACAAAATCATCATTCCCTTCAGGCAATGACAATATAGGTGTCGTAGTTAGCTTTTTCTTCAATAACTGAAACGCTTTCTCTTGTTCATCATTCCATTCAAATTTCTTCCCTTTATGCGTTAATGCAGTCAAGGGTTTTGCTATTCTGGAAAAGTCTTGGATGAACCTTCTGTAGTAACCAGCTAGTCCTAAAAACTGGCGTATGTGTTTCGGAGTTTTCGGGGTTTCCCACTTTTCAACAGTTTCTATCATTGCCGGATCCACCTTAATACCTTCTTTGTTCACTATGTGACCGAGGAATTGAACTTCTTCCAACCAAAATGCACACTTTGAAAACTTAGCGTACAATTCTTCCTTCCTCAATACTTCTAACACCTTTCTCAAATGTTCACCGTGTTCTTGGTCATTCTTTGAGTAAATAAGTATGTCATCAATAAAAACAATGACAAACTTGTCAAGGTATGGTCCACACACTCGGTTCATAAGGTCCATGAACATAGCAGGTGCATTAGTTAAACCAAACGGCATGACCATAAACTCGTAATGATCGTAACGTGTTCTGAAAGCAGTCTTTGGAATATCATCTTTTTTCACCCGCATTTGATGATACCCAGAACGTAAGTCAATCTTTGAATAAACAGACGAGCCTTGTAGTTGATCAAATAAGTCATCGATTCTCGGTAGTGGGTAGCGGTTCTTGATGGTAAGTTTGTTCAACTCTCGGTAGTCGATACACAACCTGAATGTACCATCTTTCTTTTTGACAAACAAAACAGGAGCTCCCCACGGTGATGTGCTTGGTTGAATGAAACCACGCTCTAAAAGTTCTTGTAATTGGCTTTGCAGTTCTTTTATCTCGCTGGGTGCGAGTCTGTAAGGAGCACGAGCTATTGGTGCAGCTCCTGGTACAAGATCTATTTGAAATTCAACGGATCGATGTGGGGGTAATCCCGGTAATTCTTTCGGAAATACATCGGGAAATTCTTTTGCAATGGGAACATCATTGATGCTCTTTTCTTCAGTTTGTACTTTCTCGACGTGTGCTAGAACAGCATAGCAACCTTTTCTTATTAGTTTTTGTGCCTTCAAATTACTAATAAGATGTAGCTTCCTGTTGCCCTTTTCTCCGTACACCATTAAGGGTTTTCCTTTTTCTCGTATAATGCGAATTGCATTTTTGTAACAAACGATCTCTGCTTTCACTTCTTTCAACCAGTCCATACCGATTATCATATCAAAACTCCCTAACTCTACTGGTATCAAATCAATCTTAAATGTTTCGCTAACCAGTTTAATTTCTCGATTCCGACATATATTATCTGCTGAAATTAATTTACCATTTGCTAATTCGAGTAAAAATTTACTATCCAAAGGCGTCAATGGACAACTTAATTTAGCACAAAAATCTCTACTCATATAGCTTCTATCCGCACCCGAATCAAATAAAACGTAAGCAGATTTATTGTCAATAAGAAATGTACCCGTAACAAGCTCCGGGTCTTCCTGTGCCTCTGCCGCATTAATATTGAAAACTCTTCCGTGGCCTTGTCCATTCGTGTTCTCCTGGTTCGGGCAATTTCTAATAATGTGGCCCTGTTTTCCACATTTATAACAAACTACATTGGCATAACTTGCTCCGACACTACTTGCTCCGCCATTACTCGTTCCGACACCATTTGTTCCTTTCGTTCTATTAACCCCTGGTCCGTAGACCTCACACTTCGCCGCGCTATGACCATTTCTTTTACACTTGTTGCAAAATTTGGTGCAGAACCCCGAGTGATACTTTTCACACCTTTGGCATAGCTGCTTCTGATTGTTGTTGTTGTTGCAGTTATTATTGTTGTTGGGATGATTGTTGTAGTTGTTGTTGTTGTTGTTGTTGTTGTTGTTATTGTTGGGCCGTTTGTTGTAGTTGTGATTGATGTTGCGATTGTTGGGATAATTGTTGCGATTAGTGTTGTAATTGCTGTTGTTGTTGTATTGGTGATTCTTATCACCGTTTTCCTCCCACTTTCTTTTGACTTGCTTCACATTGGCCTCTTCAGCAGTCTGTTCTTTAATTCTTTCTTCAATCTGGTTCACTAGTTTGTGAGCCATTCTACATGCCTGTTGTATGGAGGCAGACTCGTGTGAACTTATATCTTCTTGGATTCTTTCCGGTAATCCTTTCACAAACGCGTCGATCTTCTCTTCCTCATCTTCGAATGCTCCCGGACACAATAGGCACAATTCTGTGAATCGTCTTTCGTACGTGGTAATATCAAATCCTTGGGTTCGTAACCCTCTAAGTTCTGTCTTGAGCTTATTGACCTCGGTTCTGGGACGGTACTTCTCGTTCATCAAGTGCTTGAATGCTGACCACGGTAGTGCGTACGCATCGTCTTGTCCCACTTGCTCTAGATAGGTATTCCACCATGTTAACGCAGAACCTGTGAAGCTATGCGTAGCATACTTCACTTTGTCCTCTTCAGTACACTTACTTATGGAAAACACCGATTCGACCTTCTCGGTCCAGCGTTTCAATCCGATCGGTCCTTCGGTTCCATCAAATTCCAAAGGTTTGCAGGCAGTGAATTCTTCGTAGGTGCATCCTACACGATTTCCTGTACTGCTAGATCCAAGGTTATTGTTGGTATGTAGCGCAGCCTGTACTGCGGCTATGTTTGAAGCTAGAAAAGTACGGAATTCCTCTTCATTCATATTCACGGTGTGTCGAGTAGTCGGTGCCATTTCCTTCTAAATAGTCAAATGGAACAAGTTAATCATACAGAATATTAAGAGTAGTTAATAGTATTTCGTAGCATAATATGAACTCATTTATAAAAGCTTTTTCTTCATATTAGCGTTTTATAAGTTTAAATTCGGGTAGTACCTACCCGTTAAGTTCATACTTAGTAGCTAATATACAATTCAACTACTACAATTCTATATGAAAAACTGATTATAATAATATCTCGCGTTCAAACTTTTACACAATATTTTACAAACTTACAATACCGCTTATTTTACATATAGCATGAAATATAGCACACAATAAATTTGATACAAGATGGTTGTGAAGATAATTCTAGCTAGTACACAAGTCGTTCAGCAAAGGCAATAAAGACACGTAATTCATACGTCCAGAAACAAGTCATGCATTCTGGTTTTACTAGGATTACTTCCCATCCTTGGTCTTGTGGAACATAACCATTATGGCCTTTGATAAGACAGCGTGTTGTAATGTCGTCAAAGGGACGAGGGTTACGTAATGTCCAACAGTCCCGTAACAATCTAAAAACCTCATTTCTTACCCCAATTACCGACTCCGTCACTTGTGGAAACGTTTTGTTTAATAGTTGTAGCCCGATGTTCTTGTTCTCACTTTGGTGAGAAGTGAACATTACTAATCCGTAAGCATAACATGCTTCTTTATGTTGCATGTTAGCCGCTTTTTCTAAATCATGAAGTCCAATATTCGGATATATTGAGTCAAAATAATTTCTTAACCCATTGCGTAAAATAGCATTTGGGTTCCCCGCAATATATGCGTCAAAGTAAACACATCGTAACTTATGGATTTCCCAATGTGATATCCCCCATCTTTCGAACGAAAGCCTTTTATAAACCAAGGCATTCTTGGAACGTTCTTCGAATGTCTTACAAACTGATCTCGCCTTAAATAGTTGTGCCGAAGAATTCTGACCGACTCTAGACAAGATTTCATAAATCATGTCTCCGGGTAGGTCTCTTAAAATATTGGGTTGTCTATCCATTTTGTGTTTTTATACTGTAAAATAGACAAGAGTTAGATTCATAAAAAAAATACTTATTAATACAAGCAATTTTTACATATATCATAAAGCATAAGCACACTATATTACATATATTACACCACACGAATACAACTATCTTATTCCGACTTGCTTGTTTCTTCTTCTTCGGTTTTGGTTCGTTTTGCCAAGTTTCTAGGGATATATGATGGTCCCCTAATACGAGCCGTCGTTTTCCACATTGGTTTAGAAAAACCTGGTGGTTTAGAGGTTCCCGGGTCATTGTTACAACTTAAGGACTTCGGGGGTTGACGATACATATAAAGTTCATCGGGGTTGGAATTAGATTTCTCTATTTTTATACCCTTTCCCTTATTATTTTCTTTTGCCTTTTTAAATTCAGTTGGGGTAATTTCTATAACATCATCGGAATTCTCGTCGGAATCCGATTCATCGGAGAATTGGTAATCCTCTCAATATTTTGCTTCCTTGGCGGAAACACCATTGACCATAATTAACCTTGGTCGGTTGGTTGAGGATTTTCTTTTACTTAACCGTTTTATTATTTTCCCCCACCGGTTCTATTTCATCATCCGGTTCCGATTCTTCTTCCGGTTCCGATTCTTCTTCCGGTTCCGACTCTTCTTCCGGTTCCTCTTCGGGAACTTGTGAATCAGTCCACGAATCATTCCAATTTACATTTGACTCTTCATTATTATTAGGTGAGTCAATGGGACTTGTTCTAGAGGTAGACATCTATCACATAATATCAAACGCGTTAAGAGATTAATATATCACATAATATTCACATGTTAAAAATATATAGTTTCCAACAAAATTTGTTAAGCAATCATTTTTCTAGTAAACACGGTCGAAGTCCAGACTCACTAATGCATCCTAACAAACTCGATAAGACACACTAATGCAAAATTCTGGTTCTCTAAGACCAACGCTCGGATACCAACTGAAATGTCCCGTTCTTATTGATTAAAAACGTTCCATATTAATTGATTTCGTTGCGAGGTTTTGACCTCTATATGAGACGTTTTTCAAAGACTGCATTCATTTTTAAAACAAACCATAACATTTATTTCATAGATAAAGGTTTTAAAAAGCTTTACGTAGATTATCAAATAATGATAATCTAAAATATCCTGTTTACACACGACCATTACATAATGGTTTACAATACAAATATGTTACAACAAAATAAGTTTCTTGAATGCAGTTTTTACACAATATCATACAAGCATGGACTCCAAATCTCGTCCTTATTTAAGTATGCGACAGCGGAAGCTCTTAATAATCACCTGAGAATAAACATGCTTAAAACGTCAACAAAAATGTTGGTGAGTTATAGGTTTAACCTATATATATCAAATCATAATAATAGACCACAAGATTTCATATTTCAATACACATCCCATACATAGAGATAAAAATCATTCATATGGTGAACACCTGGTAACTGACATTAACAAGATGCATATATAAGAATATCCCCATCATTCCGGGACACCCTTCGGATATGATATAAATTTCGAAGTACTAAAGCATCCGGTACTTTGGATGGGGTTTGTTAGGCCCAATAGATCTATCTTTAGGATTCGCGTCAATTAGGGTGTCTGTTCCCTAATTCTTAGATTACCAGACTTAATAAAAAGGGGCATATTCGATTTCGATAATTCAACCATAGAATGTAGTTTCACGTACTTGTGTCTATTTTGTAAATCATTTATAAAACCTGCATGTATTCTCATCCCAAAAATATTAGATTTTAAAAGTGGGACTATAACTCACTTTCACAGATTTTTAATTCGTCGGAAAGTAAGACTTGGCCACTGGTTGATTCAGGAACCTATAACAATATATACATATATATCAAAGTATGTTCAAAATATATTTACAACACTTTTAATATATTTTGATGTTTTAAGTTTATTAAGTCAGCTGTCCTCGTTAGTAACCTACAACTAGTTGTCCACAGTTAGATGTACAGAAATAAATCGATAAATATTATCTTGAATCAATCCACGACCCAGTGTATACGTATCCCAGTATTGATCACAACTCAAACTATATATATTTTGGAATCAACCTCAACCCTGTATAGCTAACTCCAACATTCACATATAGAGTGTCTATGGTTGTTCCGAAATATATATAGATGTGTCGACATGATAGGTCAAAACATTGTATACGTGTCTATGGTATCTCAAGATTACATAATATACAATACAAGTTGATTAAGTTATGGTTGGAATAGATTTGTTACCAATTTTCACGTAGCTAAAATGAGAAAAATTATCCAATCTTGTTTTACCCATAACTTCTTCATTTTAAATCCGTTTTGAGTGAATCAAATTGCTATGGTTTCATATTGAACTCTATTTTATGAATCTAAACAGAAAAAGTATAGGTTTATAGTCAGAAAAATAAGTTACAAGTCATTTTTGTAAAGGTAGTCATTTCAGTCGAAAGAACGACGTCTAGATGACCATTTTAGAAAACATACTTCCACTTTGAGTTTAACCATAATTTTTGGATATAGTTTCATGTTCATAATAAAAATCATTTTCTCAGAATAACAACTTTTAAATCAAAGTTTATCATAGTTTTTAATTAACTAACCCAAAACAGCCCGCGGTGTTACTACGACGGCGTAAATCCGGTTTTACGGTGTTTTTCGTGTTTCCAGGTTTTAAATCATTAAGTTAGCATATCATATAGATATATAACATGTGTTTAGTTGATTTTAAAAGTCAAGTTAGAAGAATTAACTTTTGTTTGCGAACAAGTTTAGAATTAACTAAACTATGTTCTAGTGATTACAAGTTTAAACCTTCGAATAAGATAGCTTTATATGTATGAATCGAATGATGTTATGAACATCATTACTATCTTAAGTTCCTTGGATAAACCTACTGGAAAAGAGAAAAATGGATCTAGCTTCAACGGATCCTTGGATGGCTCGAAGTTCTTGAAGCAGAATCATGACACGAAAACAAGTTCAAGTAAGATCATCACTTGAAATAAGATTGTTATAGTTATAGAAATTGAACCAAAGTTTGAATATGATTATTACCTTGTATTAGAATGATAACCTACTGTAAGAAACAAAGATTTCTTGAGGTTGGATGATCACCTTACAAGATTGGAAGTGAGCTAGCAAACTTGAAAGTATTCTTGATTTTATGTAACTAGAACTTGTAGAATATATGAAGAACACTTAGAACTTGAAGATAGAACTTGAGAGAGATCAACTACATGAAGAAAATTGAAGAATGAAAGTGTTTGTAGGTGTTTTTGGTCGTTGGTGTATGGATTAGATATAAAGGATATGTAATTTTGTTTTCATGTAAATAAGTCATGAATGATTACTCATATTTTTGTAATTTTATGAGATATTTTATGCTAGTTTCCAAATGATGGTTCCCACATGTGTTAGGTGACTCACATGGGCTGCTAAGAGCTGATCATTGGAGTGTATATACCAATAGTATATACATCTAAAAGCTGTGTATTGTACGAGTACGAATACGGGTGCATACGAGTAGAATTGTTGATGAAACTGAACGAGGATGTAATTGTAAGCATTTTTGTTAAGTAGAAGTATTTTGATAAGTGTATTGAAGTCTTTCAAAAGTGTATAAATACATATTAAAACACTACATGTATATACATTTTAACTGAGTCGTTAAGTCATCGTTAGTCGTTACATGTAAGTGTTGTTTTGAAACCTTTAGGTTAACGATCTTGTTAAATGTTGTTAACCCAATGTTTATAATATCAAATGAGATTTTAAATTATTATATTATCATGATATTATCATGTATGAATATCTCTTAATATGATATATATACATTAAATGTCTTTACAACGATAATCGTTACATATATGTCTCGTTTAAAAATCATTAAGTTAGTAGTCTTGTTTTTACATATGTAGTTCATTGTTAATATACTTAATGATATGTTTAATTATCATAGTATCATGTTAACTATATATATATATATATATATATATATATATCCATATATATGTCATCATATAGTTTTTACAAGTTTTAACGTTCGTGAATCACCGGTCAACTTGGGTGGTCAATTGTCTATATGAAACATATTTCAATTAATCAAATCTTAACAAGTTTGATTGCTTAACATGTTGGAAATATTTAATCATGTAAATATCAATCTCAATTAATATATATAAATATGGAAAAGTTCGGGTCACTACAATATTATCCAAGTAACACAAGCATATAATGAAGTAGTCCACTAGTTGGTGAAATCCAACTTGTAACACATAGCAAGACATGGTTCATACATACACATATTAAATAACTACATATCATTTAGCACTTAACACATAGTCAAATAATGCACATGTACTAATAGCAAGTAGTCAAGTAATATACATGTAATGACTAGCAAGAGATCACTAAGTAATCTTATAATTAAGCACATAGTGATAACATAGCCTTAAACTAAGACTATATAAGTTTTACTTGCAAACTGACATTTGCAAGATTAATGTATAAGCATACATTAATGTCCAACACTTGTACATGTTTTCCTAAAATATTTTAGATGTACATATTTTCCTAAAACACTTATGCGTTTTCCTTAATCAAGGCTTAATCGTCATTAAGGTGCCATTAGGCTTGATTAACTAAGATTAGTGTTCTAGTGACTAAAACTCATTTGGGAATGATGGAGGCAACTATCCTAAGCATGTTTGAACATGTTTCATGAATTATAGATGCCCGAAAGTGGTCAAACATTTTTTGATCAAAAAGTGGACAGTAGGTTTCTGCGGTCGATCCACGGTCAGCCGTGGAGTCGACCGTGCATCTCAGGTTTCGTAAATCTGAGTGCAAGTCTCCACGGTCTGACCTGCGGTAGACCGTGGTTTAGCCATGTACCCTGTTTTTCATTTTAAGCTTTCTTTTGGTTTTGGTCTTTTGCTAGAGCAAGTGTTAGTGAACTTATTTATTTATGTCTAGATGTGTACCATTACCTTTAGTTATGTGCATATGTCATCATCAAAACACTTATTGTTATGGGTTAAGATTAGTATAGTCATTACGCATAATCCTATGTTAACCCACATTCTCCCCCAACAAGGTTCAAGAGGCTTTAACTATTGGAAACAGTTGCGGACGTCAAGGTCAAAGACAAAATTGCATGGGACGGGGTTAAGTGGGCTGGTCGCTGGAATTGGGCTAGCGAGATATTGGGCCGAACGCAAGATGAACTGGATGAACTAAATGGGTTGTTGCTGTTGGTCCCGCTCAGGCCCGATTCTCCAGACTACTGGGCTTGGGCTCCGGGATCCAATGGGCTCTTCAAAACAAAACGGTTAACGGAATTGGTGGACGCGAAGCTACTTCAAAGAAATTATGCAACGCTTGGTACTTTAAGAAATAGTTTTATCCCTAAAAGGTTGAACTATTTGTGTGGAGAACAAGAAAAGGTAGACTTCCGATTTTACCCAAACTCGACAAAAGAGGAATTGATTTAAACTCGGTGCGTTGTCCAATTTGTGATTATGATATCGAGAGTTTGGATCATTCATTATTTTCTTGCAAGTTGGCGAATGACATTTGGGTTAAAATATTTGATTGGTGGCATATGGGACCTTTGCCAAGTTGCGGTATTCAAAATCTTTTGAGTAATGCGACGGGTCAAAGTTTTTCGGATGTGGGCAAAAGTATTTGGCAAGGGGTTTTATGGACGGCTAGTTAATCTAATGTGAAAAAATCGTAATGAAAAAGTTTTTAAAAACAAGTGTTGGAATGTTTCGGTTGCAGTTAGTGAGATACAAGTTAAAAGTTTCGAGTGGATTGCGAAGAGATGTACAGTGAAGACTATCGAGTGGCATGATTGGCTACACAATCCTTCGAGTTTTGCTTTGTAGTCATTCGGTTGTTTAGATGCTACCTTGGCATCTTGGCAATCTTTGGTTCTTTTTGTATTTTTTTGTGATCGTTGTAGCAAAAACTTGAGTATGGTGTGTTTGGGTGACGAGCTTGTTGGAGCTTATGGGAGCTTATAGGAGTTTGAGCTTATGATTTTAATAAGCTCCAAGTCATAAGCTTCGTTTGGTAGAGAAAAAGAGTAGAGCTTATGAAAATCATAAGCTCTGAAAAAATAAGATACTTTTAGTAGCTTATTGAAAAAAGTAGAGCTTATGAACTGAAAAATAAGCTCCAGCTAGTTTACCAAACACTTATAAAAAATAATAAGCTCCAGCTACCAGCTTAAAAAATTATCTCCAGCTCCAGCTCCAGCTCCAGCTACAAGCTCCAGCTCCAGCTACTTTCATCCAAACACACCCTATGTAACTTTTACAATAACAACAACAAAATTCAATCTCACTTGAGTATGTAACTTTTGTGTGTTATTAATGAAATTCATATTGCCTATGAAAAAAAAGAAAAAAATTATATAATACGTTTGACATGTATAGATGAAAAGCAAAAACATGGTCATATAATTAATTTAGAAATTTATGTTCGAGATATGAACTCTTAAAAGTGTTAGACGTTTCAATACATACAATACGTTAATAATAGTAAAATTTATCAATATAAAAAATTCTAAAAAAGCGGCTCTTATAATGAATATTTTTCAGTATGTGTATTCTCGATGGCTATCAACTCGATATTAGCTGAAATCATTTATTATGACAATATAAACCGCAAGTAGAATTTAACACCTGAAATTATAAAAAGCTTTTTCTACATATAAACATAAACAATTACATTAAAAAATAATTGATTTTTTTCACGTTTTTCAAAAAAAGTTAGTTGTTCATTTACTTTTATTAGGTATGAACGTTTCAAACAACCTTAACTCTATATAACCTTTATCTACATTATTAATATCTATTTGTTCATTATTTCTTAGAGCGACTTCAATATGACTACAATACAGCTTATGATCATCGTTAACAACGAACTTTAACTTGTTATATACTAATAGGAAAATCAAAATATTTTTCATACTAATTGTATTGTACGAATCTTGCTCTACCAGAGGTAATCCTATGGTCAATAATGTATACAAAATAATTAATCCGTAATTTTAATTGACATGATTCCCCTATAGCGAATAAAGCATCTTGATCTATGGAGTTCTTATCAAATTGTTTTTCTTTTATTTAAATTACACTTTCATGATCAATACAGTGCCCCGTATTCTTATACCCCTCAAAGTAACTATTTTCAGTTTTTTACTAGCAAAATCAAGAAGCATTTCCTTGCATTACATATATATACTATGACATTAACTCTTTATTCTGTATATGTTATGTATAAAAAGTGTGGATAATGAAGGCTTGTCATATCTTCATATCACACTTAATGTGGGTCTTATGTAGGCTCATCCAATTCATCTTTAACACTACGTCAAAATTAGGGATGGGCAGCACTAAACAGGACATAGCAAGCGGTCTACCATCAATTTCTATACTAGCCCCAGACACATACGTTGTGACTGGAACTGTCTTACCATTAGCTACCTCTACTATAACAGGTTCAGGAAGCACAGTAGTAGGTCAACCTAACTTAGTACATAAATATATAGACATAAACGTCCTATTTGCACCCGAATCAAACAATACTCTAGCAGGTATTGAGTTGATCAAGAACATACCGGTTATGAAGTCATCATTATTAGTTGTGGCCTCGACTGTCATCTGAAAGGCCCTGGCTTTCGCAGTCGGTGGGTTCTTCTCTTATGTCCACTCGAGGCTGTGGAACCCCCGACAGATGCCGAACGCGCCCTGACCCTGCCCCGGAACTTGCACCCTTGGATGTCTGACAACTAGCTGAACGGTGACCTGGATGGTGACAACTCCAACACACATTCTCTCTAAAGGAACACCCCTGAGATTCATGACCTACCATACCACATCTTAAACACCTTATCGTTACCTCCGAACACGGCCCACCATGATAAGATTTACAACCCTTACACCATTCTCTCTTTCCCGAACCAGAACCTATGCTTGCTTGATTACCTTTACCCTTTTGTCTAAACCCAAACGATTTCTTAGACCTTGAGCTCGACTGACTGGTAGCTTGACTACCATGCGGTACCACATTCCCTATATTCATACTCTTCGCTGCTCTAATATCACTTTCTACCATCTTTGCCATCACAAAAGCCAGAGATAACGTCGGCGCGGACCTCACAAACGTCCTGTATTCTGGCAAGATCATATTTACAAAATGTTGGATTCTTGATTGTTCATCAGGCACCCATTATTGCACAAACCTTAACTTGTCCATGTATTTCTCAATCACCTCATCAATTGACATCTGAGGTGTCTTCCGCATCTCTAAAAACTCCATCTTGATTCTGTTCTTGTCAAACCCATTGCGAAACTGCTCACATATCTTACCGTAAAACTGCTCCCAAGTGATCATTCGAATTTGTTCGTGAGGAACACTTGCTATTACCGAATCCCACCGCACCATAGCCATGTCTTTCAACAACCTACTGGCATAAGTCACCTTCAATTCTGTTTCACACTGACAGGCCTCAAATGCCTTTTCAATCTCCCGTAACCAATTGAGAGTCACGGCTGGGTCTGAAATTCCTGAGAACAGAGACGGTCCACAATCTCTAAATTGTCTAAAGGTGCATATTTTTGGAGACTGGTATTGTTGTTGGAATTGCTGTTGTGGAAATGATTGGTAATATATGGGTGGTTGAACTTGGTTCATCATCATGAGTTTTTGATACTGCTAGTAATTCTGTGGTGGCATGACATGCTGAGAAAATTGGTTCTGTAATGGGTATTGGTACTGGTTCTGTTGTATTTGCGGTACGGTGTGTGATTGAGCAGTGGAAAAATCCGGTGGTGTATCCTCATTACCCGAATGTCTTGCTAATTCAAGCTCAGCAACCTTTTCCTGAGTTTCTTTGAGTTTACCTTCAAGTTCATACACATATTCAGCCCCATAAACCTCCGCCTCATCCTCCACATCTGGAGCACTGAACGTTCCGGGGTGGATCGGGTTTGTAGCGTTTGCATCCCTATTATCTGCCATATGTGCTACAAAATACTCGCACAAAAGCTTAGTGGATAACTATTAGGTTACTAAACACTAACATGCACAACATCCTACATTCACTTAGCCCCCATCCCACTTACATGTTTGACTTAACTCTGGGTTTAGGAACAAATACGCGCACGTACTTGCTGCTAAACCACGCTCTGATACCAACTTGTAACACCCTAATTTTTTTAAACACAGCGGAAGTACATATTATTACCAAAATAACCTTAGTTAAAGTTTACAAACCATAGTTAATAAATCATCTTAGTTAACATTATTACAATATTCCAAAACGTCGGTGTTACATAAAAACATTACAAAACCAGAAAACATCAGAGTCAATGCATAGTCAAACATGTCTTCTAATCCATTCGCAACACCCATTCTATTCAGCACTACTTAAACCTGCAAGGGGTGGAAATGTGGTGGAATTAGCACAACTGCTAAGTGAATGGATACTATCTAACAGATCAAACATAAGCAACTGAACATGCAAGGGTCACGAATATACTAACATCCTGAACTAGCATACAACAACTGACAATATGAGGATCGGTGGCTTGTACGAGCACACGACTTAGCTGATCAGGCTATAGTCTACCGATAGTCTGCTTTACTGAATCCACTGCATAACCGTCCAGACGCAATACATGCGTCCTTCTATGCTATACTAAACAATCAGTAACATCATGAACCGACCAGGCTACCACAGTCGACCTGACATAAACCCTAACTTGCCACCTCGGTGGGTTCCCAACCTTACCGTCTCGGTTGGTGTCCAACTAACAGTGCGCACATAAGATCACATATAATCAATCATGCAATCGTCCTAACTAGCATGGCAATAACTAACTACACATGGTATTCATACTGAGCATAAACATAATAATAAAGAGTCTGAACAAGTAGCGTGTCAGCTACTTAATACTCTATCCGGAGATAGACCTACTCACCGAATACCAGCAACTATCTCAGATAATCTATCACTGAGCGGCTTCCTTATCCATATCACCTGAACATAAGACAAATCAAGTTAGTTTCTGTCTGTTAACACAAAACAACACAGTACAGTAAATCAGTATCAAAAGTGCCTCTAAAAAACCTACTTAAACACTTATGAATTTTCAGAATTTACATCCTGATTATCATAAGTCACGCGGGCAGCATAACGGCTAGAAAACAACCAAATTACACAATAATACAACACTGATCTACATCCGTACGGTTGCACATGCATATGTACGGTTGCAAGTCCATCCGTACGGTTGCATCGTGCATCCGTACGATTACACACTCACTGCCCGGTTGCACCAACACCACTGCATCAGTACGGTTGCACATGCACCCGTATGGTTGCACAATGTACCCGTGCGATTGCAGGCTGCAATCGTACGATTTTGTTCTTCGTGCAGCAGCAGCAGAACCTGACAGGTTTCGACCCAAAATCACCTAAATCTGTATTTCTACATGTTTTGACACTAAAATTCGTTTAGAAAACGTTTATAACACATCAAGAGACTTAAACCCCAATAGATTATGCCAAAACAACACCAAAATTACAAGATTTGACCAAAAACCCATTTTGAACCAAAACCTAATTAAAAACACAAAACTCACTGATTTGAACACGAAATCATTTGAAATTTACCTTGATTTAAACACTGAAATCAATAGCAACAGATTACACACAAAAATTCAATACAAAAACGAGATTCAAGAGATTAGGGTTCTTGAATTAGGTGAAATTAGGTTTATGTGTGTGTATCAAATGAGATTTTCAGAAACTTCACAAAAATGGGCTGAAGTCTTGCTTATATATTAGTGTTAAATACAATACCCCATCACACACGGGTATTTACCAGTTATCTGATATCTTACGTACATAATTTGACTGCCCTAACGGAGTCCAGATTAGATAAACGAACCTGTTCTGTGACCTTTGTCACAAACTGTTCTTAACCAAATAATAAAATAACACTAAACAGGTGAATAAAATAAAGGCATAAATAACCACACAATTATGCCTAAGGGCAAAAAGATCGTCTTACATCTTGGCCCGATCTGAGGATGTTACAGTAGTCATGAATTTGGATTTGCGAACCAGTAGGTTTAGAGGATGACTTGTAGTCAACGTATAACTGATCTTGGATAGTGGTGTGAACTTGTTAGCTTAACAGCTATACGTTTAGGGGATGTGAACTAACTGAACCTTGATTAAGTTATATTTTCACATTATTTGGTTATGAATTATCCGACAGGTTGAGAGTAGTCATGCCAACTAATTATGGAAGTTTAGGTAATCTTAACTGTAGGAATCGGTCGACAACTGCATTTGCATAATCAATAGATTACGTTAAGCAATTAAATTAGAGATAATTGGCGCTAGGGTGAACGAAATCTAAGTGATACCTTTTTATCTAGTGAATTATCAAATCTTATTTTTCAATATCAGAACCTTTTGTAAAGAACCCCAATTAAAGTCACACTTTAGTTTTCAAATCTTAACTGTCTCATTACACTGCTCTCTGAGGAACGAAGTTTACTTAATGTTATCCGTTATTACGCTGATCGACACTAGTTTTCTGTAGTGTGATAATTGGTAATAATTTGTATGTATTTTCAGGATAGAAAATATGTACACTAGTGAATCATTAACTGTGAATTTTCGTGAATCATTTCAGATACGAAAATACGTACACTGGTGACAAGTAGCAAACAAAACGCAACAAATAACAAGACTTGGATATTAACAAATTTACCAACTAAACGATCATCATATGTGCCTTGAAAAGTTATCTAGTTATGCTCAATAACGAGTTTAAAGAGTATGAAATCCACACTTATATTAGCTAACTCGACACTGTCACGAAAATTACCAGGCTGGTCGGTTTTTCTGTCAAAGTACAAACAGGTAAGTTATATCCAGCAAAAATGAAGGGTTACACCATTTCATTTTTAACTACAAAATAATTTAACGAATTTTGAATCATTTTATGTGAGTTTTCTTTCAATATATATAATATATACAGTTATTCTGAAATATTCTCCGATATTCCGATTTGCTATCTTATTGTGTATATACAAATTTTGATTCTGGTCTTATCCAAATAACGTTTTAGTAAACCCAATGATTAAAAGGGTTGAAATACATTATTGCCAAGGTGTTTCACGAATTAATAACAATATAGGATTAGCAGTTTCAAAAACATTCTCTAACAGTATATCCTAATAGGAATTAGAACAATAGAATTACAATTATAGTATAAGAAAAAACTAACTTCTCTTTGATGGTAGTAATGATCAAATATATTCCCACAACTAGGGAAAATATACAATTGATTGCGAGAGAGGGGTTTTAGAGATTATCTGCATTAAATCTCCGATCCGGTTACCGTGATGAACCCTAGTCAAAAGAATGATCTCGAGCGGGTGGTAATCGCTGATGGTCGGAGTCTGATCATCGGCGAGGTAAAAATCCTACACGGAGTGTAGGTAAAAGCCTAGATGATGATGGTGAGATGCTAAGTCTATATCTCATAAATCATAATAGGTTCGATGATCTCCTATTAGTAATGTTGACTCCTCTATAAATTGAGAGGGAATTAGGGTTTAAAAAAAGGGTATGGGCGACCCACAGGCCAAGCCCAAGTGAGAGCCCGTTGTGGAATACACACATCATCAAGTAAGACTGGGGGCGATTGTTGTTTTGATGACCGGTCATAACGAGCATGTAGACGATGAATCAAACTAAAAGTGAAAAAGGTAAATTAAAGGCTTGTGTTTTTTTACTTGCTCATTCAATTTTGAAATTCTTTATACGTCGTGTTAAGTGAATCTTTTTAACGCTTTTGACATTAATTAAAAACAATAATTGTTGGGGGAAAAAAAGGCTGAATATAATTTTAGTAATTTGATGAGTTAAAAGTCTGGTCAAGAAATCTTGAATTTTGCGAAGTATGGAAGTTTTGAAAATCCAGAATAGCTAGTATTAGTCTGGCCAACAATATTATCTCAACAACAAACTATCTGTGTTTTTGTGTTTTTTAGAACCATGAAGAAAATCAAATTCCTCAGTTATGAAAAGAATCAATCATTGAAGCACGTTGAATTCAAAATGAAGTGGCATAACTCAATTCAAAATATTTTCCTTTTATTTGAAAAAATTAATGGGAGTTATGAAGATCACATAGATTGTGGGATTTAACTTGATTTCAGGAATGAAAAATCAAGCTTGAAATATTGAAGATTGTAACCCTAGTTCGTGTAGTACAGATGGAGTAGGCTAGACTACTAGTTTAGTGGCTCATTCTTGCTATTGAAAGTATCATTGTAATTTCTTGCTATGACAAATTGTTCAAAAAGGGAGTGTGACTAGAGGGTGCGAATAATGCGCAATTCACCCGGTACCAGGTCTTGCGCTCGGGGGGCTTGATTACCCGAGGTTTTACCTTCTATGGAGGAGCCAATGTGGTCGTTCATAGGAGGGTTTCCTCGCTTACCCAAAAAAAGTATCATTGTAATTGTGTATTCAAATTATATAATACATACGAAGTACAATTTATTTAGAATCGTATGTTCAATTTTTTTATTCTGCACATGTTTTTTTTCTTCTTCATAAAACTACATTTAAGCATTGTAATCTTATTGAATTGATTTAAGCATTGTAATCTTATTGAATTGATTATAAACTAAATGACTAATTACAAGGACCTAAAAATAATAGTACTTAATCTCGTGGAAGATCAGTTTGTGAAGGTAAGATGTTTATAGACATTCGTAGCCAAGGTTGCAAAATTCGTTATTCGGGGTTTAATCGACCGGGACTTTGAAAGAATTAATCGGAAATTTGAGGATTAATCGAGGATTAATCGAATTTTACTTTATACATTTAAATATTAAATTTCGAAAATTATATGTGTAAATATTGAAGAAAATCATAAACATAAACATAAGCTTTAACATAATTGTCTAAATTGCTCATTTTATTCAAAAACTCTAATTTTCTAGTTTAAATCAATGTTAAAATGTTGACTAATTATTATGTTGACCGACTTTGATTACCAAATTCGATTTTGACCTATCAATCAACGTTGACTGATTAATTAAACGGATTTTGAAAAAACGGAACGGACTGCACTTAAAAATGAGTAATCGGATATTAATCGACGAGTAAACGGGATTTTTACAACAGTGTTCGTAGCAATTAATTGCATTGGCCTAGTTAGATTAATTGTAGTTTTGTTTGATGATCTCTTTGCGCTAGACGTATATCATTTGAAATTTTCGAGTGACAACTTTAAAGGTTGTCATAAAAGATTAGGATATGAAAGAAATACGTGTACATTAATTAGAATCAAGTACTTTTAGTAAATAAAACTGCATTATAATTAACTCGGTCACATAATTAACAATTTTGGTACACTTTATGTATGGTATCTTTCCAACAACATCTGGTTTAGAGATTCAAATTTAACTGAATTTTTCAACGCCTATAAAGAATTGCTTGTGTCGTTAGCCACATATATAAGTAACATTTATAGATACATCATCATTATAAACAACGCAAATGGTACACATATATACCGGCTGCGTGAATCACATTCAGAATAATGATGATTTGTTTTCTCATTAATTGATGGTGTTTGTCATGGTCAAATGAAGATGACATACAAGAATTGGCCAGAAACTTTCAATTTCAAAAAGCAATTGGCATCTTCTTATAATTATTACAAGTATATAAGTTAATAAATGTTATTATCTCGATTTCTGGTAGTACGAGACACTGTTTCAGAAAATATTTATATATTGATATGTCTTGTTTCATAGGGGGATGATTCTAACACACATTTTTTTGATCCTCACACACCTATTTTAACCTTTTACTCTTCTAATAATAATCAATTGGTGTGTGAGGATCAAAAAAGTGTGTGTGAGAATCATCCCCTGTTTCATATGATGAATGCTCATAATATTTATACATTTTCACATATATATAATTTGAAATAGGTAGTTATATGGTCTACAACGTTCTATGAAGGGATTTATATATTGAAATAGTGATGTATCATGTATGTTTTCCTTTTATATATTTCTTGAATAAGACTTCGCGAATAGTAATAGTAAGTAACAATAAAGAACAAGAACAAAATTGAACACAAGAACAACAAACGATATAGTTTGACTTTATTAATTACTAAGTTAAGACCCAATAAATACACAAGAATGTTTCAACTTTTTTTTTTTTTTTTTTTTTTTTTTTTTTTTTTTTTTTTGAAGGGCTACAAGAATTATATTAATCAACACAAAACAAGACCATATGCTAGAGCTCAATGCGAGCATCTAGCCACAGTATGCACGAATAATTACATCATGACCACGAGAACTATCCTAACGATCTAGATGCCAAGATGGCAACAAAGTTTACAAAGGATACCTACTACAAAATTTACAAATAGAACATAAGTAAACACGAAATAAAACATACACTTCTTATGAGACTACACTGCGGGTTATGTAACCAATCGTGCCAATCGATTTGTTTTGTCCTGCACCTTTTCGCGACCCACTCGAAGCTCTTGACTTGAATTTCACTAACCGCAACCGGAATATTCCAACATTTGTTTTTAAATACCTTCTCATTCCGATTTTTCCACACCAAATATGCACATGACCACAAAACCGATTGCCATATACTTTTACCCAAATTCGAACTAAAACTACTAGAATTACCATCTAGTAGGCTATTCACGCTAATGTTACTAGGTAGAGTGACTCGCCACCAATCAAATATTTTAATCCAAATTTCGCGTGCTTTCTCGCAAGACAAGAGGGATTGATGAATATACTCGAACTCGTTATCACAAATTGAACAACGAACCGAGTGCAAATCAACACCCCGCTTATCCAATTCTGCCAACACCGGTATTCTACCCTTTCGAACCCTCCAAATGAACACATCCACCTTTTTAGAAACCAAATAATTACGCAAGGTAACCAAAAAAGAAGGAGGCGTTTTTTAGAAATTTTGAATCAATTAATTCCGTAAGAATTTTTGTTTTGAAAGTACCATTACCGCTTGAATCCCAATTCCACGTATCAACCTTTTGCTGGTCCAGTTTAACATCATGTAGCAGCAGTTTCAGTTCCGCAAGATTACCAGCAGCTCGTCTCGTAGGTTCCCGGACCCAATCCCAGTTCCCGACCAATTCTGACCCATTTTGAATCAGCCTTTCTCCTAGCGAAATAGATGAATCCGATTCCAATCTGTTTTTTAATGTAAAGTTACCAAGCCAAAAATCTTTCCAAAATGATGTCGAATTCCCGTTCCCACTGAGCCTGACAAATGAATTTGTGAACGGTATTCCTTCTGAATCAATGAATCTTCATGCTTTTACAATATTAGTCCAAACCGAATTATAAGATAAACAAGTATTCCCATCCAATGATTGTGAAAGCCCCCCCCCCCCCCCCCCCCCCCGCGCGAAATGACTTTGATCCACAAGGAGGTGGTTTCGATTTTAAACCTCCACCACCACTTGCCAATCAAAGCTAAGTATTTGCTTTTTAAAGAACCGAAATTTATCCCTCCGATTTCATAAGGAAGAAGGGTTTCCTCCCATTTAACCCAAGCAATTTTTGATTTGTTATCAGTCTCGCCCCAAAAAAAAAAACGCCTTACACACTCAAGTTTTTTTACCACACATGGAAGTTATCTTCTTTTTCAGAAGGATTTTCAACCTTTCCGACAATCCTCGACAAGCCCTGCTAACAATATAGTTTGATTTGATCCTTTCAAAGTTCAAAATTTCTATTACAATAAGCAATATCTTCACTATATACAGTACATCTCCAATAATGTCATGCAAATATTTTTATTTAACAACTTTAACGTATTCTTCTTTTTCTTTTCGAAAAAATATAATAACATTATAACGGATTCAAAGATCAATAAGTGCAACCGAAACCGGAGAATTCAAAACGAGCCCTAGTGCATGGCACAAACTTAATGTACAAGTGACCTGAACAGATAAGTTCGCGAATAAAATGGTGATCAATATCAATGTGCTTCGAGTGTTTGTTAGAAACTGGATTTTGACTTAAAAACATAGCACTCTTATTATAACAAAGAATCGTTGGTTGACGTTGCCACCCAAAAAAAATAGAATAACCATAAGTTGAACGCCCGGTCTCAATACAACGAGCCAGTCATCATCGGAATTGCCAAGTAGGTTGACGATGATGTATGAGAGAAGGTAAGCCCATTAGAAAGAGTACTCTTGGCATAGCGAAGGATAAGCTTAACAGCTTGAAAATGAACAATAGTTGGAGCATGCATAAATTAGCTCACTTGATTAAAAACATAGGACAAGTCAAGATCACGTGATGGTAAAATATTGCAAAGCACCAAAAGTAAGCGATAATGAGTAATATCTGTAAAAGGTTGACCCATACGAAAAAGAATCAGTCTTAGCTAAGGGGGTTGCCACATGTTTATCATTAAGCAATTTAGCCTGTGTGAAAACATTATAAGCATACTTCATTTAACTTAGGAACAGTCCAGATTCGGTGTAGATAACCTCTAAGTCCCAAAAAGTAACTATGACGACCAAGGTCTTTTATAGCAAATTCGTTATGAAGACTCAAGATAAAATTATAAATGTAACTATCATCATTTCCAGTATCAAATCGTCTACATAGACAAGAAGATAAAGTAGACACGTACCACGTCTAAAGATAAATAATGAAGGATCGGCGCAACTACAAGTAAAGCCAAGACGAAACACCGAAACCATGCTCGAGGAGCCTATTAAGACCGTACAAAACCTTATTTAGTAGACACATGGGAAGGACGTGTATGATCAAGAAACTCTGGTGGTTGCTTCAAAAATACCATGTCATTAAAATGACCATTAAGAAACTTTTTCACATCAAGAAGAAGCGGCCACTAATGTTGAGTGGCAAGAAAAATAACAATGCGAGCAGTGGCGGCTTTAAAAGCAAGACTGAATGTGACCTAGTAATCAAAGCTGGGTATTTGAGTAAAGCCTTGAGCAACGAGACAAGTTTTCAACCGATCAATGGAGCCACCTAGTGATATTAAGTGCGAAATACCCTTTTGGAACCAACAACATTAGAGTTTTTAAGTCGGGGCACAAGTTTCCATGTAGAGTTGGCACGTAGGGCAGACATTTCTTCGCGCATTGCCGTAAACTACGTAACATCTTTAGATGCTAACTTAAAACCACGAGGCTCAGTACGTGTAAGTAGCACATGATGAAGACCATTAAATGTAATCTGAGCAACGTCAATAATATATCTTGGTTTAAAATCCCAATGTGGGAGCGGGTAAAAATCTAATAACCATGAACAATAGTGGCAACAGTAGGTGATGTTTATTGATATGGCCTAAAAGGACGATTTATTTAGTGCGGTGTCGTTAGGTCGTGAAACGTCAATCCAAGGCATCAAGGGACACTAGTGCTTCAAATTTGTATTTCGCCGGGGCTCCAACTATAATACACTTACTTAATGAGTAAATGATAAGTATAACTTGAGGTCATCTTCTTTTTTACATTTGCGAGTAACGTGAGATTAAAGTATCTTCTGAAGTCAATCCAATAGCAAGTAACATGTTTTTAAAGATAATTAAGATAATTCATAATCATATTTAGTGAAAAAAAAGCAGTAAACAAACAGATAACGTAAATTTGTGGATGCAATATTTAGAGTTGATGGTAAATCATTGATGAAGTATCACTAGATACGATGAACTCTAAACCTCAATCAAACGGATTAAAGCCTACGTAATTTATCGCCTAGGGTAAGGTTTTGAATTTTCAGGCCAATACAATATATTCACTCCCAACGCTAATCTTGTGTCTTATTGAAACTAACATTTGATTTAATCTTAGGTTCATGAATAAAGTGACATATTATAGAAACGGTTCTGGCTTTTCTTAATCCTAGTTAGTTTAACTTCACTACGATTCCCACTTAATACATATCTAAGCATTAACATTAACTGATGTGCAATCTTAGGTTTCCAAGGTATTGTTCATTTTCGATGAAATTACGCACCCCTGATCATTCACAACATCTCTAGGATTCTGCTTCTAACGCGAAACATTTTTTGATAAGATAGTGTTCAATGAATACTCTTGTTCTTATGCTAACCACACCCTTAAATTGGATAGCTCTTCTGGATAGATGTACAACTATACAATTTACAAGTGTTATCTATACGTAGGTACTATATCATATTGTGGCATTTGATGTCGCGTAAAAATTTATGTGTTTACCAACGATATCTAATCAAATTCCACATGAAGTGAAGCAAAATAGATCTAAATGCACTAATAACTAAATTTTGCTAAACATGACTTTAAAAAGCATAAATTGAGGAAAATCAAGAAAAATAGCCAAAATTAGGGTTTTATAACTCGAAACTCGAGAACTGCTGTAGAAGATCACCACGACAAGCAATTAAAATTACTAACTGAGGCTTCCAACACTTATTTAAGAGAAGTATACGAATATCAACCAAAGAAACTAGAAGCTTATCTGATTAATATAAAAAGATCAAAAAGTTCCAAGACTTACACACACTGAAAACACACACAAAATGCTAATAACACAATACTTCAATTTCAACCGCAAGGAACCTCGGGAAGTAATTCAGGGGTTTGTGTGACATTTTCAAAATCTAAAGAACTCCTAGAAGGTACACCTATAGAACTTCAAGTCAAAATAAGTACCCGTAAACAACAACGCACGGGTATGCAACAGCAAAATGTTGCATCGGATTGCAAACTGGCAACTCAGATCCAGTTTTCCATGCAAAATGGCCCCATGGATGCAAACTGGCAACTCCATTTTACACAAAATGGCGACCGATTTAGAAAACTGGTAACCCGATTAGCATCTAGTTACGCAAACTGCCGATCCAGATTACAAATTGGCGAACCGAACATAAATTGGCGACCCAGAGAATGGAAACTGGAGACCAGAAGCAATCTAGCGACCCGGGTCAGTAAACAGGAGACCCGGGCCTTGTAAACTGGCGACCCAGAGACAAACTGGTGACTCAACTTGCCTATACATTGAAGGCTTTGGACGTTCATCTCATTCATTTCGAGTAGTTACATTTCCAATGAAATCTCTCTCGCAAAACTTTCTCTTAAAGCTTAGGCTAGTTTACTACAAATTATTGTAGGTTTTGTAGCTTTAAGAGGCTGTCTATACTTTTTAAAGTTGGATTGAAACTCTATCTTATGTAATATTTGTCTATAAATAAAGCATAAGTGAATCACCGCGATAGCAAGGACTGCAAGATCGTTTATGTCATTGTAAGTCAAACTATTGTACTCATCATTATTACGGTAACATCTATCTTCGTATCTATATAATTATTATATGTGTTGTTATACTCATTTTACTATATCCTTATCGTATTTTGTTTAGTAATATCTCCCGTAATATTCACCGCAAAAGCTGTTGAATATTACAATATCTATATCTATCGAGTAATAAAAGCATTCATACATTTTCTAGATTGATTCTTAACACACTTTTTAACTCATCGGGAATTAGTTCATGTATATTTAACCTTGGTTCGACTAATACCCACTAGTTAGCGGATTACCCTTTAAACATGTTTGTGTAGTTAACAATTTACTTCTTCTTAAGCGCCAAAGCTTTATATTTAAACTCGTTAATTTTCTTTGTTAAGATCCCTGGTGAGATTGAAGTAATTATACAACAACAACCAATACCACATAAGTGGTGTATGGGGGAGGTGAGATGTAGACAATCCTTCCCCTATCCGAGAATAAAGACAAGTCATTTCTCCACCCAGAGTGAAAACACTCTCAAAAGTAGAGAAAGTCATCCCTCTCTCTATTCGACAAATAGAGAGATTGCTTCCGAGTGGACCTCCTACCAATAAGTAGGAAAAAAAATTAAAAAATAAAATAAAATTGAGACGCCATGAAAATGGTAAAATCAAATTTGCATGGGTTTTAAATCCTGCCTGAAATTTAATTTAGGCCTAAGAGTCAGTCAAGTCGCTAATAAATGGACGTTTGCTGTCGACTCAATAACTAGAGTCGTTTGATTGAATTAGAGAAGTAATTATGCGTGTAAATAATTATGGAAATACATGGCTGATCGTAGTGACTGAGACAAACAGTTTGATTGAAAAGGAGGTTTATAGTCGTTTTTATTGGTCCTTAATGGGGTTCTGAAATTGCACTCAATATATTTAAACATCTAAATGAGATTTTAAAATAGTCGTTAAAGATATTTTGATGTAATACGTATGTTTTCCTATAAAATTTAATAAAATATTATCGTTGGAAAAATCTGTAATATTAAACGGGCCACCGTCTTATTCTGATAGCCTTGTTGAAGACCGTCAGAATTCTCTTTTGAAGTGTCTGAAGCCGGTGACAGGTAAGGTATCCTACTATCGGAATAACCCTTATCTTAAAATTACAAGTGAAAGCCTTAATTGAAACTGGACCAATTAAGGAGGGATTTAAGTTTACAATAAGTTTTAATAAACAATTTATGAATACATCCCCATTAGTACTTTTGATATCCATGAAAACATAATTTATAAAAGTTTGAATATATATATATATATATATATATATATATATATATATATATATATATATATATATATATATATATATATATATATATATATAATCATAATTGTAAAGTACGTAGTAATATAAACAATCAAACTATTCTTGGCCATAAAACAGACTAGTGCCCACACACACAAAAAAACCCTAGGTTATACTTTCCGTGTACTTGTTAGAAAAAGGGAGTACGAATTTAGGCCCCTGCAAATACAAATACTAATACCTCTTATATACTCGTGCGACAAGTCTCTCTCTCTGGAAGTTGATTACCCCAGCTGAAGAAATACCAGAGAGACGCAACTGGGAACGACCGTCGAGAGTAAAAGGTCTTCTCAGTCATCCTTAAAAAAGAAGACTGCCACTCCCGCATCAGCATTAAAAACAAATAAGTACTTACCCCATAATTAAAAGTGATCAAGTCCTAATACTAGGTTATAGTCACGTGGGTAATGGGAATGGGTGATGCATAAATCATATTTCTAAGTCAGACAAAGTATCAACATAACAAGTGTATAAAGTTTTCAGATAAATATTCAACGCACAAAAATTATAACAGCTAGACAAGTATATGATGAAAGCGGATTAAATCATCATAACCATAACATTAATTTAAAGAAATCATTCATCGTCTACAAATGTTGATATTCCCTAGACGTACTCTTGCTCCTATTACGATCTTATACGTACGCTTCTAAGTACGTTCTACGTTAGAGGGGAGAAGGCCTCGAGATCAACTTTTTAGAGAGAGAAAGTATTCTTAATTAGAGAAGTGAAGTGTAAGTTTTTAGGTTGTGTTTGAAATGAAATGCAAATGGCCCTATTTATACGGTTTATGATCTGGGCACGCTGGGTACAAGTCCCGTGTGAATGAGGGTACCCCGGGTAAAGGACATGGGTAAGACAGTCGTGTAAGATCTCCTCGTTTACAATGCCTGGGTGAAACAGCCATGTGAGCAGCCCGGGTATGCATCCGTATAGAATGGGTATGTGACGCCCCGTACAAAATCAACGTGTACGGATCATCAACAACAGGTCCATTACACGATTACAACACTATATGCTGTTTTAAAAACAAGTTTTGCATTTATGAAAAGATAACGTTTTTACCAACGTCATTTGTTTTACAAAAGATAACGTGCTTCTATGAATAGAAGGCATTAACATAAGTACGTGACACAAAGGTCATTACAAAGCCATTGTTCAAATGTAACATACATTGTGAATGCAAAGTAAAAGTTCCATGATTGAGACATCTCTAAATAATGCAGCAGAAGTCTAACACAGCGAGTCTGTAACAGCAAGTCTATAGCACCAAGACTATAACAACAAGTCTAACAGCGGAAGAAACAACGTCTAAGCACCTGAGAAATACATGCTTTAAAATGTCAACACGAATTTTGGTGAGCTATAGTTTGATTGTAATTAGCAATGTAATGTAGACCACGAGATTTCGTATTTAAAATAGTGTCTCAAATCCGTATGATAAAGTATACGCTTATCCGTGGGCATTCGGTAACTAACTTAACGTAAAAGTAATATATCACCCCCTAGAAGTACACTTGGCGAGTACGTATGTTCTCGAAGTATTAAACACCTGTTAAATGCTAGCGCGACTAGCCCGAGTGGGGATGTCAAACCCTATGGATCCATATCTAAGATTTGCGTCTACCGGTTCAAAAACCAATAGTTAAACGTTACCGAGCTAAGGGGGATGTTTGTGCCGTTATATCACCCACACATATATAAAGTTTAAGTACTCGTGTCTAGTATGTAAAACATAAAAAGTGCATATATTCTCAATTCCAAAAATAGTAAAGTAGAAAGGGAGCTATAACTCACAGTGAATGTGCGGTAAAATTGATACGAAAATGTAAGCAAGTAGTAAGTCGGTCCAAACAAGTAAGTTGGTCGATCCAAAAGGTCCTCAACCTAAGTCAATGGTTACTAATTCAGTAAATCATCCCCAAAAGTTTAAAAGTAAATGAGTTAAGTCTTAAGTATCATCATCATCATCATCATCATCATCGTTATCATCATACGTAAAAGATAAAGTAAGGTTTTTAACAACAATAGAGATCGAAACAAAGGGCTGACTTCAGACAGCTGCTACGACCTCTATACAAACTGAAATGATGCGCAGCCAGTGGCCAACGCTCTGTTTGTGAGTCCTCTTACCGCTGTTCAATTTTCAGATCCTAACTCGATGTCGTTTAACCGTGGCGACGGTTCAAGCGCGAGTAGGTTAGAAATTTCAGCACGTCGTTACGAAGGCGTAGTGATTCTCGGAAGGCTATAAATCCCAAACCGTATATCAGATTTAGGAGAGTCTTGAACGAAAAGTCATCTACTCAAACCGAATATCTGAAAATCAACTTTACATAAGTCCCAGGAGTCTGATCAGACCCCGAAAAACAGAAACAAGTGCTCCGGTGGGTTTCTTGGTGCTTAATGCTTATCACGGTTCTCATCCTTGATGCGTATAAGCCTCAAGTGTACAACTCTTTGATATTTTAGCATCATTATGACCAAGTTTTAACCATCAACACACAACTAAAAGTAAAAGCTAACTTTCTACAAGTTTTGAACATCAAGGTTGTCTCTTTATTGTATAAACACAATAAAGCTTCAACCTTTGTCCTTTTGATACAAGTTTATGCATCTTCTTCATATGAGATGATGAAGACTTGATTTTTATCACCATAAAAATCATAAAAAGGTTCCAAGTAAGTGAGATCTACAATAATAACTTAGATCTCAAGTGTTAAGAAACCCTAAGCTAGAAAGCTTGGATCTTTACAAGATTAATGAGACCATAAGCTAGAAAGCTAAGATCTAGTAAAAGTAATGAGATCATAAACTAAAAAGCTTAGATCTTTAACAAAATAATGAAATCCTAAGCTAGAAAGCTTGGATCTTTAATGTTCTTGAAGATCTTTAAAGCAAAAAAGCTAGATCTATAAGTTACATGAAGATCATAAACACAAGTTTTGATCTTTTAACAAAATAAAGTGATCTTAAGCTTCAAAACTTAGATCCAACAAAGTAATGAAGATTCAAAGCTAAAAAGCTTGAATCTTTCATATTCTTGAAGATTCCAAATCAAAGTTTGAATCTACAAGATGTAACAAGAACCAAAAAGCTAAAAGGCTTGATCTTATGATGATGATGATGATGTCGTGATTAAGAAGAGAAGAAGAAGAAGAAGAAAATTTAAAACTTACAATTTTAGTGTGAGAAAGACTAGAGAGAAAATTAGAGAGCAAGTGTGTGTAAAATGATAATGAGATCAAGTGTGAAATGGGTGAAATAGGCTTTATATTTATAGTGGTGGTGGGTTGGTATGGCCGATGGCCTAAAGGGGGACAAGGGGGGACAAACTTTGCTTTTTGCATGGTGGTGGTCTAAAGGTGGTGCTTGTTGTTGGGATCTCATGCAACATGTGTAGTAATGGTTAACAAAAATGCTAGTATGTTGGCTCTTTTTAATGGGTTTTTGTCCTACATCTTAATGGGTCATAAATCCATTAAAGTTGGGCTAATTTAATGGTCCATTAGCTAGAGTAGGGTGGGCTTAAGTCCATTAAGGTAAAAAGTTCAATAAGACTAACTAGTGTGCATTAGTAAATTACTAAGCGTAATTAAGCAACCAATAAGCCAAGTAATTGTCATTAGAAAATAACAATTAGTTTTACGTAGTCATAATATTCCAAATTTGACAAAAGTTAAACGTGTACCAAGTAGGTAGCTCGCTTTAAACGACAAGTGACACTAACAGTCTTAAAAGCATTCGGGGATCAAGTTAAGTAACTAAGTACTTACTAACATGTTTTAAAATATAAGCGAAGGTAATCAACATGAATTAAGATCCCAGAATATAATATAGCTCATTACGCACAAATCCGCAGTTTCGTGAAAATAATAAGCACAAATATAAGTCAAAAAATCCGGGTCGTTACATTACCCAACTGTTAAAGAAAATTTTGTCCCGAAATTTTAAGCTGAGGTAGACGGTAGAGTTGTGAAGATGTGAGGATACTTCTGCTTCATCTGATCCTCTCACTCCCAAGTAAACTCGGGTCCTCGTTTAGCATTCCAACAGACTCGGACGATTGGAATCTTGTTGCGTTTCAAGGTTTTGGCCTCATGGTGCATGATCTCAATAGGTTCTTCCACGAAGTGGAGTTTGTCATCAATCTTAAGCTCATCAAGAGGTATGACAAGTTCTGGTTCAACAAGGCACTTCTTTAGATTCGATACGTGGAAAGTGGGATGAACTGAGCTCAATTGAGTCGGAAGATCTAAACGGTAATCAATGGGTCCAACACGCTCCAAAATTTCAAAAGGACCAATATATCGTGGATTTAGCTTTTCACGCTTTCCGAAACGGATTACACCTTTCCAAGGTGCAACTTTCAATATCACGCGGTCACCTACTTGGAATTCGAGATCTTTGCGTTTAAGGTCGGCATAGCTCTTTTGATGATCACGGGCCGTCTTGATCCTTGCTTGGATTTGGACAATCTTCTCGGTTGTTTCATGGACGAGTTCAGGTCCGGTGATTTGCTTTTCAGCTACTTCAGCCCAACAAATAGGAGAACGGTATTTGCAGTCATACAAAACTTCGAAAGGTGCGGCATTAATGCTCGAATGGTAACTATTGTTGTAAGAGAATTCTGCCAGAGGCAAATGCTTTTCCCAAGCTTTCCCGAAATCAATAACACAAGCTCGTAACATGTCCTCCAAGATTTGAATCTTGCGTTCGCTTTGTCCGCCGATTTGCGGGTGATATGCGATACTGTAACGACCCGGAAATTTCCGACCAAATTTAAACCCTAACCTCTATATGTTTCCGACACGATAAGCAAAAACCCTAATGTTGAGTCTAGAAAATTCGAAATCTATATTCGGATAACTAGTTACCCCTTTGTCCAGGCCTGACGATTCATGAACAATTAATTGTAAATAGAAATATTATTATAACTATAATTATTCTGGGTAATATTATTGGTATCACTTGTAACATTATTATTATCATAATTATTATTATTAAAGACTATTCAATTGGTTAAAATCATTATTTTTGTTATTATTAATAACATCATAATATTATTTTTACTACTGTTATCATTATTAATGTCAATACTAGCATTATTAATAATTTTTATCAATATCAAAATTTGTATTTCTATTATTAGTATTCAATCATCAATATTATTATTATTATTATTATTATTATTATTATTATTATTATTATTATTATTATTATTATCTATATTAACTATCATTATTAATATTTATTTAATTTAATATTAAAAGTACTAAAACCACAAATTATAAGATTGAAGTTGTTTCATATATATCATTATCTAACTGTTTTTGATTTTTGTTCTTATCTATTAAATTTGTTATACATCGTTATCTATAGTACAAATTTAATTTCCTTTAACAGCTGTATTACTATTAGTGATTGTTTCCTTTCCTCATATTCTATTATATATATTATGTACAAAATATTAAGGAGTACATGAGAGATAGCTAGACACAACCATCATCAAACCACTCTTTAAACTTATTAATTACTCTTGTTCTTGAACGAGTATAAACTCACCCGATCACCAACTTTACGCCACCATATCACCTAGATAGATCACCAACCAACGCCACCTTAAAACCATCACTCACACACCTTGAAGCACCAACCAACTCACCATCTTACACCGCTGTTTTCTTCTGTTAGCAATTCGAATACCACACAAACATCATGAACTGTTGCTGTACCTACTTCGATTGTGAACGACTAGATCACCATCAGAACTAATTGTGTTTCCATCAATCCACTTGTGTTGTTTAGTTCCAACTATCGCCACCCTTCACCTTCTTCTTTAAACACCGAACATCACCTCTCTCTATACCATTCACCACCCTCACTAAACCATGAAACGACCATCTTACAACATCCTAAACTACCCCTACCTTTGTGAATCAACCGCTGCAGTGTTTTCTATTTTTTTTATGTTTTCATCTTGAACCGTCACCATAAATCCCACCATGGAATACCATCTGCTATTAAATTTGCTTATGTTTATGTCGTTGGAAAGAATAGAGATGATGATAACAATATGATGAAGGTTGTGATAAGTGATGATATCTCCTAATCTTTATTCGATTAATTGAAACATCCACTTGATGATGTTGATTAGCGACGGCTGCTACAACTACTATAATTTTTCTGTCTCATGATTTGAACCAAGCCAAAAACCCTCAAACCCACTTACTGTTTTCAGCTACTCGAGTTATCTTTCTGTATTCATATTGATCCACCTCAATATCTCTCATCATCTCCATACCCACAAACCTCTGCCTTACTACTCGAACCCATATTTGTGTTGCTATGGTTCGACCATCATCACCATCCCATATTTCCGATACCACAGCTCAAACCTCACTTCTCCATGTTTTCTCTTTTATTCCCTCTCTTCTTCTTGAATCACCAACAAACAATCATCAATAACCACCACCATTTAACCATCACCATAACTTCTTCAATCCCCTTACTTCTCGTTTTTTTTGTTGTTGTTTTCATTCGAAACAAGAGCAATTCCTGCTACTATTGTAACATCTTCATTGCTGCTTCTGTACCTTGTTTTTTTTGAAACCGATTGGATGAAGAAGGACAATAATGACTTGATAATAATAGAGTGGATAGTGGATGGTGAGCTGTAAAATAAGAAAGGAGTGTGTTTGTTGTATCCATGTTCCCAGCGAATACAATTCCCCAATCATTATCGATTTAAAAAAAAAAAATAGCAAACGGGTCTTTATAAAAAGCCTAGATGCATACGTTTTTTTTTTTTATTGGACCGAAACCCACTGCACTTTGTTGGGCTGTCATGCTCTTTATTGGTTGGGCCGTAAAAGTGGATCTTATTATAATGAAACAGATAAGCCGAGGTAAATATATAGAGTTCAGTTTAATCTTAAAAGATTGAAACAGATGCTATATAAATATTAAGGTTCGCATTAAAAATCAGAAAAACAAGATTGGCAGGAGGGTTAAGTGTGTTTAAGGGTGAATGAGAGATCCTGGGTTCGAGTCTTGTCGTGGGCAAGTAAAATCTTTTTAATGCTTCTAAGGTACCAGTTAATATTTTATGTATTATTATTAATTATTATTATTAGAATTAAAATTAGAATTAGAATTTGAATTTTTATTATTAAAATTTTATTATTAAAATTATTATTATTAAAATTTTCATTATTTTATCAATTTTATTATCATTCTTAACAATATCTTTAAAAATTATTGGATACATAATTATAATAATATTACATAAAATATTAAATAGACATTAACATTTATTATATAAGTATTATATAATTAATAGGTGAAATTATTTGACTTCAATTATGTATTAATATATATACGTGATATAGGTTCGTGAATTCAAGGCCAACCTTATACGTGTTCAGTGATATTATATGTATTTTTACTACAAAATACAGTATGGTGAGTATATAGTCCCTTTTAAACTTTAAATATTTTGGGATGAGAATACATGCGCTGTTTTTTTTTTTTATAAATGATTTACGTTATGGACACAAGTGATTAAAATTACGTTCTACATGGGTTTGAAACAAAAATCCCCTAGCTTGGTAACTTTAACTATTGGTTTATGAACTGGTAGGCGCGAATCCTAAAGATAGATCTATCGGGTTTTACACCCCCACCCAGATGTTGTTCTAGTAAACTAGAAGAACGGGTGTTTAGTACTTCGAGGTTAACGGAACGCACTTGATTCGGTGCACATATTATTATAACTTAGGGGTACACACTCTTGTTAAGGCTAGTTACCAGGTGCCCATTGCTTGGAATGCTTTTCATATACTTGCGAGTGTATTATGTTTATAAATATGAAATCTTGTGGTCCATAGTTATTACGCTGCTAGCATCAAACCTATATATCTCACCAACTTTATGTTGACATTTTAAAGCATGTTATTCTCAGGTACGACTTAAGTCTTCCGCTGTGCATTTGCTCATATTAAGGACCTTACTTGGAGTCGATCATCGCAATGGAACCAACTGTTGAAGACTCCGTCCGGGAGGATTAGTTCGGGTTACTACAGTTGGTATCAGAGCGTTGGTCTTAGTGAACCAGGTCTTGCATTAGTGTGTCTGACTAGTAGTTGTTAGGATACATTAGTGAGTCTGGACTTTGACCGTGTCTGCCTGTCAAAAGTTTTGCTTATCATTTCTAGTCGGAAACCATCTGCTTATCATCCTTAGGGAGCTGCCTGCTTATCATTCTTTAGTCTAGACACGTCTTACTGCATTTAGTGCATCGATAGTGTGTAGACGAAATTCATATCTTAGCGTATTTGATAATTCGTATCTTAGCTCATCTGTAAATTGCCTGACATATGCCGTAGGTTCCTTTGTAGTCTACGAAATCTTTAGTATTACATATGGATATTCTATATAGTTAGAATATCATCCGACATCCGAAAATCATTCCACATTAAAAATCCTTTCCATCTATCCAATTACCTTTTGGCGATGAACCTGAAGCACTTACCGGCAAATTCATTCGAAACACCATTTTCTCGCTCATTTCTAGAGTATCTTGTCACGATTATATAATATCCCATATCGCGAATCTTGTTCATTCGCTCGTTCCAACCTCCAATCATCCTGGTGTACTAGCAGAAGTTAACAAACTACGCGCTCGTGTGACGGCTTTGGAAGACATGGTGCGAAGGTTACAAACACCAGCAGCAGCACCAGCGGCATAATTCGTACTACCATCGTCAACGTCGACATTACTTTTATCACCCCAATCGCAACCGCGCCTTAAATCTCAACATCACAATCTGTACCTCGAATATCAACATCACACGCCTCAATATTACCACCTGTATTTCGAGTATGATCTTCGTTCTACATAACATTCTACATCGATTAATTTCGTTCTACGTATTATTCCACCTCATTTACTTTCGTTCGACATGGCAATTATGTAATCTCTAATATTTTAGAGATCATGCAATCAAGTGCCAACAATAAATCAAATGAGTATAATATCCTATTGACTCATTAAATTCATAATTATATCCGATGAAAATATATATGCAAGTATATTTTCATAAAGATTGTAATTAAAAAAATTCTTTCCTACCAACTGTTAATGATGAAAATATTTTAACGGGTGGGTAGCACCCGAGGAATATTTAGAATTCACATTAATAAGTTACATTGTACATTCTTCGAATCTGATTCAACGATTATCTATTATCCTACTTACAACCACCGATATTCGTATCCGCTCACCTCAAAATAACCATTTCCATTCAAAATTTCATATTGGGTTTTGACATATCAGAATTCAACAAGTGGCATAATGAAGAAAACATTGTACAGAATAAAATTTGTTAGAAACAAACGAATTAATTAATTGAAATTGGGATAGGATTACACGCTAACTGTTCCGGCTAACTGTTCCCAGCTAACTGATTAACATTTATATTATCGCAATTTACATTCTCGCAATTTTATTTATCGTCATTTAATTTCTGTTATTTACTTTTACGCACTATAAATAACGGGACACGTATGCAAGGTTTCGACTTATCATATCGACCCATCTATATATATATTTCGGAACAACCATAGACACTCTATATGTGAAGGTGGGAGTTGGCTATACAGGGTCGGATTCGATTCCAAAATAGATATATACTTTGAGTTGTGATCGACACCGAGACCGGTACACGGGTCACGATACGTATTAAGTAATTCGAATATTATATATATCTAATTTATATATGAATCTATTGAACCATTGGACAATCAGACTATTAGACTGCTAGCTTTGGACAAGTAAATGAATTAAAATATTGATAATAACATATGAAACTAAACAATTCTTCAAGTTTGCCACTTGATTTCACCTTAAACCTCATTTGTACCTCGACAATTATAATCTTCGTTCAATTTTCTTTCATGATTCTTGAAAACCCCTCAATCGAGAGGATGAACCAGCCGCATCTCGTCTACGGAAAAGATTTATGCATACAGTTATGCACCTGAAAAACTCTCGAACCCGAAGTTATAATTAAAACCTATCCGCGACAAATTTCTTATTATTCATTAGCAAAAACAACCATACGATTCCTTTTCAAGAAGCTAATTTTGTCACAGCTCCACTTCGACTCCCCAGAAAGACTACTCTTATTATAACCTCGATATTTATACATCATCCTTTTGCCGTCATTATCAAAGAATCTTTTATATTTCACAACATCATCAGCAGATGTACCAGTAACTTGTTATCTCTATGACGAAATCCGCAATCTGTATTTTGAAAATCTCGTAGAAATTCTCCCAGTTATACCGAAAACGTCTATCCCTAAGAATTTCATACTTCGAATGTGAAGTTTCTGAAAAACACCCTGAACTGTGAAATAGTTCTTGAAAATGCTGACGAAGCAGCATGTTATAGATGGTCTTAATGACCAAAAGTTGATGATAACAGAAGGAAGTGTTAGGAACGCTTGATAGAAAATTTGGTATTGAAAACCGGATTGAGCAAACCGTGAAGGAGACTCTGAACAAGTTACAAGGACTAAACTTGTACATAAAGAATTATGACGATTCAGTAGCGAACACCTTGCTTCTGAATCTAAACCCTTACGGGTCAATCTTCATCATCATCCTTCGACATTAGAAATTCCAAGATATAATCATATCTTTCATTATAAATATCCTCAATATTTTTGAAGATATTTTCACAACTATTCTTATCTGGGATCATTTACCTCTCCGTAACATCTACGTTACAACATAAAAGAAACTGTGTTAGTTTCTAAATTTTGAAACCTTCAAATTTAAAATATGAATGTTTTGAAGTAGTGTTGGGAACTGATGCATGAATTAGTATAATATAATGAAACTTGATCAACTTCATTATATTACAGTAACTCATGTTAAGTTTCTAATGGGATGTGATGATTTACAGTACCGTCATCATATGCCATGTTACACGGCTCTTACATTCTATCCAATCTCCAAATATATTAGAACGTATCACCCTGATAGTTCTAATTTACCGAAATATTCTGGTAATTTGACAAATTAAAATCGTATCATTATCATTTCTTTCTGAGAATATTACTCATGTTTATTCCAAGTTTTATACCTACGAATTCCGAACCATTGCTCGCTTGGCTTGAGGACGGGAAGAGGAAATGAAAGAATGAAGCTCCAAAATAGAAACTAGAGTATAAATCGCAGCAAATAGAAGAAAGAGTAGAAGATGTGGGATATGGAAATAAGGAAACAAAGGGGGTAGTTTTATAAGTGCAATATTCGACAAAGAAATCACAACAGATTTGCCGCATTAAATCAAAGGAGATCCTGTTTCCTAAATCGCCGAAGAACCAAATCTTATTACAAAAGATTTTCTTTAAATCTCGTAAATTTCGGAACCACGTCATCAGTTAAAACGATACCATATTACTCATTTCACTCTCTTTTGTGATAAGCCTCACTCATACGCTTCACATGATCGGAATGTTTTATCCATATCTATCAATAATGATAAAACTCTATTATTACCTCATATTCGTCATGAAAACATTTTTATTGTTATTTATGACAACCTCTACCAAATTTCGGGGACGAAATTTCTTTAACGGGTGGGTACTGTAACGACCCGGAAATTTCCGACCAAATTTAAACCCTAACCTCTATATGTTTCCGACACGATAAGCAAAAACCCTAATGTTGAGTCTAGAAAATTCGAAATCTATATTCGGATAACTAGTTACCCCTTTGTCCAGGCCTGACGATTCATGAACAATTAATTGTAAATAGAAATATTATTATAACTATAATTATTCTGGGTAATATTATTGGTATCACTTGTAACATTATTATTATCATAATTATTATTATTAAAGACTATTCAATTGGTTAAAATCATTATTTTTGTTATTATTAATAACATCATAATATTATTTTTACTACTGTTATCATTATTAATGTCAATACTAGCATTATTAATAATTTTTATCAATATCAAAATTTGTATTTCTATTATTAGTATTCAATCATCAATATTATTATTATTATTATTATTATTATTATTATTATTATTATTATTATTATTATTATTATTATTATCTATATTAACTATCATTATTAATATTTATTTAATTTAATATTAAAAGTACTAAAACCACAAATTATAAGATTGAAGTTGTTTCATATATATCATTATCTAACTGTTTTTGATTTTTGTTCTTATCTATTAAATTTGTTATACATCGTTATCTATAGTACAAATTTAATTTCCTTTAACAGCTGTATTACTATTAGTGATTGTTTCCTTTCCTCATATTCTATTATATATATTATGTACAAAATATTAAGGAGTACATGAGAGATAGCTAGACACAACCATCATCAAACCACTCTTTAAACTTATTAATTACTCTTGTTCTTGAACGAGTATAAACTCACCCGATCACCAACTTTACGCCACCATATCACCTAGATAGATCACCAACCAACGCCACCTTAAAACCATCACTCACACACCTTGAAGCACCAACCAACTCACCATCTTACACCGCTGTTTTCTTCTGTTAGCAATTCGAATACCACACAAACATCATGAACTGTTGCTGTACCTACTTCGATTGTGAACGACTAGATCACCATCAGAACTAATTGTGTTTCCATCAATCCACTTGTGTTGTTTAGTTCCAACTATCGCCACCCTTCACCTTCTTCTTTAAACACCGAACATCACCTCTCTCTATACCATTCACCACCCTCACTAAACCATGAAACGACCATCTTACAACATCCTAAACTACCCCTACCTTTGTGAATCAACCGCTGCAGTGTTTTCTATTTTTTTTTATGTTTTCATCTTGAACCGTCACCATAAATCCCACCATGGAATACCATCTGCTATTAAATTTGCTTATGTTTATGTCGTTGGAAAGAATAGAGATGATGATAACAATATGATGAAGGTTGTGATAAGTGATGATATCTCCTAATCTTTATTCGATTAATTGAAACATCCACTTGATGATGTTGATTAGTGACGGCTGCTACAACTACTATAATTTTTCTGTCTCATGATTTGAACCAAGCCAAAAACCCTCAAACCCACTTACTGTTTTCAGCTACTCGAGTTATCTTTCTGTATTCATATTGATCCACCTCAATATCTCTCATCATCTCCATACCCACAAACCTCTGCCTTACTACTCGAACCCATATTTGTGTTGCTATGGTTCGACCATCATCACCATCCCATATTTCCGATACCACAGCTCAAACCTCACTTCTCCATGTTTTCTCTTTTATTCCCTCTCTTCTTCTTGAATCACCAACAAACAATCATCAATAACCACCACCATTTAACCATCGCCATAACTTCTTCAATCCCCTTACTTCTCGTTTTTTTTGTTGTTGTTTTCATTCGAAACAAGAGCAATTCCTGCTACTATTGTAACATCTTCATTGCTGCTTCTGTACCTTGTTTTTTTTGAAACCGATTGGATGAAGAAGGACAATAATGACTTGATAATAATAGAGTGGATAGTGGATGGTGAGCTGTAAAATAAGAAAGGAGTGTGTTTGTTGTATCCATGTTCCCAGCGAATACAATTCCCCAATCATTATCGATTTAAAAAAAAAAATAGCAAACGGGTCTTTATAAAAAGCCTAGATGCATACGTTTTTTTTTATTGGACCGAAACCCACTGCACTTTGTTGGGCTGTCATGCTCTTTATTGGTTGGGCCGTAAAAGTGGATCTTATTATAATGAAACAGATAAGCCGAGGTAAATATATAGAGTTCAGTTTAATCTTAAAAGATTGAAACAGATGCTATATAAATATTAAGGTTCGCATTAAAAATCAGAAAAACAAGATTGGCAGGAGGGTTAAGTGTGTTTAAGGGTGAATGAGAGATCCTGGGTTCGAGTCTTGTCGTGGGCAAGTAAAATCTTTTTAATGCTTCTAAGGTACCAGTTAATATTTTATGTATTATTATTAATTATTATTATTAGAATTAAAATTAGAATTAGAATTTGAATTTTTATTATTAAAATTTTATTATTAAAATTATTATTATTAAAATTTTTATTATTTTATCAATTTTATTATCATTCTTAACAATATCTTTAAAAATTATTGGATACATAATTATAATAATATTACATAAAATATTAAATAGACATTAACATTTATTATATAAGTATTATATAATTAATAGGTGAAATTATTTGACTTCAATTATGTATTAATATATATACGTGATATAGGTTCGTGAATTCAAGGCCAACCTTATACGTGTTCAGTGATATTATATGTATTTTTACTACAAAATACAGTATGGTGAGTATATAGTCCCTTTTAAACTTTAAATATTTTGGGATGAGAATACATGCGCTGTTTTTTTTTTTTATAAATGATTTACGTTATGGACACAAGTGATTAAAATTACGTTCTACATGGGTTTGAATCAAAAATCCCCTAGCTTGGTAACTTTAACTATTGGTTTATGAACTGGTAGGCGCGAATCCTAAAGATAGATCTATCGGGTTTTACACCCCCACCCAGATGTTGTTCTAGTAAACTAGAAGAACGGGTGTTTAGTACTTCGAGGTTAACGGAACGCACTTGATTCGGTGCACATATTATTATAACTTAGGGGTACACACTCTTGTTAAGGCTAGTTACCAGGTGCCCATTGCTTGGAATGCTTTTCATATACTTGCGAGTGTATTATGTTTATAAATATGAAATCTTGTGGTCCATAGTTATTACGCTGCTAGCATCAAACCTATATATCTCACCAACTTTATGTTGACATTTTAAAGCATGTTATTCTCAGGTACGACTTAAGTCTTCCGCTGTGCATTTGCTCATATTAAGGACCTTACTTGGAGTCGATCATCGCAATGGAACCAACTGTTGAAGACTCCGTCCGGGAGGATTAGTTCGGGTTACTACAGATACTCATGTCTAATCGTGTTCACAAAGCTTCTTGCAAGGAACGCCAAAATCTAGAAGCGAAATGGGCATCTCGGTCTGAAATATTCGATAAGGGTACACCGTGACGAGATACAATTTCCTTTATGTATAGTTGTGCTAGTTTGTCCATTGTATCGGTTTCCTTCATGGCTAGGAAGTGAGCAGATTTGGTAAGACGGTCAATAATAACCCAGATGGTATCATATCCGCCTATCATCTTTGGTAGTTTCGTGATGAAGTCCATCGTTATTCTTTCCCACTTCCATTGCGGGATTTCGGGTTGCTGAAGTAACCCGGATGGCCTCTGATGTTCGGCTTTGATCTTGGAACAAGTTAAACACTTTCCAACGTAAGTAGCAACATCCCTTTTAAGGTTTGGCCACCAATACTGCTCCTTGAGATCGTGGTACATCTTACCAGCTCTTGGATGAATCGAATACCTTGAATTGTGGGCTTCGTCTAGAATAAGGCTTCGTAAATTCCCATAACTAGGCACCCAAATTCTTCCGGCAAAATATCAGAGTCCAGTCTCCTTAACCTCGAATCGAGAGACGAGAATGTTCAAGCATTCATGAGAAATATTCTCATCCTTGAGAGCCTTATCTTGGGCTACACGGATTTGGCTATTGAGATTTATGTGGATGGTGATGTTTAGGGCGCGGACACGAAGTGGTACCATTCTTTCCTTTTGGTTCAAGGCATCGACTACAAAATTTGCCTTGCCAGGATGGTAACGAAGTTCACAATCATAATCGTTCAACGTCTCGATCCACCGTCGCTGTCTCATGTTCAGCTGCTTCTGATCGAATATGTGTTGGAGGCTTTTGTGGTCGGTGATGATGGTACTTTTGGTTCTGTAAAGAGAGTGTCTCCACAGTTTGAGTGCAAAGACAACGGCTCTAAGTTCGAGATCGTGAGTCGTGTAGTTTCGCTCGTAAATCTTCAGTTGTCGAGAGGCATAAGCAATAACCTTCTTTCGTTGCATCAGTACACACCCAAAATCATGTTTCGAGGCATCTCAATATACAACAAATTCATCACTGCCTTCGGGAAAGGATAAGATAGGTGCGGTGGTTAACTTCTGCTTCAGGGTTTGGAATGCCGACTCTTGTTCGGCCGCCCAAACGTGAAATGTCCCGTTCTTATTGATTAAAAACGTTCCATATTAATTGATTTCGTTGCGAGGTTTTGACCTCTATATGAGACGTTTTTCAAAGACTGCATTCATTTTTAAAACAAACCATAACCTTTATTTCATAAATAAAGGTTTAAAAGCTTTACGTAGATTATCAAATAATGATAATCTAAAATATCCTGTTTACACACGACCATTACATAATGGTTTACAATACAAATATGTTACATCGAAATCAGTTTCTTGAATGCAGTTTTTACACAATATCATACAAACATGGACTCCAAATCTTGTCCTTATTTTAGTATGCAACAGCAGAAGCTCTTAGTATTCACCTGAGAATAAACATGCTTTAAACGTCAACAAAAATGTTGGTGAGTTATAGGTTTAACCTATATATATCAAATCGTAACAATAGACCACAAGATTTCATATTTCAATACACATCCCATACATAGAGATAAAAATCATTCATATGGTGAACACCTGGTAACCGACATTAACAAGATGCATATATATAAGAATATCCCCAACATTCCGGGACACCCTTCGGATATGATATAAATTTCGAAGTACTAAAGCATCCGGTACTTTGGATGGGTTTGTTAGGCCCAATAGATCTATCTTTAGGATTCGCGTCAATTAGGGTGTCTGTTCCCTAATTCTTAGATTACCAGACTTAATAAAAAGGGACATATTCGATTTCGATAATTCAACCATAGAATGTAGTTTCACGTACTTGTGTCTATTTTGTAAATCATTTATAAAACCTGCATGTATTCTCATCCCAAAAATATTAGATTTTAAAAGTGGGACTATAACTCACTTTCACAGATTTTTACTTCGTCGTGAAGTAAGACTTGGCCACTGGTTGATTCACGAACCTATAAAAATATATACATATATATCAAAGTATGTTCAAAATATATTTACAACACTTTTAATATATTTTGATGTTTTAAGTTTATTAAGTCAGCTGTCCTCGTTAGTAACCTACAAGTAGTTGTTCACAGTTAGATGTACAGAAATAAATCGATAAATATTATCTTGAATCAATCCACGACCCAGTGTATACGTATCTCAGTATTGATCACAACTCAAACTATATATATTTTGGAATCAACCTCAACCCTGTATAGCTAACTCCAACATTCACATATAGAGTGTCTATGGTTGTTCCGAAATATATATAGATGTGTCGACATGATAGGTCGAAACATTGTATACGTGTCTATGGTATCTCAAGATTACATAATATACAATACAATTTGATTAAGTTATGGTTGGAATAGATTTGTTACCAATTTTCACGTAGCTAAAATGAGAAAAATTATCCAATCTTGTTTTACCCATAACTTATTCATTTTAAATCCGTTTTGAGTGAATCAAATTGCTATGATTTCATATTGAACTCTATTTTATGAATATAAACAGAAAAAGTATAGGTTTATAGTCAGAAAAATAAGTTACAAGTCATTTTTGTAAAGGTAGTCATTTCAGTCGAAAGAACGACGTCTAGATGACCATTTTAGAAAACATACTTCCACTTTGAGTTTAACCATAATTTTTGGATATAGTTTCATGTTCATAATAAAAATCATTTTCCCAGAATAACAACTTTTAAATCAAAGTTTATCATAGTTTTTAATTAACTAACCCAAAACAGCCTGCAGTGTTACTACGACGGCGTAAATCCGGTTTTACGGTGTTTTTCGTGTTTCCAGGTTTTAAATCATTAAGTTAGCATATCATATAGATATAGAACATGTGTTTAGTTGATTTTAAAAGTCAAGTTAGAAGGATTAACTTTTATTTGCGAACAAGTTTAGAATTAACTAAACTATGTTCTAGTGATTACAAGTTTAAACCTTCGAATAAGATAGCTTTATATGTATGAATCGAATGATGTTATGAACATCATTACTACCTCAAGTTCCTTGGATAAACCTACTGGAAATGAGAAAAATAGATCTAGCTTCAAAGGATCCTTGGATGGCTTGAAAGTTCTTGAAGCAGAATCATGACACGAAAACAATTTCAAGTAAGATTTCCACTCGAAATAAGATTGTTATAGTTATAGAAATTGAATTAAAGTTTGAATATGATTATTACCTTGTATTAGAAAGATAACCTACTGTAATTAACAAAGGTTTTTTGATCTTGGATGATTACTTGGAATGGATTTAGAAAACTTGGAAGTAAACTTGCAATCTTGGAAGTATTCTTGATTTTATGAAACTAGAACTTTTGGAATTTATGAAGAACACTTAGAACTTGAAGATAGAACTTGAGAAAGATCAATTAGATGAAGAAAATTGAAGAATGAAAGTGTTTGTAGGTTTTTTTGGTCGTTGGTGTATGGATTAGATATAAAGGATATGTAATATTGTTTTCATGTAAATAAGTCATTAATGATTACTCATATTTTTGTAATTTTATGAGATAGTTTCCAAATGATGGTTCCCACATGTGTTAGGTGACTCACATGGGCTTCTAAGAGCTGATCATTGGAGTGTATATACCAATAGTACATACATCTAAAAGCTGTGTATTGTACGAGTATGAATACGGGTGCATACGAGTAGAATTGTTGATGAAACTGAACGAGGATGTAATTGTAAGCATTTTTGTTAAGTAGAAGCATTTTGATAAGTGTCTTGAAGTCTTTCAAAAGTGTATGAATACATATTAAAACACTACATGTATATACATTTTAACTGAGTCGTTAAGTCATCGTTAGTCGTTACATGTAAATGTTGTTTTGAAACCTTTAGGTTAACGATCTTGTTGAATGTTGTTAACCCATTGTTTATTATAACAAATGAGATGTTAAATTGTTATATTATCATGATATTATGATATATAATATATCTTAGTATGATATATATACATTTAAATGTCGTTACAACGATAATCGTTACATATATGTCTCGTTTCGAAATCATTAAGTTAGTAGTCTTATTTTTACATATGTATTTCATTGTTAATACACTTAATAATATATTTACTTATCATTTAACATAATTAATCAAGTGTATCAATATCTTAATATGATTCATATGTACCTAGTAAGACGTTGTTATAACGATAATCGTTATATATATCGTTTTCGAGTTTCTTAAATTAATAGTCTCATTTTTATGTATATAACTCATTGTTAAAATACCTAATGAGATACATACTTGTAATAAAATCATGTTAACTATATATATAACCATATATATGTCATCGTATAGTTTTTACAAGTTTTAACGTTCGTGAATCACCGGTCAACTTGGGTGGTCAATTGTTTTATATGAAACCTATTTCAATTAATCAAGTCTTAACAAGTTTGATTGCTTAACATGTTGGAAACACTTAATCATGTAAATAACAATTTCATTTAATACATATATAAACATGGAAAAGTTCGGGTCACTACAGTACCTACCCGTTAAATAAATTTCGTCCCGAAATTTTAAGCAGTTGGAGGTGTTGACGTATCTTCTGGAAATAAATGCGGGTATTTTTTCTTCATCTGATCTTCACGCTCCCAGGTGAACTCGGGTCCTCTACGAGCATTCCATCAAACCTTAACAATCGATATCTTGTTTTGTTTAAGTCTCTTAACCTCACGATCTATTATTTCGATGGGTTCTTCAATGAATTGAAGTTTTTCATTGATTTGGATTTCGTCCAACGGAATAGTGAGATCTTCTTTAGCAAAACATTTCTTCAAATTTGAGACGTGAAAAGTGTTATGTACAGCCACGGGTTGTTGAGGTAGCTCCAGTTGGTAAGCTACTGGTCCGACACGATCTATAATCTTGAATGGTCCAATGTACCTTGGATTTAGTTTCCCCCGTTTACCAAATCGAACAACGCCTTTCCAAGGTGAAACCTTAAGCATGACCATTTCTCCAATTTCAAACTCTATATCTTTTCTTTTACTGTCCGCGTAGCTCTTTTGTCGACTCTGGACGGTTTTCAATCTTTGTTGAATTTGGATGATTTTCTCGGTAGTTTCTTGTATTATCTCTGGACCCGTAATCTGTCTATCCCCCACTTCACTCCAACAAATCGGAGACCTGCACTTTCTACCATAAAGTGCTTCAAACGGCGCCATCTCAATGCTTGAATGGTAGCTGTTGTTGTAGGAAAATTCTGCTAACAGTAGATGTCGATCCCAACTGTTTCCGAAATCAATAACACAAGCTCGTAGCATGTCTTCAAGCATTTGTATCGTCCTTTCGCTCTACCCATCAGTTTGTGGATGATAGGCAGTACTCATGTCTAGACGAGTTCCCAATGCTTGCTGTAATGTCTGCCAGAATCTTAAAATAAATCTGCCATCCCTATCAGAGATAATAGAGATTGGTATTCCATGTCTGGAGACGACTTCCTTCAAATACAGTCGTGCTAACTTCTCCATCTTGTCATCTTCTCTTATTGGCAGGAAGTGTGCTGACTTGGTGACACGATCAACTATTACCCAAATAGTATCATAACCACTTGCAGTCCTTGGCAATTTAGTAATGAAATCCATGGTAATGTTTTCCCATTTCCATTCCGGGATTTCAGGTTGTTGTAGTAGACCTGATGGTTTCTGATGTTCAGCTTTGACCTTAGAACACGTCAAACATTCTCCTACATATTTAGCAATATCAGCTTTCATACCTGGCCACCAAAAATGTTTCTTAAGATCCTTGTACATCTTCCCCGTTCCAGGATGTATTGAGTATCTGGTTTTATGAGCTTCTCTAAGTACCATTTCTCTCATATCTCCAAATTTTGGTACCCAAATTCTTTCAGCCATATACCGGGTTCCGTCTTCCCGAATATTAAGATGCTTCTCCGATCCTTTGGGTATTTCATCCTTTAAATTTCCCTCTTTTAAAACTCCTTGTTGCGCCTCCTTTATTTGAGTAGTAAGGTTAGTGTGAATCATTATATTCATAGATTTTACTCGAATGGGTTCTCTGTCCTTTCTGCTCAAGGCGTCGGCTACCACATTTGCCTTCCCCGGGTGGTAACGAATCTCAAAGTCGTAATCATTCAACAATTCAATCCACCTACGCTGCCTCATATTCAGTTGTTTCTGATTAAATATGTGTTGAAGACTTTTGTGGTCGGTATATATAATACTTTTGACCCCATATAAGTAGTGCCTCCAAGTCTTTAATGCAAAAACAACCGCGCCTAATTCTAAATCATGCGTCGTATAATTTTGCTCGTGAATCTTTAATTGTCTAGATGCATAAGCAATCACCTTCGTTCGTTGCATTAATACACAACCGAGACCTTGCTTTGATGCGTCACAATAAATCACAAAATCATCATTCCCTTCAGGCAATATCAATATAGGTGCCGTAGTTAGCTTTTTCTTCAATAATTGAAACGCCTCCTCTTATTAATCCTTCCATTCAAATTTCTTCCCTTTATGCGTTAATGCAGTCAAGGGTTTTGCTATTTTGGAGAAATCTTGAATGAATCTTCTGTAGTAACCAGCCAATCCTAAAAATTGACGTATATGCTTCGGAGTTTTTGGGGTTTCCCACTTTTCAACGGTTTCGATCTTTGCCGGGTCCACCTGGATACCTTCTTTGTTCACTATGTGACCGAGGAATTGAACTTCTTTCAACCAAAATGCACACTTTGAAAACTTAGCGTACAGTTTTTCTTTCCTCAATACTTCTAGCACTTTTCTCAAATGTTCTTCGTGCTCTTGATCATTATTTGAGTAAATAAGTATGTCATCGATGAAAACAATGACAAACTTGTCAAGATATGGCCCACACACTCGGTTCATAAGGTCCATGAACACAGCTGGTGCGTTAGTCAATCCAAATGGCATAACCATAAACTCGTAATGACCATAACGCGTCCTAAAAGCAGTTTTTAGAATATCATCCTCCTTTACTCGCATTTGATGATATCCAGAACGTAAATCGATCTTCGAATAAACCGATGAGCCTTGTAGTTGATCAAATAAGTCGTCAATTCTCGGCAGTGGATAACGGTTTTTGATGGTAAGTTTGTTCAACTCTCTGTAGTCAATACACAACCTAAATGTACCATCCTTCTTCTTGACAAACAAAACAGGAGCTCCCCATGGTGATGTGCTTGGTCGAATGAAACCACGTTCTAATAGTTCTTGCAGTTGGCTTTATAGTTCTTTCATCTCGCTGGGTGCGAGTCTATAAGGATCACGAGCTATTGGTGCAGCTCCTGGTACAAGATCTATTTGAAATTCAACAAATCGATGTGGAGGTAATCCCGGTAATTCTTTCAGAAATACATCGGGAAATTCTTTTGCGACGGGAACATCATTGATGCTCTTTTCTTCAGTTTGTACTTTCTCGACGTGTGCTAGAACAGCATAGCAACCTTTTCTTATTAGTTTTTGTGCCTTCAAATTACTAATAAGATATAGCTTCGTGTTGCCCTTTTCTCCGTACACCATTAAGGGTTTTCCTTTTTCTCGTATAATGCGAATTACATTTTTGTAACAAATGATCTCTGCTTTCACTTCTTTCAACCAGTCCATACCGATTATCACATCAAAACTCCCTAACTCTACTGGTATCAAGTCAATCTTAAATGTTTCGCTAACCAGTTTAATTTCTCGATTCCGACATATATTATCTGCTGAAATTAATTTACCGTTTACTAATTCGAGTAAAAATTTACTATCCAACGGCGTCAATGGACAACTTAATTTAGCACAAAAATCTCTACTCATATAGCTTCTATCCGCACCCGAATCAAATAAAACGTAAGCAGATTTATTGTCAATAAGAAATGTACCCGTAACAAGCTCCGGGTTTTCCTGTGCCTCTGCCGCATTAATATTGAAAACTCTTCCACGGCCTTGTCCATTCGTGTTCTCCTGGTTCGGGCAATTTCTAATAATGTGGCCCGATTTTCCATATTTATAACAAACTACATTGGCATAACTTGCTCCGACACTACTTGCTCCGCCATTACTCGTTCTGACACCATTTGTTCCTTTCGTTCTGTTAACCCCTGGTCCGTAGACCTCACACTTCGCCGCGCTATGACCATTTCTTTTACACTTGTTGAAAAATTTGGTACAGAACCCCGAGTGATGATTTTTCACACCTTTGGCATAGTTGCTTCTGATTGTTGTTGTTATTGCGGTTATTATTGTTGTTGGGATGATTGTTGTAGTTGCTGCTGCTGTTGTTGTTGTTGTTGTTGTTGTTGTTGTTGGGCCGTTTGTTGTAGTTGCGATTGATGTTGCGATTATTGGGATAGTTGTTGCGATTATTGTTGTAATTGCTGTTTTTATTGTATTGGTGATTCTTATCACCGTTTTCCTCCCACTTTCTTTTGACTTGCTTCACATTGGCCTCTTCAGCAGTCTGTTCTTTAATTCTTTCTTCAATCTGGTTCACTAGTTTGTGAGCCATTCTACAAGCCTGTTGTATGGAGGCGGGCTCGTGTAAACTTATATCTTCTTGGATTCTTTCCGGTAATCCTTTCACAAACGCGTCGATCTTCTCTTCCTCATCTTCGAATGCTCCTGGACACAATAGGCACAATTCTGTGAATCGTCTTTCGTACGTGGTAATATCAAATCCTTGGGTTCGTAACCCTCTAAGTTCTGTCTTGAGCTTATTGACCTCGGTTCTGGGACGGTACTTCTCGTTCATCAAGTGCTTGAATGCTGACCACGGTAGTGCATACGCATCATCTTGTCACACTTGCTCTAGATAGGTATTCCACCATGCTAACGCAGAACCTGTGAAGGTATGCGTAGCATACTTCACTTTGTCCTCTTCAGTACACTTACTTATGGCAAACACCGATTCGACCTTCTCGGTCCACCGTTTCAATCCGATCGGTCCTTCGGTTCCATCAAATTCTAAAGGTTTGCAGGCAGTGAATTCTTTGTAGGTGCATCCTACACGATTTCCTGCACTGCTAGATCCAAGGTTATTGTTGGTACGTAGAGCAGCCTGTACTGCGGCTATGTTTGAAGCTAGAAAAGTACGGAATTCCTCTTCATTCATATTCACGATGTGTCGAGTAGTCGGTGCCATTTCCTTCAAAATAGTCAAATGGAACAAGTTAATCATACAGAATATTAAGAGTAGTTAATAGTATTTCGTAGCATAATATGAACTCATTTATAAAAGCTTTTTCTTCATATTAGCGTTTTATAAGTTTAAATTCGGGTAGTACCTACCCGTTAAGTTCATACTTAGTAGCTAATATACAATTCAACTACTACAATTCTATATGAAAAACTGATTATAATAATATTTCGTGTTCAAACTTTTATACAATATTTTACAAACTTACAATATCGCTTATTTTACATAAAGCATGAAATATAGCACACAATAACTTTGATACAAGATAGTTGTGAAGATAATTCTAGCTAGTACACAAGTCGTTCAGCAAAGGCAATAAAGACACGTAATTCATACGTCCAGAAACAAGTCATGCATTCTGGTTTTACTAGGACTACTTCCCATCTTTGGTCTTGTGGAACATAACCGTTATGGTCGTTGATAGGACAGCGTGTTGTAACGTCGTCAAAGGTACGAGGGTTACGTATTGTCCAACAGTCCCGTAACAATCTAAAAACCTCATTTCTTACCCCAATTACCGACTCCGTTACTTGTGGGAACGTTTTGTTTAATAGTTGTAGCCCGGTGTTCTTGTTCTCACTTTGGTGAGAAGCGAACATTACTAACCCGTAAGCATAGCATGCTTCTTTATGTTTCATGTTAGCCGCTTTTTCTAAATCATGAAGTCCTATATTCGGATACATTGAGTCAAAATAATTTCTTAACCCGTTGCGTAAAATAGCATTTGCGTTCCCCGCAATATATGCGTCAAAGTAAACACATCATAACTTATGGGTTTCCCAATGTGATATCCCCCATCTTTCAAACAAAAGTCTCTTATAAACCAAGACATTCTTGGAACGTTCTTCGAATGTCTTACAAACTGATTTCGCCTTAAATAGTTGCGCCGAAGAATTCTGACCGACTCTAGACAAGATTTCATCAATCATGTCTCCGAGTAGGTCTCTTAAAATATTGGGTTGTCTATTGTAGTAACCCGTCCTTATCCCCCTGGACGAAGTCATCGACATTTGGTTCCATTGCGGTGATCGACTCCAAGTAATGTCTTTAAAGTGAGCAAATGCACAGCGGAAGACTTAATTCGTACCTGAGAATATCATGCTTTAAAAAGTCAACATAAAGTTGGTGAGATATATAGGTTTGATGCTAGCAGCGTTATAACTATGGACCACAAGATTTCATATGTAAACATTTTAATAAAAATATTCTAAGTGGTTGAGCACTTGGTAACCATACTTAACAATTAATCACGTCGCATATTCCCTTTAATATGAAATCTTACTACACCGTACCAAGTGTAGTCACAAAACGAAGTACTGTGCAACCGTTGAATACTGGTCGTCCAGTCCGGTTGGGGTTGTCAGGCCCGATAGATCTATCAACAGGATTCGCGTTTACAATACCGCTATAAATATTAGTTACCAAGCTACAGGGAAGTATGCCAGTGGTACAACTCAACGTAGAATATATTTTTCAGTTACTTGTGTCCATATCGTAAAACATAAAATACATGTATTCTCATCCCGAAATATTTAGAATTTAAAAGTGGGACTATATACTCACCATACTGTATTTTGTAGTAAAAATACATATAACATCATTAAACAATTGTAGGGTTGGCCTCGGATTCACGAACCTAAATTAAATATATATATGTTAAAACATATAATCGTAATCGAACAGATTTATGTTATATTAGTGAATTAATTATTATTTTAATTATGTGTTTCATTAATAACTTAATTAATTACATTTATTAATTATTATTATAAAATATTAATATAGTTAGATTATATGTAGTAAATATAGTTTTATATAACTAATAGTTATTTGATAAAATAATATTGATAATAATAAATAAAAGTTGTTCCATCTTATAATAATAATAGTTATAAAAAAAAATATTTTTTATAAAAAGAAATACTTAATATTTGTATTAGTAATAATAATAACAATAATAATTAAAATAGGCTACCTCCAAAATAAGCTCCTAAAAATATAAACGCCAATGCCCAAGCTCGAACCCGAGACCTCTCGCTTAAACATCACAACACCAAACCATTATGCCACCCATCACCTTTCTATTTTAATATCTACTTTGTATTCTTATAACCCGTCTTCTGTTCGTTTTCATTTCCTAATTCTAATCATCCTCGTTTTATGTATCCCATCATGTTATTATAATCATCATCTAACGTGTTAGTTTCCAACTGCTATTCCTACTTTCGGCCCAACTGAGATTATCAGCCCACATCAATTAACCGGCCCAACATCAAAACCCAATATAAACCGTCCATTTAACGTTTAAAAAAAAATACCCGATCATATCAAAACCACTTCGTGGAGTAAGCTAGAGTATTGGTTGATATCTTGATGTCATAAAGCTTTTGTAAAGTGGATTCATTTAAATAACCACAAATTGACATCTGTGAAAAGTTTATATGATACATATCATCATGAATAAAACATAAGGTGTCCCACCCCTTCAATAATATAAAGATTTAGTTCACCGTAAAAAAATTATTGTGATGATAGTCTGAATACTCGAACCAAAAGAAAAAAAATATAATAGTTTCGTCGTTTATAATAGCATCATCGTTATCATATCATCGTTGCTCTTAATAGCAAATGGTTTCGAAGGAGTAACAATAACAGGAAAATACTTCGACAAATGAGTGGTTTTCGAAACAGAAAGACTAGGGATATCCACGAGTAACACGTATAACAAAGGTGTGGCTAGTTATTCCGGTTATGTTTTGTAGAAGATAGATTAATAGTAGTAGCAATTGCGATCTCTTAATAAATGGGTTTAATGAAAAATGGTTTTTGATAAAGGTGGCGGTTTGATGGTTGAAGTGGGTTTCGATGGTTGAAGATGGTAATGGTATGGTGGTGATTTTCGAATCAAACTAGAAGAGAGATCGAGTTAGAGAGAGAGGGAGAGAGATATGGAGGTTGTTCTTGGTGGGTTATGGTTGTGGGTTCTAACTGAAACAGTGAAAAAAATTTGAATAGCAACACAAATGGGTTTAGTGGTGGTTCTAATAGTGTTGGTTTACGGTGAAGAGTGAAGGTGTAGGGTGGCGGTGGTGAAGATGTCCGGTGGTGGCCGAAGATCATGACTTTGATAGTGATCAAGGTAAGGTTAAGTGGTGAATAATGTCGAATGATGGTGGGAGATCGATTAGCAGGAAAAGATTTAAAGGTGGTGATGGCGATTGTCAAAGAAACAGAAAGATAGAGTTTAGGAGTAATAGTGGTGATGGTGGTTAGCATACGAATAAGAAAAGAAAATATAGAGGAAGGAGAGAAGAGGGTGGTATCTTTGGTGGTGATGGTTCTTGATCGTGGTTCAACAACTATGGGTGATGGTGTAGTTTGAAAGAAGAAACGATGTGGTGGTTTTTGATGATGAAAGGTGATAGTACTCGACATAAAAGAAAGAGCAGGAAGAAACAAGAAAGGAAGGTGATATAAACTTGGTTGGTGAAGTAATACGTGTATATGCATAAGTATGGTGATATAGATAGTGGGGCTCAATGGAATACAAAAACAAAACATTTGCATCAATTAAGATAATTAAACAAAAAGTGATTCAATTATCATCAATCATCAACAATTTAGCCATCGTGATTTTTAATTTATCTACCGACAGTTTAACGGGTATTATATCGCGCTCCATTGTTAATTCAGTGGCGAATAAAAGTCTCCAGAAAAATTCTAAATTTTTACAGTAATTAACTTTCTTTATTTCGCTCATTAAGATATAAAATTCGAGCATTAACTATAAAAAAAGATATACATTAATTGTTCACTCCCAACCCCAAGTAAAATATAAAAAGTTTTAAAAATTAATAACCAGGTCCTAAATACATTTTAACAAGCCTAGAACACATTTTCAAATCACCGTTTATTTTAAAATTATATATATTCATTTTTTTAACTCGTTTAGTATCGAGCGAATTACAATTGAGCGTTACTGTCGTTTACAAAATAAACTCGAAAGCATATATACATCATTTACATATATAGATACCTTTTAAGTAATAGTTATTATATTTCATTTTACATTATTAGTTCTTACAATTACGTCATACAATATTTCAATTATATTTCCAATTCACATATTTAAATATATATGTATCTGTTTACAAATAGTGGTTCGTGAATCGTCGAGAGCAGTCGAAGGTCAAATGAATTATATGAACATCTTTTTAAAATTTTCTAGACTCAACGTTACAGATTTTGCTTATCGTGTCGGAAACATATAGAGATTAGGGTTTAAATTTGGTCGGAAATTTTCGGGTCGTTACAGTACCCATCCGTTAAAGAAATTTCGTCCTCGAAATTTGATAGAGGTCGTCATGGATAACAATAGGAATGTTTTTATGACGAATATGAGGTAATAATGGAGTTTTATCATTATTGAGAGATATAGATAAAACGATTCGATCATATGAAGCGCACGAGTGAAGTTATCACAAAAGAATGAAATGAGTGAATATGGAATTGTTTTAACCGATGACGTGATTAGGATTGTTTTCCAGAATTTAAGGGATTTAAAGAAAATCTTATGTAATAAGATTTGGTTCTTCGACGATTTAGGAAGCAGGATCTCCTTTGATTTAATGCGGTAATCTGTTTCGATTCCTTTGTCGGATATTTCACTATAAATCCACCCCTTCGTTTCCTCTTCCCGTCCTTGAATCAAACGAGCAATGGTTCAGAATTCGTACGTATAAGATTTGAAATGAACATAGCTAATGTTCTCAGAAAAGAATGGAAATGGAACGATTTTGGTTTGTCAAATTACCAGAATATCCTGAAAAAAATAGAACTATCAAGATGATTTATTCTTAATACGTTTCGGAATTGGATAGAATGTAAGAGCCGTGTAACATGGCACATGATGACGGTACTGTGAATCATCATGCTTCATTAGAAACTCAACATGAGTTACTGTAATATAATGAAGTTGATCAAGTTTCATTATATTATACTAATTCATGTATCAGTTCCCAACACTGCTTCAGAACATTCCTATTTTAAACTCGAAGGTTTTAGAACTTAGAAACTAACACAGTTTCTTTTATGTTGTAACGCAGATGTTATGGAGAGATAAATGATCTCAGATAAGGATAGTTATGAAAATATCTCCAGAAATATGAAGGATATGTTAATGGAAGATATGAAGATATCTTATAGTATCTAAGATTTGATGATGATGAAGAATATCATCTGGAAAGGTTTAGAATAACGAGTAGGGTTCTTACTAACGGTTTCAGCAGGCACTGATTCGTTTGGATTCTTTGAAGACAGGTTCAGTCCTTGTATTTGTTCTTTGTTTCCTTTACGGTTAGCTCAAACCGTTTTTCAGTACCAAATTTCCTATCGAGTGTTCCTAACACTCCCTTCTTTATCCTCAAACTTTTGGCTATTTAGGCCATCTATGAATTTACTGTTTCCTCTGCATTTAATGCAGCCATAACTGAATCGTCGGTTATCAATCCGAGGTGTTTTCGAGCGAATTGTGTTTTTAGATGATTAAACGCTTATGGTAGTATGGTGGAATATAAAAGGTTTTCCGATAGCGACGATGCAAGAATAACGTATATATCGAGACTAACCTTTCTGAGAAGTCGAGGTTAACTTGTTGGAGCTATGATAAAATTGGCTAATTTGGAAAGGGATTACAAAGTTATTTTGGGTAATAATAACACTAAAGAAATTAATACTGATGCGTGTTAAACGTTGACTCAGTCTCCGAGAGTTTTCGAGTGCATAACTATACGCAAGAATATTTTCTTCCAGAGATGCGGTGCGGTTAGTTCATTCTCTAGATTGAGGGGTTTTCAAGAATCATGAAAGATTTGAACACGCATTGTAATTGTCGAGATACAAATGAGGTTTAAGATGAAATCAAGTGGCAAACTTGAAGAATTATTTAGTTTCATATGTTATAATCAATATTTTAATTTAATTCATGTTAATTGTCCAAAGTTAGCAGTCCAATAGTCCGATGGTTCAATGATTCATATATAATTTAATATATAATATTCGAATTAAATAATACGTATCGTGACCCGTGTACCGGTCTCGGTGTCGATCACAACTCAAAGTATATATATATTTTGGAATCAACTCCGACCCTGTATAGCCAACTCCCACCTTCACATATAGAGTGTCTACGGTTGTTCCGAAATATATATATAGATGGGTCGATATGATAAGTCGAAACCTTGCATACGTGTCCCGTTATTTAAAGTGCGTAAAAGTAAATAACAGAAATTAAATGACGATAAATAAAATTGCGAGAATGTAAATTGCGATAAATTAAATGTTAATCAGTTAGCTGGGAACAGTTAGCCGGAACAGTTAGCGTGGAATCCTTAACAGATTTTCAATTAGTTAATTCGTGTGTTTCTAAAATTTTTTTAATTTGTCCAATGTTTTCTTCTTTATGCCACTTGTCGGATTCTGATAGGTCAAAATCCGAATATGAAATTTGAATGAAAATGGTTATTCTGGGGTAAGCGGATACGAATATCGGTGGTTGTAAGTAGGATAATAGATGACCGTTGAATCAGATTCGAAGAATGTACAGTGTAACTTATTAATGTGAATTCTAAATATTCCTCGGGTACTACCCACCCGTTAAAATATTTTCATCATTAACAGTTTGTACAAAAGAATTTTAATTACAATCTTTATGAAAATATACTTGCATATATATTTTCATTAGATGTAATCATGGATTTAATGAGTCAAAAACTCATCTGGTTTATCGTTAATACTAGATTACATAATCTTTAAAACTTTAGAAATTACATAATCACCATGTCGAACGAGGAAAAATGAGGTAGAATGATACGTAAAGCGAAGATAGTCGATGTAGATCGATGTGTAGAACGAAGTTCATACTCGAAGTACAGATGGTGATATCGAGGCGTGTAATGTTGATATTTGAGGTACAAATTGTGATGTTGAGAGTTACGGCGCGGTTATGGTTTAGGGATGATAAGGGTACTGTCATCGTCGATGATGGTGTTACTGATTATGCTACTGGTGCTGTTACTGGTGTTCGAAACCTTCGCACCAGGTTCTCCAAAGTCGTCACGTGAGCGCGTAGTTTGTTAACTTCTTCTAGTACTATGGGATAATTAACGGTTGAAGCGAACGAATGAATAAGATTCGAAATATGGGATAATATGTAATCGTGATGAAATACTCGGAAAAAGGGGAGAGAAAATGGTTTCTCGAACAGGTTCGCCGGTAAGCGCTTCAGGTTGAAAAGGGCAATTTGGTGAATGGAAAAGATCTGCGATGTGAAATAGTTTTCGAATAGAGGATGATATTCTAACTTCATAGAGTATCTATATATATATGATACTAAAGATTATGTAGACCACGAAGCAATTTACGGCATGTGTCAGGCAATTCTACGGTAGCAGATGCTCTAAGATATGAATTTTGTCTATACACTATCGATGCACTAAATGCAGTAAAACGTGTCTAGACTAAAGAATGATAGGCAGGCAATTCCCTAAGAATGATAAGCAGATGATTTCCGACGAGATATGATAAGCAAAACTTTTGACATATAGACACGGTCAAAGTCCAGACTCACTAATGCATCTTAACAACTTCTCAGTTTGACACACTAATGCAGACCTGGTTCACTAAGACCAACGCTCTGATACCATCTGTAGTAACCCGTCCTTATCCCCCTGGACGAAGTCATCGACATTTGGTTCCATTGCGGTGATCGACTCCAAGTAATGTCTTTAAAGTGAGCAAATGCACAACGGAAGACTTAATTCGTACCTGAGAATATCATGCTTTAAAAAGTCAACATAAAGTTGGTGAGATATATAGGTTTGATGCTAGCAGCGTTATAACTATGGACCACAAGATTTCATATGTAAACATTTTAATAAAAATATTCTAAGTGGTTGAGCACTTGGTAACCATACTTAACAATTAATCACGTCGCATATTCCCTTTAATATGAAATCTTACTACACCGTACCAAGTGTAGTTACAAAACGAAGTACTGTGCAACCGTTGAATACTGGTCGTCCAGTCCGGTTGGGGTTGTCAGGCCCGATAGATCTATCAACAGGATTCGCGTTTACAATACCGCTGTAAATATTAGTTACCAAGCTACAGGGAAGTATGCCAGTGGTACAACTCAACGTAGAATATATTTTTCAGTTACTTGTGTCCATATCGTAAAACATAAAATACATGTATTCTCATCCCGAAATATTTAGAATTTAAAAGTGGGACTATATACTCACCATACTGTATTTTGTAGTAAAAATACATATAACATCATTAAACAATTGTAGGGTTGGCCTCGGATTCACGAACCTAAATTAAATATATATATATGTTAAAACATATAATCGTAATCGAACAGATTTATGTTATATTAGTGAATTAATTATTATTTTAATTATGTGTTTCATTAATAACTTAATTAATTACATTTATTAATTATTATTATAAAATATTAATATAGTTAGATTATATGTAGTAAATATAGTTTTATATAACTAATAGTTATTTGATAAAATAATATTGATAATAATAAATAAAAGTTGTTCCATCTTATAATAATAATAGTTATAAAAAAAATATTTTTTATAAAAAGAAATACTTAATATTTGTATTAGTAATAATAATAACAATAATAATTAAAATAGGCTACCTCCAAAATAAGCTCCTAAAAATATAAACGCCAATGCCCAAGCTCGAACCCGAGACCTCTCGCTTAAACATCACAACACCAAACCATTATGCCACCCATCACCTTTCTATTTTAATATCTACTTTGTATTCTTATAACCCGTCTTCTGTTCGTTTTCATTTCCTAATTCTAATCATCCTCGTTTTATGTATCCCATCATGTTATTATAATCATCATCTAACGTGTTAGTTTCCAACTGCTATTCCTACTTTCGGCCCAACTGAGATTATCAGCCCACATCAATTAACCGGCCCAACATCAAAACCCAATATAAACCGTCCATTTAACGTTTAAAAAAAAATACCCGATCATATCAAAACCACTTCGTGGAGTAAGCTAGAGTATTGGTTGATATCTTGATGTCATAAAGCTTTTGTAAAGTGGATTCATTTAAATAACCACAAATTGACATCTGTGAAAAGTTTATATGATACATATCATCATGAATAAAACATAAGGTGTCCCACCCCTTCAATAATATAAAGATTTAGTTCACCGTAAAAAAATTATTGTAATGATAGTCTGAATACTCGAACCAAAAGAAAAAATATATAATAGTTTCGTCGTTTATAATAGCATCATCGTTATCATATCATCGTTGCTCTTAATAGCAAATGGTTTCGAAGGAGTAACAATAACAGGAAAATACTTCGACAAATGAGTGGTTTTCGAAACAGAAAGACTAGGGATATCCACGAGTAACACGTATAACAAAGGTGTGGCTAGTTATTCCGGTTATGTTTTGTAGAAGATAGATTAATAGTAGTAGCAATTGTGATCTCTTAATAAATGGGTTTAATGAAAAATGGTTTTTGATAAAGGTGGCGGTTTGATGGTTGAAGTGGGTTTCGATGGTTGAAGATGGTAATGGTATGGTGGTGATTTTCGAATCAAACTAGAAGAGAGATCGAGTTAGAGAGAGAGGGAGAGAGATATGGAGGTTGTTCTTGGTGGGTTATGGTTGTGGGTTCTAACTGAAACAGAGAAAAAAATTTGAATAGCAACACAAATGGGTTTAGTGGTGGTTCTAATAGTGTTGGTTTACGGTGAAGAGTGAAGGTGTAGGGTGGCGGTGGTGAAGATGTCCGGTGGTGGCCGAAGATCATGACTTTGATAGTGATCAAGGTAAGGTTGAGTGGTGAATAATGTCGAATGATGGTGGGAGATCGATTAGCAGGAAAAGATTTAAAGGTGGTGATGGCGATTGTCAAAGAAACAGAAAAATAGAGTTTAGGAGTAATAGTGGTGATGGTGGTTAGCATACGAATAAGAAAAGAAAATATAGAGGAAGGAGAGAAGAGGGTGGTATCTTTGGTGGTGATGGTTCTTGATCGTGGTTCAACAACTATGGGTGATGGTGTAGTTTGAAAGAAGAAACGATGTGGTGGTTTTTGATGATGAAAGGTGATAGTACTCGACATAAAAGAAAGAGCAGGAAGAAACAAGAAAGGAAGGTGATATAAACTTGGTTGGTGAAGTAATACGTGTATATGCATAAGTATGGTGATATAGATAGTGGGGCTCAATGGAATACAAAAACAAAACATTTGCATCAATTAAGATAATTAAACAAAAAGTGATTCAATTATCATCAATCATCAACAATTTAGCCATCGTGATTTTTAATTTATCTACCGACAGTTTAACGGGTATTATATCGCGCTCCGTTGTTAATTCAGTGGCGAATAAAAGTCTCCAGAAAAATTCTAAATTTTTACAGTAATTAACTTTCTTTATTTCGCTCATTAAGATATAAAATTCGAGCATTAACTATAAAAAAAGATATACATTAATTGTTCACTCCCAACCCCAAGTAAAATATAAAAAGTTTTAAAAATTAATAACAGGTCCTAAATACATTTTAACAAGCCTAGAACACATTTTCAAATCACCGTTTATTTTAAAATTATATATATTCATTTTTTTAACTCGTTTAGTATCGAGCGAATTACAATTGAGCGTTACTGTCGTTTACAAAATAAACTCGAAAGCATATATACATCATTTACATATATAGATACCTTTTAAGTAATAGTTATTATATTTCATTTTACATTATTAGTTCTTACAATTACGTCATACAATATTTCAATTATATTTCCAATTCACATATTTAAATATATATGTATCTGTTTACAAATAGTGGTTCGTGAATCGTCGAGAGCAGTCGAAGGTCAAATGAATTATATGAACATCTTTTTAAAATTTTCTAGACTCAACGTTACAGATTTTGCTTATCGTGTCGGAAACATATAGAGATTAGGGTTTAAATTTGGTCGGAAATTTCCGGGTCGTTACATCTATCCATTTTGTGTTTTTAAACTGTAAAATAGACAAGAGTTAGATTCATAAAAAAAATTACTTATTAATACAAGCAATTTTTACATATATCATAAAGCATAAGCACACTATATTACATATATTACACCACACGAATACAACTATCTTATTCCGACTCGCTCGTTTCTTCTTCTTCGGTTTTGGTTTGTTTTGCCAAGTTTCTAGGGATATATGATGTTCCCCTAATACGAGCCGTCGTTTTCCACATTGGTTTAGAAAAACCTGGCGGTTTAGAGGTTCCCTGGTCATTGTTACAACTTAAGGGCTTCGGGGGTTGACGATACATATAAAGTTCATCGGGGTTGGAATTAGATTTCTCTATTTTTATGACCTTTCCCTTATTATTTTCTTTAGCCTTTTTAAATTCAGTTGGGGTAATTTCTATAACATCATCGAAATTCTCGTCGGAATCTGATTCATCGGAGAATTGGTAATCCTCCCAATATTTTGCTTCCTTGGCGGAAACACCATTGACCATAATTAATCTTGGTCGGTTGGTTGAGGATTTTCTTTTACTTAACTGTTTTATTATTTCCTCCACCGGTTCTATTTCCTCCTCCGGTTCCTCCTCTTCCGGTTCTGGTTCTTCTTCGGGTTCCGACTCTTCTTCCGGTTCCTCTTCGGGAACTTGTGAATCAGTCCACGAATCATTCCAATTTATATTTGACTCTTCATTATTATTAGGTGAGTCAATGGGACTTGTTCTAGAGGTAGACATCTATCACATAATATCAAACGCGTTAAGAGATTAATATATCACATAATATTCACATGTTAAAAATATATAGTCTCCAACAAAATTTGTTAAGCAATCATTTTTCAAGTAAACACGGTCGAAGTCCAGACTCACTAATGCATCCTAACAAACTTGATAAGACACACTAATACAAAATTCTGGTTCTCTAAGACCAACGCTCTGATACCAACTGAAATGTCCCGTTCTTATTGATTAAAAACGTTCCATATTAATTGATTTCGTTGCGAGGTTTTGACCTCTATATGAGACGTTTTTCAAAGACTGCATTCATTTTTAAAACAAACCATAACCTTTATTTCATAAATAAAGGTTTAAAAAGCTTTACGTAGATTATCAAATAATGATAATCTAAAATATCCTGTTTACACATGACCATTACATAATGGTTTACAATACAAATATGTTACATCGAAATCAGTTTCTTGAATGCAGTTTTTACACAATATCATACAAACATGGACTCCAAATCTTGTCCTTATTTTAGTATGCAACAGCGGAAGCTCTTAGTATTCACCTGAGAATAAACATGCTTTAAACGTCAACAAAAATGTTGGTGAGTTATAGGTTTAACCTATATATATCAAATCGTAACAATAGACCACAAGATTTCATATTTCAATACACATCCCATACATAGAGATAAAAATCATTCATATGGTGAACACCTGGTAACCGACATTAACAAGATGCATATATATAAGAATATCCCCATCATTCCGGGACACCCTTCGGATATGATATAAATTTCGAAGTACTAAAGCATCCAGTACTTTGGATGGGGTTTGTTAGGCCCAATAGATCTATCTTTAGGATTCGCGTCAATTAGGGTGTCTGTTCCCTAATTCTTAGATTACCAGACTTAATAAAAAGGGGCATATTCGATTTCGATAATTCAACCATAGAATGTAGTTTCACGTACTTGTGTCTATTTTGTAAATCATTTATAAAACCTGCATGTATTCTCATCCCAAAAATATTAGATTTTAAAAGTGGGACTATAACTCACTTTCACAGATTTTTACTTCGTCGGGAAGTAAGACTTGGCCACTGGTTGATTCACGAACCTATAACAATATATACATATATATCAAAGTATGTTCAAAATATATTTACAACACTTTTAATATATTTTGATGTTTTAAGTTTATTAAGTCAGCTGTCCTCGTTAGTAACCTACAAGTAGTTGTCCACAGTTAGATGTACAGAAATAAATCGATAAATATTATCTTGAATCAATCCACGACCCAGTGTATACGTATCTCAGTATTGATCACAACTCAAACTATATATATTTTGGAATCAACCTCAACCCTGTATAGCTAACTCCAACATTCACATATAGAGTGTCTATGGTTGTTCCGAAATATATATAGATGTGTCGACATGATAGGTCGAAACATTGTATACGTGTCTATGGTATCTCAAGATTACATAATATACAATACAAGTTGATTAAGTTATGGTTGGAATAGATTTGTTACCAATTTTCACGTAGCTAAAATGAGAAAAATTATCCAATCTTGTTTTACCCATAACTTCTTCATTTTAAATCCGTTTTGAGTGAATCAAATTGCTATGGTTTCATATTGAACTCTATTTTATGAATCTAAACAGAAAAAGTATAGGTTTATAGTCGGAAAAATAAGTTACAAGTTGTTTTTGTAAAGGTAGTCATTTCAGTCGAAAGAACGACGTCTAGATGACCATTTTAGAAAACAAACTTCCACTTTGAGTTTAACCATAATTTTTGGATATAGTTTCATGTTCATAATAAAAATCATTTTCCCATAATAACAACTTTTAAATCAAAGTTTATCATAGTTTTTAATTAACTAACCCAAAACAGCCCGCGGTGTTACTACGACGGCGTAAATCCGGTTTTACGGTGTTTTTCGTGTTTCCAGGTTTTAAATCATTAAGTTAGCATATCATATAGATATAGAACATGTGTTTAGTTTATTTTAAAAGTCAAGTTAGAAGGATTAACTTTTATTTGCGAACAAGTTTAGAATTAACTAAACTATGTTCTAGTGATTACAAGTTTAAACCTTCGAATAAGATAGCTTTATATCTATGAATCGAATGATGTTATGAACATCATTAATACCTCAAGTTCCTTGGATAAACCTACTGGAAATGAGAAAAATAAATCTAGCTTCAAAAGATCCTTGAATGGCTTGAAAGTTCTTGAAGCAGAATCATGACACGAAAACAATTTCAAGTAAGATTTTCACTCGAAATAAGATTGTTATAGTTATAGAAATTGAATTAAAGTTTGAATATGATTATTACCTTGTATTAGAAAGATAACCTACTGTAAGTAACAAAGGTTTCTTGATCTTAGATGATTACTTGGAATGGATTTAGAAAACTTGGAAGTAAACTTGCAATCTTGGAAGTATTCTTGATTTTATGAAACTAGAACTTTTGGAATTTATGAAGAACACTTAGAACTTGAAGATAGAACTTGAGAGAGATCAATTAGATGAAGAAAATTGAAGAATGAAAGTGTTTGTAGGTGTTTTTGGTCATTGGTGTATGGATTAGATATAAAGGATATGTAATTTTGTTTTCATGTAAATAAGTCATGAATGATTACTCATATTTTTGTAATTTTATGAGATATTTCATGCTAGTTGCCAAATGATGGTTCCCACATGTGTTAGGTGACTCACATGGGCTGCTAAGAGCTGATCATTGGAGTGTATATACCAATAGTACATACATCTAAAAGCTGTGTATTGTACGAGTACGAATACGGGTGCATACGAGTAGAATTGTTGATGAAACTGAACGAGGATGTAATTATAAGCATTTTTGTTAAGTAGAAGTATTTTGATAATTATCTTGAAGTCTTTCAAAAGTGTATGAATACATATTAAAACACTACATGTATATACATTTTAACTGAGTCGTTAAGTCATCGTTAGTCGTTACATGTAAATGTTGTTTTGAAACCTTTAGGTTAACGATCTTGTTGAATGTTGTTAACCCATTGTTTATTATAACAAATGAGATGTTAAATTATTATATTATCATGATATTATGATATATAATATATCTTAGTATGATATATATACAGTTAAATGTCGTTACAACGATAATCGTTACATATATGTCTCGTTTCGAAATCATTAAGTTAGTAGTCTTATTTTTACATATGTATTTCATTGTTAATACACTTAATAATATATTTACTTATCATTTAACATAATTAACCAAGTGTATCAATATCTTAATATGATTCATATGTACCTAGTAAGACGTTGTTATAACGATAATCGTTATATATATCGTTTTCGAGTTTCTTAAATTAATAGTCTCATTTTTATGTATATAACTCATTGTTAAAATACCTAATGAGATACATACTTATAATAAAATCATGTTAACTATATATATAACCATATATATGTCATCGTATAGTTTTTACAAGTTTTAACGTTCGTGAATCACCGGTCAACTTGGGTGTTCAATTGTCTTATATGAAACCTATTTCAATTAATCAAGTCTTAACAAGTTTGATTGCTTAACATGTTGGAAACACTTAATCATGTAAATAACAATTTCATTTAATATATATATAAACATGGAAAAGTACGGGTCACTACAAAACGAACCTTTTCCCTTTGTGAGTTAATGCGGCCAAAGGACGTGCAATTAAAGAAAAACCTTCGATGAACCTACGATAGTAATCGGCGAGGCCTAAAAATTGGCGGATATGAGTAGGAGTAGTGGGGGTTTTCCACTTGCTAATGGATTCGATTTTCACGGGATCGACTTTGATACCTTGGCTACTAACAACGTGGCCAAGAAATTGAACTTCCTTCAACCAAAATTCACACTTAGAGAATTTAGCATAGTGTTGCTCCTTCCTCAAATGTTCTAGCATGAGTCGAAGATGTTGCTCATGTTCTTCTTCGCTTTTGGAATAGATCAAGATATCATCTATGAAGACGATAATGAATTTGTCTAGGTACGGCTTGCATACGTGATTCATAAGATCCATAAACACGGCAGGTGCGTTAGTTAAACCGAATGGCATCACCAGAAACACATAGTGACCATAACGAGTTCGGAATGCAGTCTTAAGTACATCGCTCTCCTTCACCCTCAACTGGTGATAACCTGATCGCAAATCAATCTTGGAGTAAATGTTGGATCCTTGCAACTGATCGAATAGATCGTCAATCCTGGGAAGGGGTACCAGTTCTTGATTGTCAACTTGTTCAGCTCTCGATAATCGATACACATGCGGAAAGATCTGTCCTTCTTCTTCTCGAACAAAACAGGTGCGCTCCAAGGCGAAGAACTTGGTCGAATAAATCCACGGTCTAACAATTCTTGTAGTTGACTCTGTAACTCTTGTAGTTCAGAAGGTGCGAGTCGATAAGGTGCGTGAGCTACAGGTGCAGCTCCTGGTACTAGATCGATCTGAAACTGCACTGATCGCGGAGAGGGTAATCCCGGAAACTCTTCTAGAAAGACTTCGAGAAATTCGTTCACAATTGGTATATCCTTCATGCTTTTCTCCTCAGCCTCCAACTTCTTCACATGTGCCAAAATAGCAAAACGCCTTTTTCTCATGACCCTTTGTGCCTTCATGCAACTAATAAGGTTTAGCTTTGGGCTACATCATTCCTCGTAAATAATTAGTGGCTCACCAGTCTCGCGAGGTATATGAAAAATCTTCTCACCACAGATAACTTCCGCCTTTACCTTGGACAGCCAGTCCATTCCGACTATCACATCAAAACTCCCCAACTTAATGGGTATCATATCAATCTCAAAATCCACACCAACTAAGTTTATTATACTTCCTCGGCCAATTTGGTCAACTTTCTCAAGTTTTCCATTGGCTACATCAACAAGATGACTCTCCTCCAAAGGAACTAATGACCAATCTATCTTAGAGCAAAAATGTCTACATACATAACTCCTATCGGCACCAGTATTAAACAAGATAGAAGCTAATAGTTTATTGATAGTGAATGTACCTGTAACCAAGTCAGGATCCTCATGGGCATATCTAGCGTTCCTGTTGAAGACTCTTCCACGTGCAGGCTCGCCATCCTTCTTTTTGTTAGGACATTCATTCTTGAAATGCCCCTGCTGTCCGCACTCAAAACACTTCCTTGGCCCATTCGGATTTGTCCTCACAGCTGGGGTGTTGATCTTACAATCTCTGTCGATGTGTCCAGTCCTTTTACACTTCTCACACACTATGTTGCAGTACCTAGTATGATGCTTATAGCATCTCTTGCACTGAGGAAAGCTACCTTTGTAGTTAGGGTTAGGGTTCCTCCAGTCTTTGTTTTCGTTAAAGTTTTCATGCCTCTTGGCTGGGTTTTAATCAAAACCTTTACCCTTGCTTCCTTCCCACTTACGTTTCCCATTACTAGCTCCCGATTCGGTTTTCAACTTCTCCGGCTCTTGGCGGGTAATTTGATTCATCAGGGTGTGCGCCATGCGCATAGCTTCTGGGACATTTGCTGGTTTCGAAGAAGTGACATTTCCCTGGATGTCCTTGGGAAGTCCCCACAGATACCATTCCAATCGCTTAAATTCAGGAGTAACCATTGTGGGACACATCAAGGCTAACTCCAAGTATCTTCGGTTATAGCCATCAAGGTCAGTTCCTACAACCTTCAGTTCCCAAAACTCCGCTTCCATTTTTTGAATTTCGGTTCTGGGGCAGTATTCCTCGATCATAGCCCTCTTAAACTCCTCCCAGGGTGTTGCATAATCTTCGTAAATTCCCTTAGCCTGGGCGAACGTATTCCACCAAGTCAAAGCGCCATCCGACAGCGTGCAGCATGCGAACTTAGTCTTGTTCACTTCGAAGTAGTTAATCACACGGTATACCGATTATAACTTTTCCAACCTTCTTGTTAAGCCAACTGGCCCTTCCGTTCCGCTGAAATTGTATGGCTTACAACACTGAAATTCCTTGTAAGTGCACCCATTCTGAATGTTCTAGTTGGCCCATGGAGCTTGTGGGTTGGCATTCGCCATAGCTGCAGCTACTCGAGCAGCTATCATCTCCTCAATTTGCGCTGCAGTGGGTGTTCCACTTGGACCTCTTCCGTTTGCCATCGATCTTCCAATCAAAAATTTTGACTCACGTCAAAATCCGTTACCCAGTAAGTAATAATGCTATAGTTGTATAGCAATTAATTACTTATTCCATGTCAGTAAGTCATATAGCAAGCACGTAATCAGGCATAATAACTACAACAGCCTAGATCATCTATAGCAGTACATAGCATGGCAATAATAATAGTATCATACCGAAGTAACATGCAATCACAAGCAGATAGTAGCATGCAGTTCCGAGAATAAGCAATAGCATACAACAAGTTCATATAGCAGTAAAAGTAAGCAGTAGCATGCAGCAGTTTTGCTGAAACAAGTAAACGAGCAAGTTGTAGATTAGTCCTATTAGTGAATCCTACTCGACTCGATCAAGACACACTAATGCAACCTAATTCCTTAAAACCAATGCTCTGATACCAAATGTGACGCCCCGTACAAAATCAACGTGTACGGATCATCAACAACAGGTCCATTACATGGTTACAACACTATATGCTATTTTAAAAACAAGTTTTGCATTCATGAAAAGATGACGTTTTTACCAACGTCAAATGTTTTACAAAAGATAACGTGTTTCTACGAATAGAAAGCATGAACATAAGTACGTGACACAAAGGTCGTTACAAAGCCATTGTTAAAATGTAACATAAGTTGTGAATGCAAAGTAAAAGTTCCATGATTGAGACATCTCTAAACAATGCAGCGGAAGTCTAACACAACGAGTCTGTAACAGCAAGTCTATAGCACCAAGACTATAACAGAAAGTCTAACAGCGGAAGCAACAACATCTAAGCACCTGAGAAATACATGCTTTAAAATGTCAACACGAATGTTGGTGAGCTATAGTTTGATTGTAATCAGCAATGTAATGTAGACCACGAGATTTCGTATTCAAAACAGTATCTCAAATCCGTATGATAAAGTATATGCTTATCCGTGGGAACTCGGTAACCAACTTAACATAAAAGTAATATATCACCCCCTAAAAGTACACTTGGCGAGTGCATATGTTCTCGAAGTATTAAACACCCGTTAAATGCTAGCGCGACTAGCCCGAGTGGGGATGTCAAACCCTATGGATCCATATCTAAGATTTGTGTGTATCGGTTCAAAAACCAATAGTTAAACGTTACCGAGCTAAGGGGAATGTTTGTGCCGTTATATCACTCACACATATATAAAGTTTAAGTACTCGTGTCTAGTATGTAAAACATAAAAAGCGCATGTATTATCAGTCCCAAAAATAGTAAAGTAGAAAGGGAGCTATAACTCATAGTGAATGTGCGGTAAAATTGATACGAAAATGTAAGCAAGTAGTTAGTCGGTTTAAACAAGTAAGTTGGCCGATCCAAAAGGTCCTCAACCTAAGTCAATGGTTACTAAGTCAGTAAATCGTCCCTAAAAGTTTAAAAGTAAATAAGTTAAGTCTTAAGTATCATCATCATCATCATCATCATCGTTATCATCATACGTAAAACATAAAGTAAGGTTTTCAACAAGAATAGAGATCGAAACAAAGGGCTGACTTCGGACAGCTGCTACGACTTCTATACAAACTAAAATAATGCGCGACCAGTGGCCAAGGCTCCGTTTGTGAGTCCTCTTACCACTATCCAATCTTCAGATTCTAAATTGATGTCGTTTGAACGTGGCAACGGTTCAAGCGCGAGTAGGTCAGAAATTTTAGCACGTCGTTACGAAGGCGTAGTGATTTTCGGAAGGCTATAAATCCCTAACCGTATATCGGATTTAGGCGAGCCTTGAACGAAAAGTCATCTAATCAAACCGAAATATCTGAAAATCAACTTTCCAGAAGTCCCAGGAGTATGATCAGACCCCAAAAAACAGAAACAAGTGCTCCGGTGGGTTTCTTGGTGCTTAATGCTTATCACGGTTCTCATCCTTGATGCGTATAAGCCTCAAGTGTACAAATCTTTGATATTTTAGCATCATTATGACGAAGTTTTAACCATCAACATACAACTAAAAGTAAAAGCTAACTTTCTACAAGTTTTGAACATCAAGGTTGTCTCTTTATTGTATAAACACAATAAAGCTTCAACCTTTGTCCTTTTGATACAAGTTTATGCATCTTCTTCATATGAGATGATGAAGACTTGATTTTTATCACCATAAAAATCATAAAAAGGTTCCAAGTAAGTGAGATCTACAATAATAACTTAGATCTTAAGTGTTAAGAAACCCTAAGCTAGATCTCAAGTGTTAAGAAACCCTAAGCTAGAAAGCTTCGATCTTTACAAGATTAATGAGACCATAAGCTAGAAAGCTAAGATCTAGTAAAAGTAATGAGATCATAAACTAAAAAGCTTAGATCTTTAACAAAATAATGAAACCCTAAGCTAGAAAGCTTGGATCTTTAATGTTCTTGAAGATCCTTAAAGCAAAAAGCTAGATCTACAAGTTACATGAAGATCATAAACACAAGTTTTGATCTTTTAACAAAATAAAGTGATCTTAAGCTTCAAAACTTAGTTCCAACAAAGTAATGAAGATTCAAAGCTAAAAAGATTGAATCTTTCATGTTCTTGAAGATTCCAAATCAAAGTTTGAATCTACAAGATGTAACAAGAATCAAAAAGCTAAAAGGCTTGATCTTATGATGATGATGATGTCGTGATTAAGAAGAGAAGAAGAATAAGAAAATTTAAAACTTACAATTTTAGTGTGAGAAAGACTAGAGAGAAAATTAGAGAGCAAGTGTGTGTAAAATGATAATGAGATCAAGTGTGAAATGGGTGAAATAGGCTTGATATTTGTAGTGGTGGTGGGTTGGTATAGCCGACGGCCTAAAGGGGGATAAGGGGGGACAAACTTTGCTTTTTGCATGGTGGTGGTCAAAAGGTGGTGCTGGGATCCCATACAACATGTGTAGTAATGGTTAACAAAAATGCTAGTATGTTGGCTCATTTTAATGGGTTTTTGTCCTACATATTATTAGGTCATAAATCCATTAAAGTTGGGCTAATTTAATGGTCTATTAGCTAGAGTATGGTGGGCTTAAGTCCATTAAGGTAAAAATCCAATAGGACTAACTAGTGTGCATTAGTAAATTACTAAGCGTAATTAAGCAATCAATAAGCCAAGTAATTGTCATTAGAAAATAACAATTAGTTTTACGTAGTCATAATATTCCAATTATGACAAAAGTTAAACGTGTACCAAGTAGGTAGCTCACTTTAAACGACAAGTGACACTAACGGTCATAAAAGCATTCGGGGATCAAGTTAAGTAACTAAGTACTTACTAACACGTTTTAAATTATAAATGAAGGTAATTAACATGAATTAAGATCCCAGAATATAATATATCTCAGTACGCACAAATCCGCAGTTTCTTGAAAATAATAAGCACAAATATAAGTTGAAAAATTCGGGTCATTACAGGGTACCCCGGGTAAACACCTCGGGTGAGCCATTTTGCCTTGTTTTTCACTTATTTGCTGGATTGAAACTTGATTTCCGGAACCGTAACTTGTCTTTCACCATTTTCACTCTATTTTCTTCGTTTTAGTCTATTTTCTCTAATTCTTCTCGCATCGTCTTTATAATCACTTGATCTACAATATAAAGCAAATAAATATTTAAATCTTCAATGAAGTTAAATAGTAGATTATTTTTAGGCTAAATATCGAGTGTAAAAATGTAACTTTTTGGCCGATATCAAGTATCTTACACTTAGACTTTGTTTTTCTTCAAGTAAGCCTTTGAACTTTAAACTCTTGGGTGTTTCGTTCAATTTGGTGAAGTGGTTCTACTATTTGAGATGAAAGAGCGAACACGCGGTTTATTATCTTTGTTAGTATCGAATGTATCTCTCCATGCACCCATCATCATAAGCTTGATCAAGGCTCAATTCTCCATTACATTGGTGAAAGTGGTTTTAATTATAATTCCTATGATATTCCCATGAAAAAAATTCTTATTTGAAAGGTGAAGTGATATTCTTGGATGGTGGTGGATGGTAATCTTGACCTTCGGGGGTTTTATCTGGGATAAATAGAGTGCTTGTTGTTTTTTGTTTTTGTTGAAGCATGATCGGGTAGACTCTTCAGTATTTACTGGAATTTTCATTCGAGCATCCCTTTCTTTGAACTTCTTAATTCATATTTTCAGAGCTTCTTTTTATAGATTATGTTTCTCTTCTCAAAATCTTGAAAGTAAATTTTTTCTTTCGCTCAGAATGAGAAACGAGTTTTTAGAAAGAAAATTATCAACGGGATTATCGTAGTTTGCTAATGGATAACATATTTTTTTTATAAAAAAATGCAACCACAAGGACGTCAAGTAAATTAATATCTTTGGGAAAAGACATATTGCCATGATATGATATAAATAAGTTAACACCATTACCAACTGTCACTATTTTATACCTGGTATACGGAACAAAGGAGTCAAGTGAAGAGGTTGATGGTGTCATATCTGTCATGGCACCAGAGTCAACATATCAATGATGCGAGTTTTTTGTCACATGCCAATTAGAGTGAAACACCTTACCTAAGTTTGAATTCATTGAAGGAGTGCAAGTAGCATAAGAAAACTCCGGGAAAGAAGATGCATAGTTCCCATTTATTCGACATAATTAACAGTGCGTATTTCTTCGGACACGTCCTCTTCCATTCGAATTATTACAACCGCGACCTGCAAAGCTGTGACCCCTCCCCACGAGAGGTGCAAGTTGTGCCTCGGTTGTTATCAGAATTTGAACGAGCTATGAAGGCAGGTTGAGTAGGTGAAGCTGTTTGAACCAAGTTTAAGAATACTTCGTGACTCATAGATTAAGAGTAGAGATCACGAAAAGTAAGTCGAGGTTTGATAGCCCGTTGCATTGTGGAGAGTTTCGAACGAGGGTCCAAGACCGCAAAGAAAGTAGTGACTTTTATCAACATCATCCACTAGATATCCAATAGCAGCAAGTTGGACACACATGGTTTTAAACTTCTGACCAAAACCAGATACACTGGACATGTCTTTTTGAAGAACACAAATGGAATCCATGAGAGTACGAATCATGTCCAACAAGTCATGAATGTAAAACTCTTCAAGGGCAAGCCATACATTATGATCACTTTTGAGCTCCAACACAGCGGACAGAGATTCTGTAGAGAGTGAAGATTGTAGCATGATAAGGTGCACGCTGATCCGTTTAGCGCCAAGTAAATATAGCGGAATTGAGAGATGTTTCCCCACTAAAAATATTGGTGGGTGATGGATCCGGTAAGGTTCCATCAACATAGGGCATTACCTTATGATAAGATAAAAGTGGTAATAATTGATGCCTCCATAATAAATAATTGGAGGAGGTTAGTTTGATCGTAATCATGTGCAGAAACTTATTAAGTGATAACGATCCATCGGTGGATCAAGAAGTAGATGACACCATGAATGATATTCTAGAGCTGAAGAAAAGAAGAAAACAAAGTGAAGAAGAGAAGGATCGGGGATTTAGGCTGATACCCAGTAAGTGTTGAATAAATCACACCCTTTAGAGTTTGCTATTGATCATATTTATAATACAGATTATAAGGGTTTGAGATAATCCTAAATACAACAAGTATCTTAATTACAACGAAAGTAAATCTATCTATTATTTATACATATGCCATTTGTAAGTAAGTAGAGGGGGTGAATAGTTACTTGGTGCGATTTTTAAAACTTTTTCGATTTAGAACTTGAGATTACTATAGTGTGATTTGATTAGTTTGTTCACAAGTAAAGTAAATGCAAAGATAAGGGATAAGAGAACCAACACGAAGATTTATAGTGCTTCGGGAAGATGCTAACTAATCTTCCTTAATCCACTCCTCAATTCTAACGAATTGAGAGTTAGTTTCACTATGATGCTCCAAACTCAGTGGAGTGTTAGGATACAACACTAGCTCCTTGATAAGCCACAACGCATGAACCCTTACGTCCCTTTGAAGAATTCACAATCACCAAATGCTCTTACCACAAGACCCTAATGCTTCCTCTAAGTGAAACCTCACCTATCTTTTAGATCCCTTTAAGAAGATAGTTTACAAGTAAACTCACAACTAAGCTTACAATCACTCTTGCTTGAATCACTCTAAATAGATTACAATAATATTCGAATGATATCAGTAAATGTATGAAAATGTAAGTGCAAGAGGTGAGTCTTCAAGTGCTTTAAGGTTTAGCTTTTATAGGGAAGAGAAAATCAAACCCGGCTAACTGTGGCTCACCTCACTGTCGACCGTAGATCGACCGTGCAGGCCTCTGAACTCTAAATTTTTTGCCGTTTGAGATCTTTAACTTTGTCAGTTTCCTTATTGGATGGCTGCAATTAGATGCAAATACATCTGAAAATACCTGCACTACCCCTTTTATCTTGGATGTATTCTTTGAGGTTGACTTTGGCTTAAAAGATGAAAGTCCCATTGTACTAGTGGTGTGTCATTGATTTCCCTTTAAGGCATATGCAGAATTTTGATCCCTTGATAACCATAAGCATCCAAAATTTAAGTCACAAGTCTTTAAGGCTTTGTCAACATTAGTTTTGCAAGTATATGCATTCATTGGTTACTTGCAACCTTCCAAATTAGACCGACTTGTTTTTACATGAAGACTTTCGGGAGTTTACACTAAACTCATATTAAGCATGTAAGCAATGCTTAATGATTAATCAATTGGAGAGCTTCTCTTTAGTTGGGACTTTAATGACCATATTAAATATTTCATTACTTTTAATTTAGATTTAAAAAGATAACTTTTGAAAAAGAACTTATAACCATACTTGTTTGTTTAACATTAATCAAAAGCTAAAAGTGTCATTAAGACGTCATTAAGTGTGATTAACCAAGATTAGTGTTTAGTGGGGTTTTGTAAATTATAGATGCCCCGAAGTAGTCAAACAATTTTCGATCAAAATTTCGGACAGAGGAAACTGTGGTCAACCCACGACTGATCGTGGAGTCGACCGTGCATCTTGTTTAATAGAACCAAGGTACAGGGCATCCCACGGTCTGACATGCGGTCGACCGTGGACCCAACCATGCTCCTCCAGTGTTTTTTAAATGACTCTTTTTGACTTATCTCTTTTATGTGTTGGTCGTTTGATATATATTGTGTAGGCTTGTGAACTTGTGTTATTCTATATGTTGTTTAAGCACATAAGACTTTGGTGTCATCATCAAAACAAAGTGGTTAACATTTGAATATTATTATTGGATCACTAACCAACATTCTCCCCCTTTTTAATGATGACAAACCTATGTAAGTGTGCTTAAGCGTACAATACAACATATGTGTTAACGTCACTTACCATACACTTTCTCCCCCTTTTGTTGAAGCAAAAAAGGTTAGCTCCCCCTAGAACTAAGCGTGCCTTAGAGTAGTGCTCCCCCTTGAACCTTACACATCGGTTGATGATATAGCTCCCCCTTGAGATGTGTAATATAAGAATCATATAAAAAGGATTAGTACACACATAAGTCATAATAAGAGTACATAACACATTAAACAGCATAAATCTTAATCATAGAATAGTTAACATAACTACCCGCCCTTAATATTATCCTAACCAATATTTCAAAGATAATTGGCATTGGTACTGACGGCATCAGAGATTGCGGAGTCCTCAGAGTTGGATGAGAGAATTGTGATAGGAGTGGCAATCCAAAAGGTAAGTGGAGTGGTTGACACGAAGCTAAGAACCTCTAGAGGAGTTATCATACCTAAGTGTCGAAAGATACGATTGAGATGAATAGAGTAGTGAAGTGGATGGTTAGGAAGGTTACGAAGATTGCTCATTCGTTGAGTTACGATGAAGGTTAAGTTTATGGCATCGTTTGATAATAAGGACCAGAGAATGGCTACTTCAGTTCCTGAGAGATGATCGACGGAAGTTTCCCTACAAAAAATGTTGTGCCAGATGACGGTTAAGAGGAGTTAAAGATCATGACGTATCTCGGAGTCTCGAACGCGGATGCGGTGATTGAGATTATCATGTACATCCGAGTGAGTGATGGTGGATAGTAATAGTTATGTGGGGTATGTTGGGTGCAAAGATCTAAGATCGGTTCAAGGAGTGTAGAAGTTGCGAGCTTGTGAGGGAATCCTCATAACCGAGGCAAAGTACGAGAGAGGTCAAGTGTGAATCTTATTACCAAGTTGAAATTTGACTTGATTTGGGTTGACAAGTTCAAAATTTGCATAAAAATTTCAGATAAGGGGTGGATAGATGACCTCATCTAGATTTAAGAAAGAGAAACATTCTTTTTGAGTGAATGTTGTTTGAAGGTTTGGAAATTCATCATAGTGAACACATCTTTCTTCAAAAAGCGTTCGAGTTTCCATTTGTTCTTGGTGATATGCCACACACTATCTTCGTATGTTCGTCATTTCCTAGGAGCGTGAACATTTTAGAAAGAAAGTCATGTTTGCAACATGATTTTGAAAACCTATATGTTAAACATGTGTCAATTAATTCTTGTCTAGACGCATTTTTGAAAACAAATGAGTTGTGCCATTTTGAAAGATAGACAAGTTTCATCATTTCATTTTATGTTTTCCAATGTTTGATAAGTATCATAAGATTGATATTTATCATAAGTGCTTGGTCAAATATTTTTGTGTGCATGAGTGGTTTTCAAAAACAATTTGTATGAATTATGCAAAAATTCCTACTTAGCACTCTATTAGTTAAGATCTTTACAAAGTGGCTTTCGCATAATTAATAAGTTATGCATCAAAACAAGTGTTCCTATTAGTATGAAAGATGCCAAAAATATTCACATGTGAGATTATGCAAATAGTAAAAGATCACATGAGAAAATTTTGAAAGTAAGCAAGATTAAAAAGTTTTGAATGCTTACCTTTGAAGACCACTAGATGTTGGAGAGAAGAGAGACAATGAAATCTGGAATCAAGTGGTTGGGGTTTAAGAATGAGTGGGGTTGGTGAAAAAGTGATTGAGATAATAAAGATGGTGAGGAAAAGACAAAACAGCCATCACCTGTTGTGCGGTCGAGGCCATGGTCGACTGTGCTTCGGCCGAACGGATTTAGTGGGATTGATTTCATTAAGAAACAAGTTCCATCATCCCCAACTCATTCCTAATTAGAGTGAATGTCTCCTTTTTAAGAGGCTTAGTAAAGATATCGGCAATATTTTCTAAGGAGTCTACTTTATCAATCACAATATTACCCTTTTGGACATGATCACGTAAAAAGTTGTGCCTAATGTCTATGTGTTTAGTCCTAGAGTGTAATATTTGATTCTTAGATAGGTCTATAACACTCTTATTATCACAACAAATAGGTATTTCAGAAGATATGATACTGATATCGGCTAAAAAGTCACGTTTTTACCCCCAATATTAGCCTCATTTATGATAAAGTAATTGACTTTATCATCTAAATAAGCATTTATTTTTTTCATTTGGTAGATTATGTCATTACGAAGGCTATATTTCAAGAAACACTAAAAACGGATGAAAAACGGAAGAAAACGAGCAAAACCGGCTAAGACGATTAACTCGCGTTTAAATAACTTATTTTATAATTTTTTGGAAAAGTTTATTTACTTAATCTCATGTTATCGAATATTTACAAACACGTCGGCACAAGAATCGTCACTAACAGAGCTAAAACGAATATTATAGAGCGAAAACGGTGAAAGACAAGTTACGATCCAGCAAACGGCCTGCCATAAGAGAAAATGGCCTGCCAGCTTACGGGCATCAAAAACGGCTTGCCCTGTCAAACGGCCTGCCGAAATGGCTTGCCAGTATGATAAACGGCCTGCCAGCCGTTTGCCAGCCATTTTTCAGCAAAAAATCCTCCTTGCCGTCATACCTGCTGTACCACTTGCCAGGGTTTTTTAGTAACTTATTTACAACTTTGTCACCAAGTATTTTCTATAAATGGGGGGCTTCATCCTACCATTTCAACACACACTTTCTTCACTTCTCTCTAAAATATCTCTCTATTGTCGCTCTCTAGTGATCAGTAGAAGATTAGTTCTCTATCTAATTTCTCTCTCTAGATTCTAGATTGAGAAAAATACAGAGATTAGAAAAATAATTATCTCTCTATTGTCGCTCTCTAGTGATCAATAGGAGATTAGTATGTAGTTACTAGTAGAAGCTATCAAGCATTGTAATGCTATGGATATTATGAAGAAATACAAGTGTTATTCTTCCGACATTATTCGGTAACATCTATCCTTTCTTTTATTAATTTATTATAATATTCTTGTTTGATGTTTGTGATTTATTAATATTAGAAATGCTTGTTGCCATGATGTGTGAGTAATTGCTTGATTGTTTGCATTATTTAATAATGTTAGTTAGGGATGATTATCGTTTCGTACTCGCTTTCTGTCTATGATATTAAACCTCGTTATTATTGTCCTTTGATATCGGCTAAAAAGTCAAGTTTTTACCCCCGATATTAGCCCCATTTATGATAAAATAATTGACTTTATCATCTAAATAAGCATTTATTTGCTTCATTTGGTAGATTATGTCATTACGAAGGCTATGTTTCAAGAATCACCAAAAACGGATGAAAAACAGGGAAAATGAGCAAAACCGGCTAAGACGATTAACTCGCGTTTAAATAACTTATTTTATAATTTTTGTAAAAAGTTTATTTAATTAATCTCATGTTGTATGATATTTAATTACGAATGTGTGGGCGCAAGAATCGTCAGAAACGGAGTTAAAACGAAGATTCTAGAGCGAAAACGGTGAAAGACAAGTTACGATCCAGCAAACGGCTTGCCAAACGGCCCGACATAAGGGAAAATGGCCTGTCAGCAAACGGGCACCAAAAATGGCTTACCCTGGCAAACGGCCTGCCAAACGGCCTGCCAGCTGTTTGTCAGGAAAATTTTACCTATTTAAAGAGATTTTTGCATTCATTTCAACACACACCTTTCTTCACTTCTCTCTCTAAAACATCTCTCTACAATCGCTCTCTAGTGATCTATAGGAGATTAGTTCTCCTCTAATTTCTCTCTCTAGATTCTAGAGAGAAAAGTACAGAGATTAGGAAATGTAATTATCTCTCTATTATCGCTTTCTAGTGATCAATAGGAGATTAGTATGTAGTTACTAGTAGAAGCTATCAAGCATTGTAATGCTATGGATATTATGAAGAAATACAAGTGTTATTCTTCCGACATTATTCGGTAACATCTATCCTTTCTTTTATTAATTTATTATAATATTCTTGTTTGATGTTTGTGATTTATTAATATTAGAAATGCTTGTTGCCATGATGTGTGAGTAATTGCTTGATTGTTTTCCATGATTTAATAATGTTAGTTAGGGATGATTTTCGTTTTGTACTCACTTTTTGTCTATGATATTAAACCTCGTTATTATCGTCCTTCCACCAATAAATGTGATTAAAACCTTTTATAAAGTCGATAATTATAAGGTAATTAATTATCTGTGTTTATACATTGGTCATGGTATGAACCCATTGAAAATACTATAAAGTACATGGGGAATTATCGTAGGACCAGATCAATGTAGTGACCCGAACTTTTCCATGTTTATATATATTAATTGAGATTGATATTTACATGATTAAATGTTTCCAACATGTTAAGAAATCAAACTTGTTAAGACTTGATTAATTAAAATATGTTTCATATAGACAATTGACCACCCAAGTTGACCGGTGATTCACGAACGTTAAAACTTGTAAAAACTATATGATGACATATATATGGATATATATATAGTTAATATGATACTATGATAAGTAAACATATCATTAAGTATATTAACAATGAACTACATATGTAAAAACAAGACTACTAACTTAATGATTTTTAAACGAGACATATATGTAACGATTATCGTTGTAAAGACATTTAATGTATATATATCATATTAAGAGATACTCATACATGATAATATCATGATAATATAATAATTTAAAATCTCATTTGATATTATAAACATTGGGTTAACAACATTTAACAAGATCGTTAACCTAAAGGTTTCAAAACAACACTTACATGTAACGACTAACGATGACTTAACGACTCAGTTAAAATGTATATACATGTAGTGTTTTAATATGTATTTATACAATTTTGAAAGACTTCAATACACTTATCAAAATACTTCTACTTAACAAAAATGCTTACAATTACATCCTCGTTCAGTTTCATCAACAATTCTACTCGTATGCACCCGTATTCGTACTCGTACAATACACAGCTTTTAGATGTATGTACTATTGGTATATACACTCCAATGATCAGCTCTTAGCAGCACATGTGAGTCACCTAACACATGTGGGAACCATCATTTGGCAACTAGCATGAAATATCTCATAAAATTACAAAAATATGAGTAATCATTCATGACTTATTTACATGAAAACAAAATTACATATCCTTTATATCTAATCCATACACCAACGACCAAAAACACCTACAAACACTTTCATTCTTCAATTTTCTTCATCTAATTGATCTCTCTCTAGTTCTATCTTCAAGTTCTAAGTGTTCTTCATATATTCTACAAGTTCTAGTTACATAAAATCAAGAATACTTTCAAGTTTGCTAGCTCACTTCCAATCTTGTAAGGTGATCATCCAACCTCAAGAAATCTTTATTTATTACAGTAGGTTATCATTCTAATACAAGGTATTAATCATATTCAAACTTTGGTTCAATTTCTATAACTATAACAATCTTATTTCAAGTGATGATCTTACTTGAACTTGTTTTCGTGTCATGATTCTGCTTCAAGAACTTCGAGCCATCCAAGGATCCGTTGAAGCTAGATCCATTTTCCTATTTTCCAGTAGGTTTATCCAAGGAACTTAAGGTAGTAATGATGTTCATAACATCATTCGATTCATACATATAAAGCTATCTTATTCGAAGGTTTAAACTTGTAATCACTAGAACATAGTTTAGTTAATTCTAAACTTGTTCGCAAACAAAAGTTAATCCTTCTAACTTGACTTTTAAAATCAACTAAACACATGTTCTATATCGATATGATATGCTAACTTAATGATTTAAAACCTGGAAACACGAAAAACACCGTAAAACCGGATTTAAACCGTCGTAGTAACACTGCGGGCTGTTTTGGGTTAGTTAATTAAAAACTATGATAAACTTTGATTTAAAAGTTGTTATTCTAAGAAAATGATTTTTATTATGAACATGAAACTATATCCAAAAATTATGGTTAAACTCAAAGTGGAAGTATGTTTTCTAAAATGGTCATCTAGACGTCGTTCTTTCGACTGAAATGACTACCTTTACAAAAACGACTTGTAACTTATTTTTCCGACTATAAACCTATAATTTTTCTGTTTAGATTCATAAAATAGAGTTCAATATGAAACCATAGCAATTTGATTCACTCAAAACGGATTTAAAATGAAGAAGTTATGGGTAAAACAAGATTGGATAATTTTTCTCGTTTTAGCTACGTGAAAATTGGTAACAAATCTATTCCAACCATAACTTAATCAACTTGTATTGTATATTATGTAATCTTGAGATACCATAGACACGTATACAATGTTTCGACCTATCATGTCGACACATCTATATATATTTCGGAACAACCATAGACACTCTATATGTGAATGTTGGAGTTAGCTATACAGGGTTGAGGTTGATTCCAAAATATATATAGTTTGAGTTGTGATCAATACTGAGATACGTATACACTGGGTCATGGATTGATTCAAGATAATATTTATCGATTTATTTCTGTACATCTAACTGTGGACAACTAGTTGTAGGTTACTAACGAGGACAGCTGACTTAATAAAATTAAAACATCAAAATATATTAAAAGTGTTGTAAATATATTTTGAACATACTTTGATATATATGTATATATTGTTATAGGTTCGTGAATCAACCAGTGGCCAAGTCTTAATTCCCGACGAAGTAAAAATCTGTGAAAGTGAGTTATAGTCCCACTTTTAAAATCTAATATTTTTTGGATGAGAATACATGCAGGTTTTATAAATGATTTACAAAATAGACACAAGTACGTGAAACTACATTCTATGGTTGAATTATCGAAATCGAATATGCCCCTTTTTATTAAGTCTGGTAATCTAAGAATTAGGGAACAGACACCCTAATTGACACGAATCCTAAAGATAGATCTATTGGGCCTAACAAACCCCATCCAAAGTACCGGATGCTTTAGTACTTCGAAATTTATATCATATCCGAAGGGTGTCCCAGAATGATGGGGATATTCTTATATATGCATCTTGTTAATGTCGGTTACCAGGTGTTCACCATATGAATGATTTTTATCTCTATGTATGGGATGTGTATTGAAATATGAAATCTTGTGGTCTATTATTATGATTTGATATATATAGGTTAAACCTATAACTCACCAACATTTTTGTTGACATTTTAAGCATGTTTATTCTCAGGTGATTATTAAGAGCTTCCGCTGTCGCATACTTAAATAAGGACGAGATTTGGAGTCCATGCTTGTATGATATTGTGTAAAAACTGCATTCAAGAAACTTATTTTGTTGTAACATATTTGTATTGTAAACCATTATGTAATGGTCGTGTGTAAACTGGATATTTTAGATTATCATTATTTGATAATCTACGTAAAGCTTTTTAAAACCTTTATCTATGAAATAAAGGTTATGGTTTGTTTTAAAAATGAATGCAGTCTTTGAAAAACGTCTCATATAGAGGTCAAAACCTCGCAACGAAATCAATTAATATGGAACGTTTTTAATCAATAAGAACGGGACATTTCAGTTGGTATCCGAGCGTTGGTCTTAGAGAACCAGAATTTTGCATTAGTGTGTCTTATCGAGTTTGTTAGGATGCATTAGTGAGTCTGGACTTCAACCGTGTTTACTTGAAAAATGATTGCTTAACAAATTTTGTTGGAACTATATATTTTTAACATGTGAATATTATGTGATATATTAATCTCTTAACACGTTTGATATTATGTGATAGATGTCTACCTCTAGAACAAGTCCCATTGACTCACCTAATAATAATGAAGAGTCAAATGTAAATTGGAATGATTCGTGGACTGATTCACAAGTTCCCGAAGAGGAACCGGAAGAAGAGTCGGAACCAGAAGAAGAATCGGAACCGGAAGAAGAATCGGAACCGGATGAAGAAATAGAACCAGTGGGGGAAATAATAAAACGGTTAAGTAAAAGAAAATCTTCAACCAACCGACCAAGGTTAATTATGGTCAATGGTGTTTCCGCCAAGGAAGCAAAATATTGGGAGGATTACCAATTCTCCGATGAATCGGATTCTGACGAGAATTCCGATGATGTTATAGAAATTACCCCAACTGAATTTAAAAAGGCAAAAGAAAATAATAAGGGAAAGGGCATAAAAATAGAGAAATCTAATTCCAACCCTGATGAACTTTATATGTATTGTCAACCCCCGAAGTCCTTAAGTTGTAACAATGACCCGGGAACCTCTAAACCACCAGGTTTTTCTAAACCAATGTGGAAAACGACGGTTCGTATTAGGGGAACATCATATATCCCTAGAAACTTGGCAAAACGAACCAAAACCGAAGAAGAAGAAACAAGCGAGTCGGAATAAGATAGTTGTATTCGTGTGGTGTAATATATGTAATATAGTGTGCTTATGCTTTATGATATATGTAAAAATTGCTTGTATTAATAAGTTTTTTTTTTTATGAATCTAACTCTTGTCTATTTTACAGAATAAAAACACAAAATGGATAGACAACCCAATATTTTAAGAGACCTACCCGGAGACATGATTGATGAAATCTTGTCTAGAGTCGGTCAGAATTCTTCGGCACAACTATTTAAGGCAAGATCAGTTTGTAAGACATTCGAAGAACGTTCCAAGAATGCCTTGGTTTATAAAAGGCTTTCGTTCGAAAGATGGGGGATATCACATTGGGAAATCCATAAGTTACGATGTGTTTACTTTGACGCATATATTGCGGGGAACCCAAATGCTATTTTACGCAATGGGTTAAGAAATTATTTTGACTCAATATATCCGAATATTGGACTTCGTGATTTAGAAAAAGCGGCTAACATGCAACATAAAGAAGCATGTTATGCTTACGGATTAGTAATGTTCGCTTCTCACCAAAGTGAGAACAAGAACATCGGGCTACAACTATTAAACAAAACGTTTCCACAAGTGACGGAGTCGGTAATTGGGGTAAGAAATGAGGTTTTTAGATTGTTACGGGACTGTTGGACATTACGTAACCCTCGTCCCTTTGACGACGTTACAACACGCTGTCTTATCAAAGGCCATAACGGTTATGTTCCACAAGACCAAGGATGGGAAGTAATCCTAGTAAAACCAGAATGCATGACTTGTTTCTGGACGTATGAATTACGTATCTTTATTGCCTTTGCTGAACGACTTGTGTACTAGCTAGAATTATCTTCACAACCATCTTGTATCAAATTTATTGTGTGCTATATTTCATGCTATATGTAAAATAAGCGGTATTGTAAGTTTGTAAAATATTGTGTAAAAGTTTGAACGCAAAATATTATTATAATCAGTTTTTCATATAGAATTGTAGTAGTTGAATAGTATATTAGCTACTAAGTATGAACTTAACGGGTAGGTACTACCCGAATTTAAACTTATAAAACGCTAATATGAAGAAAAAGCTTTTATAAATGAGTTCATATTATGCTACGAAATACTATTAACTACTCTTAATATTCTGTATGATTAACTTGTTCCATTTGACTATTTTGAAGGAAATGGCACCGACTACTCGACACACCGTGAATATGAATGAAGAGGAATTCCGTACTTTTCTAGCTTCAAACATAGCCGCAGTACAGGCTGCGCTACATACCAACAATAACCTTGGATCTAGCAGTACAGGAAATCGTGTAGGATGCACCTACAAAGAATTCACTGCCTGCAAACCTTTGGAATTTGATGGAACCGAAGGACCGATCGGATTGAAACGGTGGACCGAGAAGGTCGAATCTGTGTTTGCCATAAGTAAGTGTACTGAAGAGGACAAAGTGAAGTACGCTACGCATACCTTCACAGGTTCTGCGTTAACATGGTGGAATACCTATCTAGAGCAAGTGGGACAAGACGATACGTACGCACTACCGTGGTCAGCATTCAAGCACTTGATGAACGAGAAGTACCGTCCCAGAACCGAGGTCAATAAGCTCAAGACAGAACTTAGAGGGTTACGAACCCAAGGATTTGATATTACCACGTACGAAAGACGATTCACAGAATTGTGCCTATTGTGTCCGGGAGCATTCGAAGATGAGGAAGAGAAGATCGACGCGTTTGTGAAAGGATTACCGGAAAGAATCCAAGAAGATATAAGTTCACACGAGCCCACCTCCATACAACAGGCATGTAGAATGGCTCACAAACTAGTGAACCAGATTGAAGAAAGAATTAAAGAACAGACTGCTGAAGAGGCCAATGTGAAGCAAGTCAAAAGAAAGTGGGAGGAAAACGGTGATAAGAATCACCAATACAACAACAACAGCAATTACAACAATAATCGCAACAATTATACCAACAATCGCAACATCAATCACAACTACAACAAACGGCCCAACAACAACAACAACAACTACAAAAATCATCCCAACAACAATAATAACCGCAACAACAACAACAACAACAATCAGAAGCAGCTATGCCAAAGGTGTGAAAAGTATCACTCGGGGTTCTGCACCAAATTTTGCAACAAGTGTAAAAGAAATGGTCATAGCGCGGCGAAGTGTGAGGTCTACGGACCAGGGGTTAATAGAACGAAAGGAACAAATGGTGTCGGAACGAGTAATGGTGGAGCAAGTAGTGTCGGAGCAAGTTATGCCAATGTAGTTTGTTATAAATGTGGAAAACCGGGCCACATTATTAGAAATTGCCCGAGCCAGGAGAACACGAATGGACAAGGCCGCAGAAGAGTTTTCAATATTAATGCGGCAGAGGCACAGGAAGACCCGGAGCTTGTTACGAGTACGTCTCTTATTGACAATAAATCTGCTTACGTTTTATTTGATTCGGGTGCGGATAGAAGCTATATGAGTAGAGATTTTTGTGCTAAATTAAGTTGTCCATTGACGCCTTTGGATAGTAAATTTTTACTCGAATTAGCAAATGGTAAATTAATTTTAGCAGATAATATATGTCGGAATCGAGAAATTAAACTGGTTAGCGAAACATTTAAGATTGATTTGATACCAGTAGAGTTAGGGAGTTTTGATGTGATAATCGGTATGGACTGGTTGAAAGAAGTGAAAGCAGAGATCGTTTGTTACAAAAATGCAATTCGCATTATACGAGAAAAAGGAAAACCCTTAATGGTGTACGGAGAAAAGGGCAACACGAAGCTACATCTTATTAGTAATTTGAAGGCACAAAAACTAATAAGAAAAGGTTGCTATGCTGTTCTAGCACACGTCGAGAAAGTACAAACTGAAGAAAAGAGCATCAATGATGTTCCCATTGCAAAAGAATTTCCCGATGTATTTCCGAAAGAATTACCGGGATTACCCCCACATCGATCCGTTGAATTTCAAATAGATCTTGTACCAGGAGCTGCACCAATAGCTCGTGCTCCTTACAGACTCGCACCAAGCGAGATGAAAGAACTGCAAAGCCAATTACAAGAACTTTTAGAGCGTGGTTTCATTCGACCAAGCACATCACCGTGGGGAGCTCCTGTTTTGTTTGTCAAGAAGAAAGATGGTACATTCAGGTTGTGTATCGACTACCGAGAGTTGAACAAACTTACCATCAAGAACTGCTACCCACTACCGAGAATCGACGACTTATTTGATCAACTACAAGGCTCTTCTGTTTATTCAAAGATTGACTTACGTTCTGGGTATCATCAAATGCGGGTGAAAGAAGATGATATTCCAAAGACTGCTTTCAGAACATGTTACGGTCATTACGAGTTTATGGTCATGCCGTTTGGTTTAACTAATGCACTAGCTGTGTTCATGGACCTTATGAACCGAGTGTGTGGACCATACCTTGACAAGTTTGTCATTATTTTCATTGATGACATACTTATTTACTCAAAGAATGACCAAGAACACGGTTAACATTTGAGAAAGGTGTTAGAAGTATTGAGGAAGGAAGAATTGTACGCTAAGTTTTCAAAGTGTGCATTTTGGTTGGAAGAAGTTCAATTCCTCGGTCACATAGTGAACAAAGAAGGTATTAAGGTGGATCCGGCAAAGATAGAAACTGTTGAAAAGTGGGAAACCCCGAAAACTCCGAAACACATACGCCAGTTTTTAGGACTAGCTGGTTACTACAGAAGGTTCATCCAAGACTTTTCCAGAATAGCAAAACCCTTGACTGCATTAACGCATAAAGGGAAGAAATTTGAATGGAATGATGAACAAGAGAAAGCGTTTCAGTTATTGAAGAAAAAGCTAACTACGGCACCTATATTGTCATTGCCTGAAGGGAATGATGATTTTGTGATTTATTGTGACGCATCAAAGCAAGGTCTCGGTTGTGTATTAATTCAACGAATGAAGGTGATTGCTTATGCGTCTAGACAATTGAAGATTCACGAACAAAATTATACGACGCATGATTTGGAATTAGGCGCGGTTGTTTTTGCATTAAAGACTTGGAGGCACTACTTATATGGGGTCAAAAGTATTATATATATCGACCACAAAAGTCTTCAACACATATTTAATCAGAAACAACTGAATATGAGGCAGCGTAGGTGGATTGAATTATTGAATGATTACGACTTTGAGATTCGTTACCACCCGGAGAAGGCAAATGTGGTAGCCGATGCCTTGAGCAGGAAGGACAGAGAACCCATTCGAGTAAAATCTATGAATATAATGATTCATAATAACCTTACTACTCAAATAAAGGAGGCGCAACAAGGAGTTTTAAAACAGGGAAATTTAAAGGATGAAATACCCAAAGGATCGGAGAAGCATCTTAATATTCGGGAAGACGGAACCCGGTATAGGGCTGAAAGGATTTGGGTACCAAAATTTGGAGATATGAGAGAAATGGTACTTAGAGAAGCTCATAAAACCAGATACTCAATACATCCTGGAACGGGGAAGATGTACAAGGATCTCAAGAAACATTTTTGGTGGCCAGGTATGAAAGCCGATGTTGCTAAATACGTAGGAGAATGTTTGACGTGTTCTAAGGTCAAAGCTGAGCATCAGAAACCATCAGGTCTACTTCAACAACCCGAAATCCCGAAATGGAAATGGGAAAACATTACCATGGATTTCATCACTAAATTGCCAAGGACTGCAAGTGGTTTTGATACTATCTGGGTAATAGTTGATCGTCTCACCAAATCAGCACACTTCCTGCCAATAAGAGAAGATGACAAGATGGAGAAGTTAGCACGACTGTATTTGAAGGAAGTCGTCTCCAGACATGGAATACCAATCTCTATTATCTCTGATAGGGATGGCAGATTTATTTCAAGATTCTGGCAGACATTACAGCAAGCATTAGGAACTCGTCTAGACATGAGTACTGCCTATCATCCACAAACTGATGGGCAGAGCGAAAGGACAATACAAACGCTTGAAGACATGCTACGAGCATGTGTTATTGATTTCGGAAACAGTTGGGATCGACATCTACCGTTAGCAGAATTTTCCTACAACAACAGCTACCATTCAAGCATTGAGATGGCGCCGTTTGAAGCACTTTATGGTAGAAAGTGCAGGTCTCCGATTTGTTGGAGTGAAGTGGGGGATAGACAGATTACGGGTCCGGAGATTATACAAGAAACTACCTAGAAGATCATCCAAATTCAACAACGGTTGAAAACCGCCCAAAGTCGACAAAAGAGCTACGCTGACATTAAAAGAAAAAATATAGAATTTGAAATTGGAGAGATGGTCATGCTGAAAGTTGCACCTTGGAAAGGCCTTGTTCGATTTGGTAAACGAGGGAAATTAAATCCAAGGTATATTGGACCATTCAAGATTATTGATCGTGTCGGACCAGTAGCTTACCGACTTGAGTTACCTCAACAACTCGCGGCTGTACATAACACTTTCCACGTCTCGAATTTGAAGAAATGTTTTGCTAAAGAAGATCTCACTATTCCGTTAGATGAAATCCAAATCAACGAAAAACTTCAATTCATCGAAGAACCCGTCGAAATAATGGATCGTGAGGTTAAAAGACTTAAGCAAAACAAGATACCAATTGTTAAGGTTCGATGGAATGCTCGTAGAGGACCCGAGTTCACCTGGGAGCATGAAGATCAGATGAAGAAGAAATACCCGCATCTATTTCCAGAAGATTCGTCAACACCTTCAACAGCTTAAAATTTCGGGATGAAATTTATTTAACGGGTAGGTACTGTAGTGACCCGAACTTTTCCATGTTTATATATATTAATTGAGATTGATATTTACATGATTAAATGTTTCCAACATGTTAAGAAATCAAACTTGTTAAGACTTGATTAATTGAAATATGTTTCATATAGACAATTGACCACCCAAGTTTACCGGTGATTCACGAACGTTAAAACTTGTAAAAACTATATGATGACATATATATGGATATATATATATATATATAGTTAACATGATACTATGATAAGTAAACATATCATTAAGTATATTAACAATGAACTACATATGTAAAAACAAGACTACTAACTTAATGATTTTTAAACGAGACATATATGTAACGATTATCGTTGTAAAGACATTTAATGTATATATATCATATTAAGAGATATTCATACATGATAATATCATGATAATATAATAATTTAAAATATCATTTGATATTATAAACATTGGGTTAACAACATTTAACAAGATCGTTAACCTAAAGGTTTCAAAACAACACTTACATGTAACGACTAACGATGACTTAACGACTCAGTTAAAATGTATATACATGTAGTGTTTTAATATGTATTTATACAATTTTGAAAGACTTCAATACACTTATCAAAATACTTCTACTTATCAAAAATGCTTACAATTACATCCTCGTTCAGTTTCATCAACAATTCTACTCGTATGCACCCGTATTCGTACTCGTACAATACACAGCTTTTAGATGTATGTACTATTGGTATATACACTCCAATGATCAGCTCTTAGCAGCCCATGTGAGTCACCTAACACATGTGGGAACCATCATTTGGAAACTAGCATGAAATATCTCATAAAATTACAAAAATATGAGTAATCATTCATGACTTATTTACATGAAAACAAAATTACATATCCTTTATATCTAATCCATACACCAACGACCAAAAACACCTACAAACACTTTCATTCTTCAATTTTATTCATCTAATTGATCTCTCTCAAGTTCTATCTTCAAGTTCTAAGTGTTCTTCATATATTCTACAAGTTCTAGTTACATAAAATCAAGAATACTTTCAAGTTTGCTAGCTCACTTCCAATCTTGTAAGGTGATCATCCAACCTCAAGAAATCTTTGTTTCTTACAGTAGGTTATCATTATAATACAAGGTAATAATCATATTCAAACTTTGGTTCAATTTCTATAACTATAACAATCTTATTTCAAGTGATGATCTTACTTGAACTTGTTTTCGTGTCATGATTCTGCTTCAAGAACTTCGAGCCATCCAAGGATCCGTTGAAGCTAGATCCATTTTTCTCTTTTCCAGTAGGTTTATCCAAGAAACTTAAGGTAGTAATGATGTTCATAACATCATTCAATTCATACATATAAAGCTATCTTATTCGAAGGTTTAAACTTGTAATCACTAGAACATAGTTTAGTTAATTCTAAACTTGTTCGCAAACAAAAGTTAATACTTCTAACTTGACTTTTAAAATCATCTAAACAAATGTTCTATCTATATGATATGCTAACTTAATGATTTAAAACCTGGAAACACGAAAAACACCGTAAAACCGGATTTACGCCGTCGTAGTAACACCGCGGGCTGTTTTGGGTTAGTTAATTAAAAACTATGGTAAACTTTGATTTAAAAGTTGTTATTCTGAGAAAATGATTTTTATTATGAACATGAAACTATATCCAAAAATTATGGTTAAACTCAAAGTGGAAGTATGTTTTCTAAAATGGTCATCTAGACGTCGTTCTTTCGACTGAAATGACTACCTTTACAAAAATGACTTGTAACTTATTTTTCCGACGATAAACCTATACTTTTTCTGTTTAGATTCATAAAACAGAGTTCAATATGAAACCATAGCAATTTGATTCACTCAAAACGGATTTAAAATGAAGAAGTTATGGGTAAAACAAGATAGGATAATTTTTCTCATTTTAGCTACATGAAAATTGGTAACAAATCTATTCCAACCATAACTTAATCAACTTGTATTATATATTATATAATCTTGAGATACACGTATACAATGTTTCGACCTATCATGTCGACACATCTATATATATTTCGGAACAACCATAGACACTCTATATGTGAATGTTGGAGTTAGCTATACAGGGTTGAGGTTGATTACAAAATATATATAGTTTGAGTTGTGATCAATACTGAGATACATATACACTGGGTCGTGGATTGATTCAAGATAATATTTATTGATTTATTTCTGTACATCTAACTGTGGACAACTAGTTGTAGGTTACTAACGAGGACAGCTGACTTAATAAAATTAAAACATCAAAATATATTAAAAGTGTTGTAAATATATTTTGAACATACTTTGATATATATGTATATATTGTTATAGGTTCGTGAATCAACCAGTGGCCAAGTCTTACTTCCCGACGAAGTAAAAATCTGTGAAAGTGAGTTTTAGTCCCACTTTTAAAATCTAATATTTTTGGGATGAGAATACATGCAGGTTTTATAAATGATTTACAAATTAGACACAAGTACGTGAAACTACATTCTATGGTTGAATTATCGAAATCGAATATGCCCCTTTTTATTAAGTCTGGTAATCTAAGAATTAGGGAACAGACACCCTAATTGACGCGAATCCTAAAGATAGATCTATTGGGCCTAACAAACCCCATCCAAAGTACCGGATGCTTTAGTACTTCGAAATTTATATCATATCCGAAGGGTGTCCCGGAATAATGGGGATATTCTTATATATGCATCTTGTTAATGTCGGTTACCAGGTGTTCACCATATGAATGATTTTTATCTCTATGTATGGGATGTGTATTGAAATATGAAATCTTGTGGTCTATTATTATGATTTGATATATATAGGTTAAACCTATAACTCACCAACATTTTTGTTGACGTTTTAAGCATCTTTATTCTCAGGTGATTATTAAGAGCTTCCGCTGTCGCATACTTAAATAAGGACGAGATTTGGAGTCCATGCTTGTATGATATTGTGTAAAAACTGCATTCAAGAAACTTATTTTGTTGTAACATATTTGTATTGTAAACCATTATGTAATGGTCGTGTGTAAACAGGATATTTTAGATTATCATTATTTGATAATCTACGTAAAGCTTTTTAAAACCTTTATCTATGAAATAAAGGTTATGGTTTGTTTTAAAAATGAATGCAGTCTTTGAAAAACGTCTCATATAGAGGTCAAAACCTCGCAACGAAATCAATTAATATGGAACGTTTTTAATCAATAAGAACGGGACATTTCAATCAAGACATTAGTCAAGAGTATACGACTCGAGGAAATATTGTCCAACAGTAGAGTACAGTGTTGATGTACTATACGACCACTTGAGAATGGTCAAGGTTAGAAGCTATGGAACCGCTATAAGTATAGTACATGGTGGATAACTAAGGGATTTATTGGGTAGAAGTAAGGGCTGGTTTAAATCATAAATGGGAATTTAATGCACTACAATATAAACTAAGTTATAAATCTTTAAGGCTGACTGAGAACTATCACAGGTTCTAATTTGTAGACAAACCCTTAGATTTTACCAAACCATTGACAGAAAGGAATTCAAAACACAATCATAACTACTCACTTGGGTGGTACACTAAGGTGTTAAGAAAGGTTGGATACTATATATATATATATATATATATATATATATATATATATATATATATATATATATATATATATATATAGTGCGCCCAAGGTATGCATTGCATCTAAGATGGGCCACTTATATCCTTAAATCAGATAAAGCGTCGGGAGTTGAGCATAGTCCATCCGATCAGAATCACGATAGCCTGGTTCCTCGTGACACGCTAATCGAGAAATCAATTAGTAGGGAATCTAGTATTTAGACCAAGGTATATCTATCCAATGAGTGTCTCGCAATCGTCCCGACACTACGTTATCTTAAATCATGGTGAACCATGTCTTCTCTGTCCTTAGTTGTTGCATGCTAGCTAGCTTATTTTAATTATATTGCTTTAATATTTTAAATACAATTATAAATCAAATCAACCCAACTATTGCCTTTACATAATTTGATATTCCGGATAAAGTGGTATCTAGAATAAACCGGTTGGACTTGGTTGTTGGATTTTCCGAAAAGTCGCCAATTTATTAGGAATAAAAGGATCTTGTCTCTCCATACAAGGTGTACCTAGCCACTAGTGTTGGATACTAAATTGTGTACAAACCCAATATTAATTACTAAATTATCTGAATAAGCTCCGTTTCAAATTCGACCGCTCAAGGAATGACCCTAGGTCATATTTGCCCTGGCTAACCCGATATGAAGGAATAATAGATTTAGACCCAACATATATAAATTAAACAATCAACTTCTTCTGTTGATATCCTGAATTGACGATTTGCGACCTAACGACACCGCATAAATAAACCGTCCGATTCGGGCAAATCATAGGTAGTGTTAATTTTTGGCGCCACTACCGGGGAGCGGTAGTACGATTTGGAGCCTGTTTAGATTAGTTAGTTTTTAAGAGACCCTTTTGACCGAGACTAGCTTTGTCGGAAGTTACTAGTTTACCGTAGTTAGGTTAGATAATATTAGCTTAATTTAGATTAATTGAAAAGTTTAAAATGGACTTCCTTATTAGTGAACCTTTAGGATGTTTAACCTACTTAGACCGCTAAGAATTCTTCCGACACATCCTTTCTTCTATCCGGTATCATGCATTGTACTCATATGATGAGATCTACACTTACCTACCAGCACGCATCACTCTCGCTAACATTACCAAACCCTCGTTAGAAGGACGAGGAGGACTGATACTCTACCCAGAGGTTAATGGAGCATCTTTTGTGATTAAGCATAACATCATACAACTCATTCAGAACCATTGCCAGTTCCACAGCTTACCAATTGATAATCCCAACTCTCACTTAGACAAATTCCTCTCCTTATCCAACTCATATAAGCAAAACGGGGTTGAACAAGACGTAGTTCATCTATATCTGTTCCCCTATTCCTTAACTCATCATGCAAAAACCTGGTTTGAGGGGTTAGAACCCAACTCTATCACCTCATTGGAGGAAATGGCAACCATTTTCTTAATCAAATACTTTTCCCCATCAAAACAAATCAGACTTAGGAATGACATCATAAACTTTCAACAAGCTTCTGATGAATCACTCTACACTGAATGGGATAGATTCAAATTTTTGCTTCGAAGATGCCCAAACCACCGTCTTGAGAGCTCTGATCAGATTTTGACCTTCTATAAAGGTCTAGATCGGAACAACAAGTCTATTCTTGATGCCGTTTCTCAAGGTAACTTTATGAACTTCACTGCTAAAGAGGCCTGGAGATTAATCAATGAGTTGACTTTGCAACATCACGATTGGAACACAGAAGAGCACATTTCATCATCAAAACCGCTTTCCGCCTCCGATCCTATCAAAAATAAAACCATCAAATTTCTCTCGGACTAAATAGAAAAACTCACCAAAGAAGTCGAAGAGCTAAAACTCCCGCAACATGTGTCACAAGTGCAATTATGCCAGAATTGTACTGACCCACATCCAACCAAGGTATACGAGGTTGAATTTGAGGACTATGTTGTCTACACCGATAAGATCTTAGCTCATCCACACAACCAACCTACCAAACCCATTACCCCACCAGAGACAAGTCCAGACGATGTCCTACTGCGAATCATCCACATGATCACAGCAAGACAAGACGCAGCTGACTTAGTCATGACTAATCACTTATGTAGTCTTGAAAATCAAATAAGCCAGCTAAATCAACGTCTCAATTCTCTAGGTTGTCCTAAAAATGACTCAAAGGTGGCACATAGCCAACCTTCAGTTTCTTCTAAGGAGAAGAAACTAACTAATACCCGTTCGGTATTAGTCATTGAGTCATCACCTAAACCTGCTGGGAAAACACCCATTCTATTCCTGGGTTGTCTCAAGGAAAGACATAACAAGATGAAATCTTTCAAGCTTAACGGTAAAATTTTAGTCACTGTGTCTAAAAATCGTCATAGTAAGAAGTATTTTAGGAAACTCCTATCAACCAAGGATAAGGTACCCAAAGTACCCAATGTCCCACTGAACGAGCATTGTTCAACCACTATCTTAAATACTCTTCCTGAAAAACTAGGGGATACCGGATGATTTACCCTTCCTTATTCTATCTACCAATATGGTACTATCTATTCTCTCGCTGACCTTGGTGTCAGCATCAATCTCATTCCCTACTCACTATTCCAGAGACTCGAAATTGTAAACATTAACCCTACCAAAATGAGCATTCAGCAAGCTGACCAATCCACTAGATATCCTAAGGGAATAGCTGAGAACGTTATGGTTAAGGTCGACAATCTTTCCGACTGACTTTGTGGTTATGGACTATAAAAAAGACATGAAAACTCATATCATCTTAGGAATGCCTTTCATGAATACAGCCAAATTGATCGTTGACGTTTATTCACGGACTATCACCTTGAGAGCCCGTGGAGAAGAGGTTACAGCTGTATATCCTTCTGATGAGAACGGCGAAATAAGTACCATCTCTAATAGGAAAGTCACCTTTTATTCCGAGTATGAAGAGAAGAAGATAGAAGTAGAAGACAAGAAGAATAACCACTCCACACCTACCCAATCTTCACTCCTACCTTATTTTGATCTTTGAATGACTGGAGAGGATTTCGTTCTAGAAGAACTCTCTGAACCAATTATACTTGAAGCTCCCGAACAGAGTGACGAGGAGGTGGATGAAGAAATAGAAATGGAAAGCCCGGATGAGAAGAAAGAGATGGAGGATTCTAGCACCGAAGTAGTGGTTAATGTTGCTACCATATTGGATGTAGTGACCCGAACTTTTCCATGTTTATATATATTAATTGAGATTGATATTTACATGACTAAATGTTTCCAATGTTTTAAGCAATCAAACTTGTTAAGACTTGATTAAATGAAATAAGTTTCATATAGACAATTGATCACCCATGTTGACCGGCGATTCACGAACGTTACAAAATTGTAAAAACTACATGTTGTGGTATATATAGACATATATATATGGTTGACATAAGATTATGATGAGTAAGTATCTCACTAAGTATATTAACAATGTGTGATATACATAAGAAATGAGATTACTAAGTTAAGAAACTCGAAATGATATATATAACGATTATCGTTATGATAACGTCTACTAAATATATATGTATCATATTAAGATATTGATACACTCTATTTAACATGATAAAATGATATTTAAATATATCATTAAGTGTGTTAACAATGAACTACATATGTAAAAACAAGACTACTAACTCAAGAATTACGAAACGAGACTTATATGTAACGATTATCGTTGTAACGATATTTTAATGTATATATCATATTAAGAGATATTCATACAAGAAGGGGATGATAATATAATAATTTAACGTCTAATTTGATATAATAAACATTGGGTTAACAACATTAATTGAGATCGTTAACTTAAAGGTTTCAAAACAACACTTAAATGTAACGACTAACGAAGACTTAACGACTCCATTAGAATGTATATACATGTTGTGTTTTGATATGTATTCTTACACTTTTGAAAGACTTCAATACACATATCAAATTACTTCTACTTAACAAAAATGCTTACAATTACATCCTCGTTCAGTTTCATCAACAATTCTACTCGTATGCACCCGTATTCGTACTCGTACAATACACAGCTTTAAGATGTATGTACTATTGGTATATACACTCCAATGATCAGCTCTTAGCTGCCCATGTGAGTCACCTAACACATGTGGGAACCATCATTTGGCAACTAGCATGAAATATCTCATAAAATTACAAAAATATTAGTAATCATTCATGACTTATTTACATGAAAACAAAATTACATATCCTTTATATCTAATCCATATACCAACGACCAAAAACACCTACAAACACTTTCATTCTTCAATTTTATTCATCTAATTGATCTCTCTCAAGTTTCATCTTCAAGTTCTAAGTGTTCTTCATAAATTCCATAAGTATAGTTTCATAAAAATCAAGAATACTTCCAAGTTTGCAAGTCTACTTCCAAGCTTTCTAATCCATTCCAAGTAATCATATAAGATCAAGGAACCTTTGTTATTTACAGTAGGTTATCTTTCTAATTCAAGGTAATATTCATATTCAAACTTTGATTCAATTTCTACAACTATAACAATCTTATTTCGAGTGAAAATCTTACTTGAACTGTTTTCGTGTCATTATTCTGCTTCAAGAACTTTCAAGCCATCCAAGGATCCTTTGAAGTTAGATCCATTTTTCTCATTTCCAGTAGTTTTATCCAGAAAACTTGAGGTAGTAATGATGTTCATAACATCATTCAATTCATACATATAAAGCTATCTTATTCGAAGGTTTAAACTTGTAATCACTAGAACATAGTTTAGTTAATTCTAAACTTGTTCGCAAATAAAAGTTAATCCTTCTAACTTGACTTTTAAAATAAACTAAACACATGTTCTATATCTATATGATATGCTAACTTAATGATTTAACATCTGGAAACACGATGAACACTATAAAATCGGATATACGCCGTCGTAGTGAAACCGAAGGCTGTTTTGGTTTGGATAATTAAAAACTATGATAAAATTTGATTTAAAAGTTGTTCTTCTGGGAAAATGATTTTTCATATAAACATGAAACTATATCCAAAAATCTTGGCTAAACTCAAAGTGAAAGTATGTTTTTCAAAATGGTCATCAAGATGTCGTTCTTTCTACAGAAATGACTACCTCTTTAGTAATTGACATGTAACTTAAATTTCCAACTATAAACCTATACATTTTATGTTTGGATTCTTAAATTAGAGTTCAATATGAAACCATAGCAATTTGATTCACTCAAAACGGATTTAAAATGAAGAAGTTATGGGTAAAACAAGATTGGATATTTTTGATCTTTTTAGCTACGGGAAATGTTTAACAAATCTATACAAATCATATCCTAGCTAAATTATATTGTATTATACATGTATTCTAATATTTTATGTAATCTTGAGATACCATAGACACGTATGCAAATGTTTTGACAAATCATATCGACCCATGTATATATATTATTTGGAACAACCATAGACACTCTATATGCAGTAATGTTGGAGTTAGCTATACAGGGTTGAGGTTGATTCCAAAAATATATATACTTTGAGTTGTGATTTAGCCTGAGATGTGTATACACTGGGTCGTGGATTGATTCAAGATAATATATATCGATTTATTTCTGTACATCTAACTGTGGACAACTAGTTGTAGGTTACTAACGAGGACAGCTGACTTAATACACTCAAATGTTTAAAACATAATAAAAATGGTTGTAATTATATTTTGATCATACTTTGATATATATGTACATATTTGTATAGGTTCGTGAATCGATCCGTGGCCAAGTCTTATTTCCGAGGAAGGAAATATCAGTGAAAGTGAGTTATAGTCCCACTTTTAAAATCTAATATTTTTGGGATGAGAATACATGCAGGTTTTATAAATGATTTACAAAATAGACACAAGTACGTGAAACTACATTCTATGGTTGAATTATCGAAATCGAATATGCCCCTTTTTATTAAGTCTAGTAATCTAAGAATTAGGGAACAGACACCCTAATTGATGTGAATCCTAAAGATAAATCTATTGGGCCTTACAAACCCCATCGAAAGTACCGGATGCTTTAGTACTTCGAAATTTATATCATATTCGAAGGGTGTCCCGGAATGATGGGGATATTCTTATATATGCATCTTGTTAATGTCGGTTACCAGGTGTTCACCATATGGATGTGTATTGAAATATGAAATCGTGTGGTCTATTGTTACAATTTGATATATATAGGTTAAACCTATAACTCACCAACATTTTTGTTGACGTTTAAAGCATGTTTATTCTCAGGTGAATGCTATGAGCTTCCGCTGTTGCATACTAAAATAAGGACAAGATTTGGAGTCCATGTTTGTATGATATTGTGTAAAAACTGCATTCAAGAAACATATGTCGATGTAATATATTTCTATTGTAAACCATTATGTAATGGTCGTGTGTAAACAGTATATTTTAGATTATCATTATTTGATAATCTACGTAATGTTTTTAAAACCTTTATTGATAAAATAAAGGTTATGGTTGTTTTAAAAATGAATGCGGTCTTTGAAAAACGTCTCATATAGAGGTCAAAACCTCGCAACGAAATCAATTAATATGGAACGTTTATAATCAATATGAACGGGACATTTCAGATGGTATCCGAGCGTTGGTCTTATCGAACCAGAAAATTTTCATTAGTGTGTCTTATCGAGTTTGTTAGGATGCATTAGTGAGTCTGGACTTCGACCGTGTTTTCTTTAAAAATGATTGCTTAACATTTTTGTTGGAAACTATATATTATTAACATGTAAATATTATGTGATATATTAATCTCTTACCATGTTTGATATTGTGTGATAGATGTCTACCTCTAGCACAAATCCCATTGACTCACCTAATAATAACGAAGAGTCGAATATATATTGGCAAGATTCACAAGTTCCCGAAGAACCGGAAGAAGAGGAAACGGAACTGGAAGAAGAGGAACCGGAAGAAGAGGAACCAGAAGAAGAGGAACCGGAAGAAGAAGAGGTTCCGGAGGGGGGAATAGTAGGAACCACAGAAAACCGGTCAAATAAAAGAAAATCCTCAACCAATGGACCAAAGTTAATAATGGTCAATGGTGTTTCCGCTAAGGGAGCAAAATATTGGGAAAATTACTAATTTTCCGATGAATCGGATCCTGATGAGGATTTCGATGATGTTATAGAAATTACCCCGACCCAATTTAATGAGGCAAAAGAAAATAATAAGGGAAAAGGCATCAAAATAGAGAAATCTGATTCCGACCCCGATGAACTTTTTATGTACCGTCAACACCCGTATTTTCAATATCGTGACAATAACCCGGGAACCTCTAAACCACCAGGTTTTTCTAAACCAATGTGGAAAACGATGACTCGTATTAGAGGAACATCATATATCCCTAGAAGATTAGGAAAAAGAACCAAGTCCAAAGAAGAAGAAACCAGTGATTCAGATTAGAGGGGTGTGAGCATGTTGTGTAATAAATGTATTGTAGTGTGCTTGTACTTTTATGTTCTATGTAAAACTTGCTTGTATTGTTTGTTATTACGAATCTAATCCTTGTCTATTTTACAGTATAAAAATAAAATGGACGTTAAGAGTAGACAACCGAATATTTTAGAAGACCTACCAGAGGATATGATTGAGGAAATCTTGTCTAGAGTCGGTCAGAATTCATCAGCACATTTAGTTATGGCGAAATTAACTTTTCAAACATTTGAAAGACTTTCCAGAAATGCCTTAGGTGGGGTATATCACATTGGGGAGACTTTAAGTTACGCCGTGTTTTCTTTAAAGCGTTAAATACGGGGAACCCAAATGCAATTTTACGCTACGGGTTAAGAACCTATTTTGACTCAACATATCCTAACATAGGATTTCGTGAATTAGAAAGAGCTTCTAACATGCAACATAAAGAAGCATATTATGCTTACGGGTTAGTGATGTTCGCTTCTTACCAAAGTGAGAAAAAGAACATCGGATTACAGCTTTTAAATAAAACTTTCTCACAAGTGACGAATTCAATAGTTGGGGTGAGAAACAAGGTTTTTAGATTATTACGGGGCTGTTGGACATTACGAAACCCTAGTCCTTTTGACGACATTACAACATGCTGCCTAGCCAATGGTCATAACGGTTATTTTCTACAAGACCAAGGATGGGAAGTCATCTTAGTAAAACCAGAATGCATGACTTGTTTCTAGACTTATGAATTACATGTCTTTATTTCCTTTGCTGAACAACTTGTGTATTAACTAGATTTATCTTCAAAACTGTCCCGTATCATAGTGTACTATATTTCATGTTATATGTAATATAACGAAGTTGTAAGTTTGAAGAATATTTGTATGTGATATATTATTATAATTAGTTTTTCATATGGAATTGTAGTAGTTGAATTGTATATTAGCTACTAAGTATGAACTTAACGGGTAGGTAGTACCCGAATTTAAACTTATAAAACGCTAATATGAAGAAAAAGCTTTTATAAATGAGTTCATATTATGCTACGAGATACTATTGACTACTCTCAATATTCTTTATGATTAACTTGTTTCATTTGACTATTTTGAAGGAAATGGCACCGACTAATCGACACACCTTGAATATGAGCGAAGAGGAATTTCGTGCCTTTCTTGTTTCAAACATAGCCGCAGTACAGGCCGCGCTACATACCAACAATAACTCTGAATCTAGCAATACAGCTAATGGCGCAAGAAATCGTATAGGATGCTCCTACAAGGAATTCACTGCCTGCAAACCTTCAAAATTTGATGGGACCGAAGGACCAATCGGATTGAAACGGTGGACCGAGAAAGTTGAATCGGTGTTTGCCATAAGTATGTGTGCTGAAGGAGACAAAGTCAAGTACGCTACGCATACCTTCACAGGTATTGCGTTAACATGGTGGAATACCTATCTAGAGCAAGTGGGACAAGATGCTACTTACGCGCTACCGTGGTCAGAATTCAAGCACTTGATGAACGAGAAGTACCGTCCCAGAACCGAGGTCAATAAGCTCAAGTCAGAACTTAGAGGGTTACAAACACAAGGATTCGATATTACTTCGTACGAAAGACGATTCACAGAATTGTGCCTATTGTGTCCGAGAGCGTTCGAAGATGAGGAAGAGAAGATCGATGCGTTTGTGAAAGGGTTACCGGAGAGAATCCAAGAAGATATAAGTTCACACGAGCCTGCCTCCATACAAAAGGCATGTAGAATGGCTCACAAACTAGTGAACCATATTGAGGGAAGAATTAAAGAACAGGTGGCCGAAGAGGCCAACGTGAAGCTAGTCAAAAGAAAGTGGGAGGCAAACGGTGATAAGAGTCACCAAAACAACAACAACTATCCCAACAATCGTAACATCAATCGCAACTACAACAAACGGCACAACAACAACAACAACAACTACAACAATCATCCCAACAACAATAACAACCGCAACAACAACAACAACAATCAGAAGCAGCTATGCCAAAGGTGTGAAAAGTATCACTCGGGGTTCTGCACCAAATTTTGCAACAAGTGTAAAAGAAATGGTCATAGCGCGGTGAAGTGTGAGGTCTACGGACCAGGGGTTAAAAGAACGAAAGGAACAAATGGTGTCGGAACGAGTAATGGCAAAGCAAGTAGTGTCGGAGTAAGTTATGCTAATGTAGTTTGTTATAAATGTGGAAAACCGGGCCACATTATTAGAAATTGCCCGAACCAGGAGAACAAAAATGGACAAGACCGCGGAAGATTTTTCAATATTAATGCGGCAGATGCACAGGAAGACCCGGAGCTTGTTACGGGTACGTTTCTTATTGACAATAAATCTGCTTACGTTTTATTTGATTCGGGTGCGGATAGAAGCTATATGAGTAGAGATTTTTGTGCTAAATTAAGTTGTCCATTGACGCCGTTTGATAGTAAATTTTTACTCGAATTAGCAAACGGTAAATTAATTTCAGCAGATTATATATGCTGGAATCGAGAAATTAAACTGGGTAGCGAAATATTCAAGATTGATTTGATACCTGTAGAGTTAGGGAGTTTTGATGTAATAGTTGGCAGGGACTGGCTGAAGGAGATGAAAGCAGAGATCGTATGTTACAAAAATGCAATTCGCATTGTACGAGAAGAAGGAGAACCCTTAATGGTGTACGGAGAAAAGGGCAACACGAAGCTACATCTTATTAGTAATTTGAAGGCACAAAAACTAATAAGAAAAGGTTGCTATGCTGTTCTAGCACACGTCGAGAAAGTACAAACTGAAGAAAAGAGCATCAATGATGTTCCCGTCGCAAAAGAATTTCCCGATGTATTTCCGAAAGAATTACCGGGACTACCTCCACATCGATCTGTTGAATTTCAAATAGATCTTGTAACAGGAGCTGCACCAATAGCTCGTGCTCCTTACAGACTCGCACCCAGCAAGATGAAAGAATTGCAAAGCCAACTGCAAGAACTATTAGAACGTGGTTTCATTCGACCAAGCACATCACCATGGGGAGCTCCTATTTTGTTTGTCAAGAAGAAGGATGGTACATTTAGGTTGTGTATTGACTACATAGAGTTGAATAAACTTACCATCAAAAACCGTTATCCACTGCCGAGAATTGATGACTTATTTGATCAACTACAAGGCTCGTCGGTTTATTCGAAAATCGATTTACGTTCTGGATATCATCAAATGCGAGTAAAGGAGGATGATATTCCAAAAACTGCTTTTAGGACGCGTTATGGTCATTACAAGTTTATGGTTATACCGTTTGGATTGACTAACGCACCAGCTGTGTTCATGGACCTTATGAACCGAGTGTGTGGGCCATATCTTGACAAGTTTGTCATTGTTTTCATCGATGACATACTTATTTACTCAAAGAATGATCAAGAGCATGAAGAACATTTGAGAAAAGTGCTAGAAGTATTGAGGAAAGAAAAATTGTACGCTAAGTTTTCAAAGTGTGCATTTTGGTTGGAAGAAGTTCAATTCCTCGATCACATAGTGAACAAAGAAGGTATCCAGGTGGACCCGGCAAAGATCGAAACCGTTGAAAAGTGGGAAACCCCAAAAACTCCGAAGCATATACATTAATTTTTAGGATTGGCTGGTTACTACAGAAGATTCATCCAAGATTTCTCCAAAATAGCAAAACCCTTGACTGCATTAACGCATAAAGGGAAGAAATTTGAATGGAAGGATGAACAAGAGAAGGCGTTTCAGTTATTGAAGAAAAAGCTAACTACGGCACCTATATTGTCATTGCCTGAAGGGAATGATGATTTTGTGATTTATTGTGACGCATCAAAGCAAGGTCTCGGTTGTGTATTAATGCAACGAACGAAGGTGATTGCTTATGCGTCTAGACAATTGAAGATTCACGAGTAAAATTATACAACTCACGATTTAGAATTGGGTGCTGTTGTTTTTGCATTAAAGACTTAGAGGCATTATTTATATGGAGTCAAAAGTATTATATATACCTACCACAAAAGTCTCCAACATATATTTAATCAGAAGCAACTGAATATGAGACAACGCAGGTGGATTGAACTGTTGAATGATTATGATTTTGAGATTCGATACCACCATGGGAAGGCAAATGTGGTAGCTGACGCTTTGAGTAGAAAGGACAGAGAACCTATACGGGTAAAAGCTATGAATATAATTATTCGTACTAACCTTACTACTCAAATAAAGGAGGCGCAACAGGGGGTTGTTAAAGAAGAAAAGTTGAAGAATGAGATACCCAAAGGATCAGAGAAACATCTTAATATTCGGGAAGACGGAACCCGATATAGGGCTGATAGAATTTGGGTACCAAGGTTTGGAGATGTGAGAGAAATGGTACTTAAAGAAGCATATAAAACCAGATATTCAATACATCCCGGAGTGGGGAAGATGTATAAAGATCTCAAGAAACACTTTTGGTGGCCGGGTATGAAAGCCGATATTGCTAAATATGTAAGAGAATATTTGACTTGTTCTAAGGTCAAAGCTGAACATCAGAAACAATCAGGTCTGCTACAACAACCTGAAATTCCGGAATGGAAATGGGAAAACATTACCATGGACTTCATTAATAAATTGCCAAGGACTGCAAGTGGTTATGATACTATTTGGGTAATAGTTGATCGTCTCACCAAGTCAGCACACTTCCTGCCAATGAGAGAAGATGAAAAAAATGGAGAAGTTGGCACGATTGTATTTGAAGGAGGTTGTCTCCAGACATGGAATACCCGTCTCTATTATCTCTGATAGGGATGGTAGATTTGTTTCAAGGTTCTGGCAGACGTTGCAACAAGCATTGGGGACTCGTCTAGACATGAGTACTGCCTATCATCCACAAACTAATGGGTAGAGTGAAAGGACGATATAAACACTTGAAGACATGCTACGAGCATGTGTTATTGATTTCGGAAATAGTTGGGATCGACACCTACCATTAGCAGAATTTTCCTACAACAACAGTTATCATTCTAGTATTGAGATGGCGCCATTTGAGGCATTTAATGGTAGAAAGTGCAGGTCTCCAATTTGTTGGAATGAAGTGGGGGATAGACAGATTACGGGTCCGGAGATAATACAAGAAACTACCGAGAAAATCATCCAAATTCAACAACGATTGAAAACCGCCCAGAGTTGACAAAAGAGCTACGTGGACAGTAAAAGAAAAGATATAGAGTTTGAAATTGGAGAAATGGTCATGCTTAAGGTTTCACCTTGGAAAGGCGTTGTTCGATTTGGTAATCTGGGGAAACTAAATCCAAGGTACATTGGACCATTCAAGATTATAGATCGTGTCGGACCAGTAGCTTACCAACTGGAGCTACCTCAACAACTCGCGACTGTACATAACACTTTCTAGGTCTCGAATTTAAAGAAATATTTTGCTAAAGAAGATATCACTATTCCGTTGGACGAAATCCAAATCAATGAAAAACTTCAATTCATCGAAGAACCCGTCGAAATAATGGATCGTGAGGTTAAAAGACTTAAGCAAAATAAGATACCAGTTGTTAAGGTTTGATGGAATGCTCGTAGAGGACCCGAGTTCACCTGGGAATGAGAAGATCAGATGAAGAAGAAATACCCGCACTTATTTCCAGAAGATACGTCAACACCTCCAACTACTTAAAATTTCGGGACGAAATTTATTTAACGGGTAGGTACTGTAGTGATCCGAACTTTTCCATGTTTATATATATTAATTGAGATTGATATTTATATGACTAAATGTTTCCAACATGTTAAGCAATCAAACTTGTTAAGACTTGATTAAATGAAATAAGTTTAATATAGACAATTGATCACCCATGTTGACCGGCGATTCACGAACGTTACAAGATTGTAAAAACTACATGTTGTGGTATATATAGACATATATATATGGTTGATATAAGATTATGATGAGTAAGTATCTCACTAAGTATATTAACAATGTGTGATATACATAAGAAATGAGATTACTATGTTAAGAAACTCGAAATGATATATATATAACGATTATCGTTATGATAACGTCTACTAAATATATATGTATCATATTAAGATACTGATACACTATATTTAACATGATAAAATGATATTTAAATATATCATTAAGTGTATTAACAATGAACTACATATGTAAAAACTAGACTACTAACTCAAGAATTATGAAACGAGAATTATATGTAACGATTATCGTTGTAACGATATTTTAATGTATATATCATATTAAGAGATATTCATACATCATAATATCATGATAATATATTAATTTAACATCTCAATTGATATAATAAACATTGGGTTAACAACATTAATTGAGATCGTTAACTTAAAGGTTTCAAAACAACACTTAAATGTAACGACTAACGAAGACTTAACGACTCCATTAGAATGTATATACATGTTGTGTTTTGATATATATTCTTACACTTTTTAAAGACTTAAAGACACATATAAAAGTACTTCTACTTAACAAAAATGCTTACAATTACATCCTCGTTCAGTTTCATCAACAATTATACTCGTATGCACCCGTATTCGTACTCGTACAATACACAGCTTTTAGATGTATGTACTATTGGTATATACACTCCAATGATCAGCTCTTAGTAGCCCATGTGAGTCACCTAACACATGTGGGAACCATCATTTATCAACTAGCATGAAATATCTCATAAAATTACAAAAATATTAGTAATCATTCATGACTTATTTACATGAAAACAAAATTACATATCCTTTATATCTAATCCATATACCAACGACCAAAAACACCTACAAACACTTTCATTCTTCAATTTTCTTCATCTAATTGATCTCTCTCAAGTTCCATCTTCAAGTTCTAAGTGTTCTTCATAAATTCCATAAGTATAGTTTCATAAAAATCAAGAATACTTCCAAGTTTGCAAGTCTACTTCCAAGCTTTCTAATTCATTCTAAGTAATCATCTAAGATCAAGGAACCTTTGTTATTTATAGTAGGTTATCTTTCTAATTCAAGGTAATATTCATATTCAAACTTTGATTCAATTTCTACAACTATAACAATCTTATTTCGAGTGAAAATCTTACTTGAACTGTTTTCGTGTCATGATTCTGCTTCAAGAACTTTCAAGCCATCCAAGGATCCTTTGAAGCTAGATCCATTTTTCTCATTTCCAGTAGTTTTATCCAGAAAACTTGAGGTAGTAATGATGTTCATAACATCATTCGATTCATACATATAAAGCTATCGTATTCGAAGGTTTAAACTTGTAATCACTAGAACATAGTTTAGTTAATTCTAAACTTGTTCGCAAATAAAAGTTAATCCTTCTAACTTGACTTTTAAAATCAACTAAACACATGTTCTATATCTATATTATATGCTAACTTAATGATTTAAAACCTGGAAACACGATGAACACCATAAAATTGTATATACGCCGTCGTAGTGAAACCGGGGGCTGTTTTGGTTTGGATAATTAAAAACTATGATAAACTTTGATTTAAAAGTTGTTCTTCTGGGAAAATGATTTTTCATATGAACATGAAACTATATCCAAAAATCTTGGTTAAACTCAAAGTGAAAGTATGTTTTTCAAAATGATCATCAAGATGTCGTTCTTTCGATGGAAATGACTACCTCTTTAGTAATTGACATGTAACTTAAATTTCTAACTATAAACCTATACTTTTTATATTTGTATTCTTAAATTAGAGTTCAATATGAATCCATATCAATTTGATTCACTCAAAACGGATTTAAAATGAAGAAGTTATGGGTAAAACAAGATTGGATATTTTTGATCTTTTTTGCTACGGGAAATGTTTAACAAATCTATACAAATCATATCCTAGCTAACTTATATTGTATTATACATGTATTCTAATATATTATGTAATCTTGGGATACCATAGACACGTATGCAAATGTTTTGACATATCATATCGACCCATGTATATATATTATTTGGAACAACCATAGACACTCTATATGCAGTAATGTTGGATGATCATATACATACTTATGTATATGTATATTTTTAGTGCGGAAGACCTTTTAGAGGTGAACACACAAGACAGATAAACCGCGGTGTGAATGCAGTAGGATTGCGCAGAACATTAAAGAGTGCAAAGGCTTCTCGCAGTATTTGTGCGGAATGCCTAAGTGCCCGCATATTCTTACTTCCGCGTAACTCCTAGACCTATAAATAGGGAGCTTGGCCTCTCATTTTAGGTTGTTGATTTTGGAAGGGTTGCCCTAGCCATATTGATTTCTCTCGTGACTTTTCCCGAGACTAAATCATTATTTGGTTAAGGTAATTTATGAAGACCGGGACATGGTTATTGATCGTTTAGCACTTAACGAAATATGACAATAAGGTCCCAAAACCATAATCGACATCCATTATACCCCCTCATTGCACTCAATCCTTGATTAACCGTAATTGGATAATCTAGGATTGATTAATTGGTGCCATCCGTGGGACACGAATAGAATTGAAATGAGAAATTCGCGTTCGTTTTAATCGAGCTATTAAACTCATTTCCTAATTCTAATCGTGTTGTTCTCTATTTTGTATTGCAGGAAAGTGTTTTTAATTCACAAGAAGTGAAAATTTCAAGATATTCTTGGATAAACATGTCTACGTGTAATAAAAAGTAGAATGCAAGCACTATAGGTGCATTAGATCCAAAAAATGCTTCGAATTTTGATTTTCAATCAAGTCGTGACGTTAGCCTGCAAACTAAAGAGTTGCTTATGAAAGCATCTGTAAATGCTAAAGCAATGAAAGAAACACAAATGAATGTTGCAACTGAAAAGGTGAATGCGGCAAGGCGTAATGTGCCGCAGAACCGTGAAGAGCAGAAAACATATGAAATGAGGTCAAAAGTAACTTCTGCAAGTGCGCAGACAAAATTAGATAAAACCTTGATCAATGAAGGTAATGCGCATAATGGCGCTGAAACCGCAGAAAAAGGAGCGTCAAAAAAGACTGCAAAAAAAGTGCTCACGCCCTTAGAGGCAAATCAATTATTAAATGAAAGAGGTTTTGACCTCCATATTCCAAACAATTTTGAATGGCCACTTAATGAATCATCACCGAATACGCAAAGGTTAATCATCCAGCATGATGAAAGAGTGCGTGATGAAGAGCAAGATCAAAGAGCTTTTGGTTCGCCAGTGTTGCTTTTAAAGAAAGTAAAAACCGCAAAAGTTATAATGCCAAATTCACATAATTCTGAAAATTCTGAAAGTGATCCTGAAGTGGTAGAAATTGTGAAATTGAAACGTAAAAGGCCTTCTGCGCCTGTTCCGCGTTATTATGAAGAAGGAGAACATCTCAGGCTGCGAAAATGGAGAGTGCGCAAACATTTTTGGCGGATATGTTCAAAAAATTGGCACCAAGGGATATGCAACATAAATTTGAGCATCCAGATGTTATACAGCAAATGATTGAGAAGTATTGCGCGAAAAATAAGGAAGTGCGGCCGAAAAAGGCAACTGAAATAACATTCGCGATAGATAAGTTTGTGGAGCACATATCTGATTACTCAATCACTACACCACCCATTGTGCCAGCAACTTTGGGTGTATATTCAGGGTTAACAGATCCACATGATTTTTTGCAAAGATTTGAAGGAGTGGTTAGCACGTATAACTGGGATGAAGCAATTGCGTGCCGCGTTTTCCCAATGGTGTTGCAGGGATTAGCGAGTGAGTGGTTTCATAATCTAAACGCAAGAAGCATTGCGGGTTTTGTTGATTTAAGAGAAAAATTTCTCTTGCAATTTCAAAACTTGTTATCGCAGAAAAAGACCCACATAGAGTGCCACGACATCAAACAAGGCTTTAAAGAGACATTAGAAAGTTTGCTGACAAGATACATTTATGAGTGTCAAAAAATTCCAAATCTCCATGAGGATAAAAAAATCTCTGGTTTTGTACATGCAATAAATCCGCAGAAACACCCAACTCTTGTGCGGCGTCTTCGCAGAGATGTTCCGCACAGTTTTGCTAAAGATATGCAAGAAACATATGATTACATCCGCTGTGGTGAAGACAGTAACATAATGCAAAACTGCGGCTGGGGCAAGGATAGGAGTTGGCGTGATGATAATGACACATACCGTGATGGTAACGGGGATGGTTACCGCGATTATAACCGCGGATCTGGTCAGCAAAGAAGGAAAAATAATGGTGGAAATTGGCGCAACGACCGACAGCGTAATGGGGGAGATGATGGTAATCAAGGTTATAATAATCGCGACAGGAATTATACGCGTAAATGAAATAATGATTCCTTTGCGGTAATTCAAACTTTGACAAAATCACCAAAAGAGATCCTTTTGCAGGAGCGTGTTGCTAAAGTATTTCCAGATCCACCGCAGTTGAGTGATAATAATAGGCGTGGCAAATCAAAATTTTTTATTTTTCATGACGACTATGGGCATGATACAAATCGTTGTCGCGACCTTGTTGAGTTAATCGCAGACGGGGTTGGACAGGGAAAATTCAATCATCTTTTGATTACCAAAGAAGCAAGTTCCATTGACGCGATGGTTGTGCCCGCATTGGCAGCTACCCCAAAAACGCCAAATGTTAACACAGTGGTGCAACAAGAACGCAAAGCACCCGCGGTTAAAAACTTGGGTGCGAAGGTGGTTGGGAAAAAGGATACTTTGCAGCAAATTCAAGTTATAAACATGGTGACTGTTAATGGTGATACACAACAGCAAAAGCCATTGGAAAGCTATGAAAATTGGCAGCTTGTGCCTATAACTTTTGCGGCAGAAAATGATTGCGCATTTTTGGAGGAACCAATTGTTATATCATGCAAGATTGCGGAGTTGGGTATTCAAGTGATGAAAGTCCACATAGACACTGGTAGTAGTGTTGATGTTATGTATAACCAGTGTTTTCGCAAATTGCCAAAAGATGTTCAATCCAAGTTGAGCCCAACCGCAATGTCTTTGTCAGGCTTTTCTGGTGAGTCTGCGTGGCCTATAGGGCAGTTGGAGTTGGAAATTGAAGTTGTTGATGAGAAAAATGCACAACTTTCGAGTAAAGCTCAATTGAGTTTGTATGTGATGAATACTGTTTCGCGCTATAACATTCTTTTGGGGCGCACAGCTGTTTGCAGTCTGGGCATTGTTTCCTCCCCAATTCACGGGATGGTAAAGTTTGCAACAACCAATGGCATTGCAACAGTTACATCTGCGGTTCAACAGTCATTATGTGCATCTGTAATGTTGAATGATAATGCGGGAACAGAAGGCCATATGGTGGTAACAAACGCAAATGTCATGGTGATTGAGTGATATTAAAATGTGAATATTTGAAGTTCCGCATAGAAGGTTTAATGCAAATGTTAGATCATCTGAATTGTGATTTGCATATTCTTGTTTAAAAGTAACAATGCCAAGTGTTTTCACCTATTGATTGTTGTTTGAAAACAATCAAATGTAAATAAATAAAGTGTGTTGATTTTTTTTATAATGTTGTTGTACGTAAAGTTAATTATGATGCATAAAACAAGAAAGTTATTAAGGTATGGCATAAAAGTGATGGAAAAGCCCACTTTATGCAATATTCTGTTGAAACTAAGAATACAGTTGATTGCATCAAAATAATGTTAGCCATTGTGAAGCCGCATTAACTCTGTTATGCGAAATTAAATAATGCTCATAAATGCGAAAATTATAAATCAGTAGCAACATGAGGATGCAAAGTTCAAAATTGAATAAGTGATGGAAAAGCCCACTTAGTGTTTGGTAATAAACATATGGAATGTGTATGCGAAAAGGTAAATATTGGAAATTTTGCCCAAAGTATTAGATTTAGCGGTACTTGGATGCTTCGCAAAAAACCCAAATTTATATGCCTAAGGATCGTTTCGGCGGACTTAGAAGATTCATAATGTGTAGATTAGCACGCGCATACAGGTTGTTTCGCATAAAGTAATTGTTTATTATGTGCACAATAATAAACAGTGAACATGCAAAGGACAATGCTAGTGGTTATGAATATTAAACAGTACTTAAAGCGCTATAAAAATTAAAAGTTGCAACTAACATGAACATTTTCTATTAAAAACCGCATATGACTGCGGTCAAGTGTTACAAACAAAAATACACGCAATCATTATTGCAGATTAACTACATCATTACAAATTAAGTTCCATAATATCTTTCATGGTAACATTTTCTTTTTGGCTAAGCGCAGAGATCGCCGGAATGTCAATACACTCGATACCTTTACTGGTTTCATCATAAATCTACTTCGCAACCTCTATATCGCATACTTCCTCGTCGATGACCTCTGGATACGGTGGACCAATCCCATAAGATTTTTCAATTATAGACAGAAATTTGCAACGTTCAAAGAGTTTAGCCGCATTAAGGTACTCTTGAAATTTCTACGATACAGGTTTGGAATCCATTATCTTATGGCTAAGGGTGGGAAGATATGCGACGAGTTGTTTAAATTGCTCATCTGTAGCTTCAGCTTGCGGCTGGGACTCAAGTGCGGTAGTCAGTGTAGTCACTTGAGCTTCCGCGGATTGAAGTGCGGTTTGAGAAGATCCAAGATCTTTCTTTAGTGTTGCGTTTTCCTTCTCTAGACGCGCAATCTTCTTATCAGCTTGCTTTAAAGCTTTTTCTTGAGCCATAAGCTCATTCACCAACTTGTCCCTGCAGGGGACATCATCCACAAGAAGGCATAACGCAGTATATAAATTTTACACGCGTGCACTTTCCACGGTCTCATCGTCAAATTTCTGAAATTCTGCACGAACATCTGCAGGAACCACAGATGCAAGCTGCTTTAATTGATTTGCGGCTGTTGCGCGATCGATGTTTATGTGCTCATGAAAATTTTCAAATTTTATTGACATAATAGGGCTTGCTGGAGTGAATTCTTTGCTGAAAACATTGTGTGGAATATCCTGAGAGATATCAAACTGCACACCTTCTTGTGAACCTTTAGTAAGGTCGATGGTTTCTGCGAAAAAATTACAATAATGAATGTTATGCATAAAACGCAGTGTGAATGCGTTACAATCGCATTAATAAAGAAGAATTATGTATAAAGTAATTGCGGTACATATTTTGCATACCTTCTTCTTCTTCAGAATCTTCTTGAATGACTTGTTTTCCGCGTTTCTTTCCTGACGTGGTAGGGTTAATGGTAGAACTTTTGTGTTTACCCTTATCGTGGATTTCCGCAATCTGGTTCTCATTAATCAACGGTTCCTCAACATCAATAACTTCATCGTTCTCCAATGAACGACGGTATGAGGTACAGCCTTGAATGTTCTTCTGGCGTATAATTTGATCGAGGGTGATCTCTGCGAAAGTTATAATAATTATTGCACAGTCGTATATATTAAAATACGCAGTAACAAAATGCAAATTGAAATAAAAAACAAGTGTATACCATTGTCATCTGCATCCTTGAAGATGCCAAGCTGGTTTGCCCAGGGCCAATATGTGGAAATTCTGCCTACATAAAGAGGCACGATCCCATATGGGCGAATTTGCAAACGCGCATTGACGAGCTGTTAGAAGGTCTCGGTTTCATACTCGTCAAGCGTAACGCGATCCTTGCTGTTTTCAGAGCAGGAGCTAACCCAGGTGTTAATCTTTTTATAATTGCGGAGGGAGGTTCTTTTTATGAAAAAGTAAGATTGTTGCCATTTGCCAACATTTTCCTTTGGTGTATCCATGACACCATTGCGGCATTTGAAGCTAAACCAGCTAGCATCATGTGTTAGGATGGAGGAGAATTTGTGAAATACATCTACAGAAGGTGGCCTGTTTATGGCATTGCAGTACATCTCGAACACTATAAGTTTAGCTACCGTATTTGGATGCAATTGGCCAGGACCAACCGCATAAAACTGACATGCGGATAAGAAAAAGTTAGTGAAAGGAAGTCTCAGATTGCCTGAATATAGGGAGGTTTCGTAGATCGTAATATATCCTTCTGGAGGATTGTCTGCAGTAACACCTGTTGCAGGTGCAACAGGTGCGAATTGATCAAGCAATGGATAGTTACGTTTGATCTTCTCAAGCAACTCTTCGGTAATTAGCGAATTAAAGTCATGTACTGAAGGTCCGGAAGTTGCTGGGGATCGTGATTTAGACATGATAAAAGTAGGGATGTGGTTTGGTTAAGTGTAAGAATGAAAAACGCAGAAAGATGATTGAGTGCGATGAAAATTGTAAGTATGCTTTTTTAGAGAGAGAAAATAGTATGAGAAAGTGAAAATGGACATATGTGGTGATGTTTTCTATTTATACTTGCACGATTGCAAATAGCTGTTTAAGAATAATCATGATGATCCAACGGTTATTAAAATACGAAGGGATTGCAACGGCTAGAAATATAGCCGTTAGCAGGAAAACTGCAATGCGGATGGATCATTTACGTGATGTGCGACACTGCGTAAGCTATGCGAATGATTTTTAAGAAAAAGAACTCCATAAACACTACAATTTTTTTTTTTTAAGAGTTTATTGTCTTACTTTTTCTGCGAAAATGTAACACAATAAACTGGGGGGGCTTGATCATATACATACTTATGTATATGTATATTTTTAGTGTGGAAGACCTTTTAGAGGTGAACGCACAAGACAGATAAACCGCGGTGTGAATGCGGTAGGATTGCGCAGAACATTAAAGAGTGCGAAGGCTTCTCGCAGTATTTGTGCGGAATGCCTAAGTGCCCGCATATTCTTACTTCCGCGTAACTCCTAGACCTATAAATAGGGAGTTTGGCCTCTCATTTTAGGTTGTTGATTTTGGAAGGGTTGCCCTAGCCATATTGATTTCTCTCTTGACTTTGCCCGAGACTAAATCATTATTTGGTTAAGGTAATTTATGAAGACCGGGACATGGTTGTTGATCGTTTAGCACTTAACAAAATATGACAATAAGGTCCCAAAACCATAATCGACATCCATTATACCCCCTCATTGCACTCAATCCTTGATTAACCGTAATTAGATAATGTAGGATTGATCATTGGAGTTAGCTATACAGGGTTGAGGTTGATTCCAAAAATATATATACTTTGAGTTGTGATTTAGCCTGAGATGTGTATACACTGGGTCGTGGATTGATTCAAGATAATATATATCAATTTATTTCTGTACATCTAACTGTGGACAACTAGTTGTAGGTTACTAACGAGGACAGCTGACTTAATACACTCAAATCTTTAAAACATAATAAAAATGGTTGTAATTATATTTTGATCATACTTTGATATATATGTACATATTTGTATAAGTTCGTGAATCGATCCGTGGCCAAGTCTTATTTCTGAGAAAGGAAATATCTGTGAAAGTGAGTTATAGTCCCACTTTTAAAATCTAATATTTTTGGGATGAGAATACATGCAGGTTTTATAAATGATTTACAAAATAGACACAAGTACGTGAAAATACATTCTATGGTTGAATTATCGAAATCGAATATGCCCCTTTTTATTAAGTCTGGTAATCTAAGAATTAGGGAACAAATACCCTAATTGACGCGAATCCTAAAGATATATCTATTGGGCCTAACAAACCCCATCCAAAGTACCGGATGCTTTAGTACTTCGAAATTTATATCATATCCGAAGGATGTCCCAGAATGATGGGGATTTCTTATATATGCATCTTGTTAATGTCGGTTACCAGGTGTTCACCATATGAATGATTTTTATCTCTATGTATGGGATGTGTATTGAAATATGAAATCTTGTGGTCTATTGTTACAATTTGATATATATAGGTTAAACCTATAACTCACTAACATTTTTGTTGACGTTTAAAGCATGTTTATTCTCAGGTGAATGCTAAGAGCTTCCGCTGTTGCATACTAAAATAAGGACAAGATTTGGAGTCCATGTTTGTATGATATTGTGTAAAAACTGCATTCAAGAAACATATGTCGATGCAATATATTTCTATTGTAAACCATTATGTAATGGTCGTGTGTAAACAGTATATTTTAGATTATCATTATTTGATAATCTACGTAATATTTTTAAAACCTTTATTGATAAAATAATGGTTATGGTTGGTTTAAAAATGAATGCAGTCTTTGAAAAACGTCTCATATAGAGGTCAAAACCTCGCAACGAAATCAATTAATATGGAACATTTATAATAAATATGAACGGGACATTTCATTGGAGATGTCAATGGACATCGTCCCACCTCCATCCTTAGAGTATAACATTACGACCAACCTAAAGTCACAAAGAAGAAAGACGGGTTTTGCATCAGGTCTACCCTATAAACCATCACTTAAATACATAATGACATACACATCATGGAGTGATGAGGACCCTTTTAACCATCCCATTCCAATCAAGGAGGTAAAAGAAGTTGATAGCTTTGTTATATCTCAAGTTAAATAAAGCATTCACTGCAAACTACCTTCTCCTCTCATTGGACATACCTTATTCTGTGTTCGCTTCAATCCCATCGGTATGTTCCAATATTACCTCTTGTGTCTACTGATGGATGCAAAGGAGCCACCTATATTTCTTGAGAATTAAGGCTAGAGTCAGGCTCGTGACTCGAACAAAAAGAAGCGCTTCTCGGGAGGCAACCCGTGTGTTTATTATTCTATAGCTTTAGTAGTAGTTATATTAGGATGATTAGGTTAATCAAATAAGTGAAAAGTGAAACTTAAAATAAAATTTTCAACGTTTCTTAGGACAAGTTCACTTCTCCTATTTGTCTTGGCCTTAAGTGAATTAATTGCTACATTATTTCAAAAGTCTTAAAATTAAAGGCAGTCAACACTTTAAGTGTGAGATTAAGCTTTTTAGTCATACATTGATTTGTTGAATTTTCAAAAACCTAATTTTGAAACCCCCCAAGTTTTTAAATAAATTTTTCTTCAAAATGCAAATCAGTGAGTCTATGGCCTAAAGTTTAATCACCTGTCTAGGTTTGATCTTTTCCATTTTTACAAGTAATAGACAGTTATTGATACCTGTGGTGGACACTCTTTGAATAATGATGAAACGACAAGGAAACTCGTTGATTATTTCATTTCAAGTATTAGTGGATGTTGTATGGAGGATGAGAACGCCCTAATGAGCTCGAGTACACTTCAAGAAGACCGATTCGAATCTAGCAGAAGATGGTTCCAACTCAGTCTACCTTCAGATCCTCAGCTCACAGCCGCACCCAAGGGGAGTAATTCGTTTATTTCTCTTCATCTATTTATTTTGATTCGTTATATCCTTAAAGTATACCCTATCCTAAGCTTATCACTAAGTGTGGGATTTCAACCCAATATTGAGCTTAGATACATTTTCTGACATGTTCAAACTCTAAGTGTGGGATTTTAGATCCCTAAAATCTAAGAATGAACATTAGGGACAATGTTCCTCTAAGTGTGGGATAGCGGTGTAGTACACCGTAATTAGCTAGGAGATGCTCGGAAAATGTTCTTAACTTAAAATTTTACTAAGGTTTTCGAGTATACCTACTATTTAGATTCTTTGTCCTCAACGTAAATTTTTCAAAACTTTTGACTAAATGATACTTTCTGAAAAAGTACTTTCGAAAATCAAGCGTGTTTGTTCTAAAATTAAGACAAATGAGGACATAAATCTTCTTAAGGATGAACCGATTCTCTAAAAGAGCATTGCATGACTAAGCATTATCGACCCGATATAATTGTTGTGAGGCACCCCAAAAAGAGCCCAATAAGCATTCAATTTTAATGCTTCACTATCTTTTCCGTTGAGAGTGCCGATGTTAGCATTTAGAGTTAGAACTTGACCTTGACATATATTTCTATGCCAATGGTTAGTAAGCGCCATACGTGGTGTAGGTGCGATACTCCTTCCGAAATCATTCTGAATAGAGAAGACAAAAACCATTCGTTTCCATTTCCACTCCACGCATTTAAACCGACCAACACCAAAGAGTTGATGAATCAGAAAATACTCACCCCCAAATTCACTATCAAATACGTTACCCTTTCCACCCTCATTCCTTTCTCATTTTCAATATCTATAAATTCAAAGAGATAGATCGACCGAGTTTACTTCAAACACTTGTCAAAAAATTCTGAAATTCCAGACTATTTTTGATAGGTCAAAAAGACCTATTTCTGGTGAAATACCTTTCTCTCTGGGCAGAATGAGTAAAGTCTCCAATAAAGAGAAGAGAAAAGTCTTCGAATAAGAGCATAGATCACCGAAGAAAATGAAGATTGTAACCCATGAGGATTGCAGAAAAGAAGCAAAGTCTTCGCTGAAAATCAGCACCCTCTAAAGGAACTCTTCAATAAAAATAGAGTATCATCTTTCCTAGAAAAAGTATATCCGCATTGAAACCGAAATCTATCGAATATCTAAATTTCAATGATTCGAAAATTACCCTTTTTGCCATATCAAAACCTTCGCTTTTCTCCACAAACCAACCTTTAAACTCGCTCTTCATCTTGAAAGAATGATTAGGGAGAAGATCCCTACCGTCCTTATCTAACCGGTGGAGATTTGATTCTTAGTCAAGCCTATGACAATACTTGCAACATGACTGGCTATGAGCGAATTCATTTCATAGATTGATAGGGAACCCTAAATACTTGAGTGATTTGAGTGACCCGTGAAAGGAAGCCAATGTCATGTAACCACCCCTCATGCTTGCAGAGATAGTTTCTAACCTTTTAGAAGACGGTTTGTCTGATTTTTCTCTTATAATAAATAACAAGTCACTTGAATAATAGAACAGAAATCTCATAAGCATCCTTGAACTCAAAATAAAAGAAAGGTTTCCTTCAGGATAAGCAAAGTCTAAGTGTGGGATATTTGATATCGGCTAAAAAGTCATGTTTTTACCCCCGATATTAACCCCATTTATGATAAAGTAATTGACTTTATCATCTAAATAAGCATTTATTTGCTTCATTTGGTAGATTATGTCATTACTAAGGCTATGTTTCAAGAATCACTAAAAATGGATGAAAACGAGCAAAATCGGCTAAGACGATTAACTCGCGTTTAAATGACTTATCTTATAATTTTTCGAAAAAGTTTATTTACTTAATCTCATGTTGTAGGATATTTAATTACGAACGCGTGGGCGCAAGAATTGTTAGAAACGGAGCTAAAACGAAGATTCTAGAGCGAACACGGTGAAAGACAAGTTACGATCCAGCAAACGGCTTGCCATACAGCCTGCCATAAGGGAAAATGGCCTACCAGCATACGGGCATCAAAAACAGCTTGCCCTGGCAAACGGACTTGAATAATGGCCTGCCGAAATGGCTTGCCAGTATGATAAACGGCCTGCCAGCCGTTTGCCGGCCATTTTTCAGCAAAAAATCCTACCTGCCGTACCACTTGCCAGGGGTTTTTTAGAAAATTATTTACAACTTTGCCACCAAGCATTTTCTATAAATTGGGGCTTCATCCCACCATTTCAACACACACCTTCTTCACTTCTTTCTCTAAAATATCTCTCTATTGTCGCTCTCTAGTGATCAGTAAGAGATTAGTTCTCTCTATACTTTCTCTCTCTATATTCTAGAGAGAGAAAAGTACAGGGATTAGGAAAATAATTATCTCTCTATTGTCGCTCTCTAGTGATCAATAGGAGATTAGTATGTAGTTAGTAGTAGAAGTTATCAAGCATTGTAACGCTTTGGATATTATGAAGAAATACAAGTGTTATTCTGCCGACATTATTCGGTAATATCTATCCTTTCTTTTATTAATTTATTATAATATTCTAGTTTGATCTTTGTGATTTATTAATATTAGAAATGCTTGTTGCCATGATGTGTGAGTAATTGCTTGATTGTTTGCCATGATTTAATAATGTTAGTTAGGGATTATTATCATTTCATACTCGCTTTCTGTCTATGATATTAAACCTCGTTATTATCGTCCTTCCACCAATAAACGTGATTAAAAAATTTTATAAAGTCGACAGTTATAAGGTAATTAATTATCTGTGTTTATACATTGGTCAAGGTATGAACCCATCGGAAATACTATAAAGTACATGGGGAATTATCGTAGGACCAGATCAAGACATTGGTCAAGAGTTTAAGAATCGAGGAAATACTGTCCAACAATAGAGTACAGTGTTGATGTACTATAGGACCACTTGAGCATGGTCAAGGTTAGAAGCTATGGAACTACTATAAGTATAGTACATGGTGGGTAACTAAGGGATTTATTGGGTAGATTTAAGTAAGGGCTGGTTTAAATCATAAATGAGAATTTAATGCACTACAATACAAACTAAGCTTATAAATCTTTAAGGATGACTGAGAACTATCAGAGGTTCTAATTTGTCTACAAACCCTTAGATTTTACCAAACCATTGACATATACAATCATAACCACTCACTTAGGTTATACACTAAGGTGTTAAGAAAAGTTGGATATTATATATATATATATATATATATATATATATATATATATATATATATATATATATATATATATATATATATATATATATATATATATATATATATATATATGGCTATGCTACTTTATTCGTGCGCTCAAGGTATGCATTGCATCCAAGATGGGCCGCTTATATCCTTAAACCGGATAAAGCGTCGGGAGTTGAGCATATTCCATCCGATCAGAATCACGATAGCCTGGTTCCTCGTGACATGCTAATTGAGAAATCAATTAGTAGGGAATCTAGTGTTTACACTAAGGTATATCTATCCAATGAGTGTCTCGCAATCATCCCGACACTACGTTATCTTATATCATGGTGAACCACGTCTTCTCTGTCCTTAGCTGTTGCATGCTAGCTAGCTTATTTTTATTATATTGCTTCAATATTCTAAATACAATTATAAATCAAATCAACCTAACTATTGCCTTTACATAATTTGATATTCCTGATAAAGTGGTGTCTAGAATAAACCGGTTAGACTTGGTTGTTGGATTTTCTGAACAGTCGCCAATTTATTGGGACCAAAAGGATCCTGCCTCTTTACACAAGGTGTACTTGGCCACTAGTCTTGGATACTAAATTGTGTACAAACCCAATCTTAATTACTAAATTATCTGAATAAGCTCCGTTTTAAATTCGACCACTCAAGGAACGTCCCTAGGTCATATTTTCCCTTGCTAACCCTTAGGAAGGAATAATAGATTTAGGCCTAGCATATATAAATTAAACAATCAACTTCTTCTGTTGATATCCTGAATTGACGTTTTGCGACCTAACGACTCCGCATAAATAAACCGTCCGATTCGGACATATCAGATACCGTAGTCAATGATGGTTTGTTTCATTCATAGCACTTTTGCACATGCTCTTTCCACGGCAACATATTCCGCTTCGGTAGTAGATAGTGTAACGGATGTTTGTTTCTTCGAAAACCATGATGTTCGACAAAGCCCAACAAATGCACATACACCACTTGTGCTCTTTTGATCAATCAACAATCCTCCATAGTCGGAATCCATAAAGCACATAATGTCAACACCCGTGAACTTTGGATACCATAGACCAAGATGCATGGTTCCTTTCAAGTATCTAAAGATTTGTTTGACCTCTACCACGTGAGACATTTTTAGATTCTCTTGGAATCTTACACACAAGAACATGCTATACATAATATCCGGTCGGCTTGTCGTTAAATATAGAAGAGATCCAATCATTTCTCTATACTTGGTGCTATCGAATGAATCTCCTTCCCCTTCAAGAGTGAGCATGACATTGGTGGCCATAGGAGTGGCCATTGGCTTTGAGTTTTCCATTTCAAACTTTTTGAGCATATCGTGAATATACTTTTGTTGATTGATGAATGTTCCATCTTATAGTTGCCTAATTTGGAGTCCGAGAAAGAACTTGAGTTTACCCATCATGATATGGTTTTTCAAAATCTTCAAACCCCGGAGGTTATGACTTGTGACACAAATACTTCTTCATTTGTGACACATTTAGAAAAGCACTTTTGACATCCATTTGATATAGTTTTAAGTTTTTATCACATGCATATGCAAGAAGTATTCTAATGGATTCTAGTCAAGATACGGGAGCAAATGTTTCATCATAATTGATTACTTCTTGTTGGCTATACCCTTGTGCGCCTAACCTAGCTTTGTTTCTAACAGCCTTCCCATCTTCATCTAGTTTGTTCCTATATACCCATTTGGTTCCTATGATATTTTGCTCACTTGGTAAGGAAAACAAATCCCATACATCACTCCTTTGGAATTGATTTAATTTTTCTTGCATGGCTTCTACCCTACTCTCATCTAATAAAGCTTCCTTGATGTTTTTGAGTTCTACTTAGGAGATGAATGCATAGTTTGCAACTAGATTAAAGATTTGTGATCTTGTAGTTCTAGTGTGTATATCCCCTATGACTTTTTCTATTTGATGATCCTTAATATGTTTAAGGTCGGTTGTGGGTTCTATATTATCTTTGCTTGGATCGTTTTTCAAGTGAGATTCTTTCTCATTGGTTTCCTTGACCTATTTGGACTCATTTTGGGTTGTGCTAATCACAATGGCTTCTTGTTCAACCACATCATCATCTACTAGTAGTTTGGACTTAGGTGGAGGAGTTTCATCGAAAGTGACATCTAACGACTCTTTCTATGACATTAGTGTACTTGTTTAGAACTCTAGAGGCTTTGCATTCTAACAAATATAATAGAAATACTCCTTCGTAGGCTTTAGGTTTAAATTTAGTTAGGTATTCTTTTTTGTTTAAGATGAAACACTTACATCAAAATACCCTAAGGTGACTTATGGTGGCTTTCCTACCATTTAGAATTTCATAGGTTGTTTTGTCCATTGAGGGCCTAATTAGAACTCTATTTTGAATATAAGTGGAGGTTTCTACGGCTTCACACCAAAAATGTTTAGGGATTGATTGTTTATTCAACATTGTTTTACTCATTTCTTAAAGAGTTCGGTTTTTCCTTTCAACAATCCCATTTGATTGAGGAGTTCGAGGAGCTGAGAAATTATGAGAAATTACATGTAAATCACAAAAGACTCCAAATTGGGCATCATTATCAAATTCTTTTCCATGATCCGTTCGTATGGTGACAATTGTATACCCAAGCAAGTTTTGTATTTTTGTAGCAAAAATTACGAATCTTTCAAATGCCTCAATTTTTTGTTTTAGGAAAAAGTGTCCATGTATATCTAGAAAAATCATCAACGATTACCAAGGTGTAGAAATTCCCACCATAACTTTGAACGCATGATGGACCAAACAAATCCATATGTAAGAGTTCTAGATATCTTTTAGTTGAAATGAAGTTTTTAGGCTTATGACTAGCATGAACTTGTTTTCCTATTTTACATGCATCACAAAAATGACTTTCATATTTTAGCTTGAGTAAATCTCTAACCATTTCTTTAGAAGATATGTTGTGAATTAGTTTCATATTAGCATGCCCAAGTCTCCTATGCCACAAGGTGGTAGTGTCATGAATGGAAGTAAGACAAACATCTAAATGTTTAAAGTCATTTAGTTTGCATGTGTAAAGGCCCTTTTTCCTAATTCCATTTCTATAACATTTTTAACATCTTTGGTTATATGCGATGAGGATTTAGTGAATGTCATGTTATAACCTTTATCAAATATTTTACCAACACTTAGAAAATTCAAACTTAGGTTCTTAATTTGCAAGACATCCTTAAGAGTAATTTTATAGTTAGTGATGTTACCTTTACCGACAATTTTACCTCGTACATCACCACCAAAGATTACATCACCACCGTTATGTTCTTTGTACTTTGTGAAGAAGTCTTTGTTCCCCGTCATATGCGTTGTACACCCACTATCGATCATCCAATCTTCTTCTTGTACAACGCCATTTAGGCAACCCAATATTTTTTAATTAATAACTTTGGTACCCAATGTTTATTGGGTCCGAGATGATTAGCATAAAAAACTCCTACTCTAACCAATCTTTTTACGACTTTAGCGTTGTAGTTTCCTTTGGGTTGGGCCCTTGTTTTCAAATATTTTCTTCGAAGGATTTCTAGAGTGGTTAGTTTTACTTTCTAAGGAATTCTTCTTGAATTGTATCATTTCTTCCTTTTGAAATGATCTAGTTTTTTAGGATGGGCCTGCGGTCGACATCACGGTCTTGCCGTGCTTCGATCGCACATCCTCTGTGATGTTTGGCTTTACTTGAGACTTAACAAACACTATAGGTTGTTGTTTTGATGATTTTATTTTGAGAGAGCTTTCTTTAAAACCTAACCCGTGTTTGTTATTGCTTGATCGTTGAGCACTTAAAATGTCTTCTAGCACTTTTCCAGTTTTATTATATATTGAAAACTTGATTTTATTTTCAAGTAGTTTGACGGGTGTTAAGTGCTTTATTTTCATGTTTTAAATCATCACAAGTAAGGCATTCGTGAGTGTTAGTTAATCTTTCCTTTAGCCTCAACACTTCTAACTTAAGTGAATATTTTCTTCTTTTAAGTTAGTATTCTAGTGCTAACTCTACTACTTAGATCACAAAGCTTAATGAAATTACTAATATTAAATTCAAAAGAGTTTGGAAGAACCTCATTGTCGATTTGTCCGACTAGGAAAGCTTCACCATCTCCTTCTAAGCTTCTTGCTTCAACGGCCATGAGGCATATTTCCTTTCCTTCTTCTTGTGTCTCATTCTCTTCATCATCCAATGCACCTCCAAGAAATGCCTTCTCGTTCTTTCTTTTGGGACATTCACTTATTAAATGATTTGGATCACCACATCCAAAACATTTCCTTACGAACTTCTTCTTGGAATCAAAGGGTACCTTCTTTGAGTCCATTGGGGGTCTGACATGATTCTTGGGTCTTCGGTAGAATTTCTTGAATGATCGAACAATAAATGCAAGTTGTTCATCATTGTTTAGGATATCATCTTCATCCTCTTCGTATTCGCCTTCTTCGCTTGCTTTGGCCTTCAAAGCAATTGACTTATTCTTTTCTTTCTTAACTTTATCTGCTTCTTCATCCTTGTTTAGGATGACCTCATGAACTTTGAGATTTCCAATGAGCTCATCAGGAGACAATTTTACCAAGTCCTTTGACTCATCTATTACCGTCACTTTAGGCCTCCATTTTGAGGGTAATGCTCTTAAGAATTTCCGAACATATTTCTTGTTCGTGTAGATTGTACATAGAGCTTTCAAACTTGAACAAATATTGTTAAATCTAGAATAAGCGATATCAATTTTCTCATCATCCGATATAACAAATTGTTCATATTGAGCTACTAGTAGCTCAATTTTATATTCAAAGACTTGCACATTTCCTTGATGAGTAACTATTAAACTATCCCATATTTCCTTAGCACTCTTATATAACGACCCAGCCCGTTATCCAACCGAATACGCAGCAAAAAAAAATTTTTATATATAACAGAAGGGTGCGCGGCGCGCGACACTCCTTGTGCGCGGCGCGCACAGACTCCCGGACAGTTCTGATCAAAATGCCATTTTTACGCGAAAAGATCTCCCACTTCCCGACACTTTCAGACGACACGACTTTCACAACACATTATAGTAAATAAAACTAACACGATTCAATGATAAAACAAGTTTTCCGACACCGGGCCCACATATACCCAAATTAAGTCTCGACCACATGAGTTTAAGTTCCATACAAAACTACGAGCATGATGTTTGGGGATAAATTACCCAATCCTAAGTCAAATCCAAAGGTAATCCAAGAAAGCATCAAAAGGGGAAATCATCTAGTCCCGAGCATACCCTTGTCAAAACCGCATCATACCTAAAAATGTAAACAACGAGAGGGTAAGCTAATTGCTTAGTGAATGCAATACTTATACGCATACATACATAATTCAATTACTTGCATACACCTACACAAAAAACACACGACATTAGCAATTCATATAATCACGTAAAACAAACGTACGACAAGTCAACATCAATAGCATAGAGATCTCATCAATCAATAGTGTCAAAATAATGATACGTACAACCACCGGTTAAAATCAAGATCACGAGGGGAATTATCCCCTTGAAAGAGCCATGGATGTTCATAAGATCAAATAGTACCAAACTCCAATTCCATGAGTGGTATCGTCTCATCGAACTTCAAACCTACTCTACATGCTTCATGTGGTATCGTCACATCGAACTTTAAACCCACGTATGAGGTATCGCCACATCGAAATTTAAGCCCTCATCAAGCATTACAATAGTAGAATGACATCCTCATTATCGAACTTTAAATCCATACATATGAGGTATCGTCATTATCGAACTTGAAACCCTCATCAAACAAACAATCGTGGTATGGCATCGTCAATATCGAACGTTAAATCCATACATATGAGGTATTGTCACATCGAACTTAAACCCTCATCGAACAACGTAATAACGGTATGGAATCGAATAACACAATAGTAGTATGGCGTCTTCATCATCGAACTTTAAGTCCATACATATGAGGTATCATCGCATCGAACTTAAACCCTCATACCGCATCGAATAATACAATAGTAGTATGGCGTCGTCATCATCGAACTTTAAGTCCATACACATGAGGTATCCCCGCATCGAAATTAAACCCTCATCCCGCTCCCCGGTCCCAATGTAGCCCAAGAGAAGTGTATTCTACCGAATAACACTCGCCACGTCGTACACAAGCAACCAAATTATATACATAAACGTATGAATATTCCACTCACCTCGGTTACTTGAAACGCTAATCCCGCTTGAGCTTCCAATCGACCAAACGTAAATCACCTAAGATATTCATAAACAAATAAGCTAAACACTCTAGCTTATGTCCAAAACACCTTAAGTGCAATTTCGATCAATTTGCACTTACCTCCATTTTGACTAAGTCAAACATCGCCCAAAATGCCCATAATCACAATTTGCTAGTGATTATGTTCCAATACTACATTTTACTCAATGTTTCATCATCAAAACATTTACTTGTATCCTTTTGACACAAAACCCATTTTGACCAAATCTCAAGTCAAAACACCCATTTTGCAAGCTCATACCTTTAATCACTAACAACCTAAGTTAACTAGTGATTTGAACACCCAAACATGATTATTAGCGAATCAATTTCATCATCCAACCCAAAACCCACCAACAATGGTCATCGACACCATTTACTAGCTTAATCACCCATTTATCAACTAGTGAGTTTACTCAAGAACACACAAGTCAAAACCCTAACTTGGAAATCAAATCTAACAATTGAAATTCGAAGTTAGAACTTACCAACACAACCAAAACATAGCCAAGGAAGAGATGAACAACTTTAACACTTGGACTTTTGATCATTTCAAGTTCATTTTTCTCCAAATCTCTCTCTAGAATCTCCCTCTCTCTCTCTAAGATGAAATGAGAGTGTGTGTGGATGTGAAAATGATCCAAAACAAGATCCAAATCTGGTATTATGGCCACAGATCCATCCTCAAGTGAAATGACCAAAATGCCCTTCATTTAACTCTAATTAAAAGAAAACAGGAAACTGCCATCAGACAAGGTGCGCGGCGCGCACCCATTACCCTGCGTGGCGCGCACAGGGGGTCTGATCAGTTCTGTCAGTTTAAAATCACACCACGCTTCACCCATTTCATGTACACCATATATACCTTATGTACACTAAATATTTGGGTCTTACAACTCTTCCCCACTTAAACTCGATCACGTCCTCGTGATCTTCGTCGCTTAACCAATCGGACCTACACTCTACGGTCCTTCGTCGTACATCCAAACTTGATTTCCGCACAATATCTATTAACCCGAAGGCTTTTCCCATTTGCTAACACGCACTAGCACACACTCTCTTTTAAAGTCCACAACAACTACAACGAGCACACATATAATCCTATATGTCTCTATGGATTCTCTAGGCGACTTTTCTCATTAAGTTACCTTTTCTGACCAAATTGTCACCCGCGATTTATCAAATCTACCAAATTCGAGCACTAAGTCTCACTTCATTCCCGGACCGGAACGAACTTATGCTTAAATCCCCCGGCATACACATGCTAACACTCCAAAACTCGTACCAAGTTAGTAACTTCCTTAGCGTACTTCTATCATGTACCTCGTAAAAATAAAGTTTGTACCACTAACATGGTCACAAGCACCTCAATGGAGCCAACAAAAGGCGTATCCTCATGATTGGATAACGCTCGACGTATTACTTGCAAGAAAACAAGCACACCAAGTGATATGGTATCGTCAAATCGAACTTAAACCCACATCACATACCAACGCACCTATCGATATGGTATCGTCTAATCGAACTTAAACCCATATCTCATTCCAACTCACGCCTTGATATGGTATCGTCAAATCGAACTTAAACGCATATCTCCTTCAACCGCTTTTGCAAATGAGGCATCGTCGCATCGAACTTTAACCCTCATTGCACGTATGCTAAGTATGTACACATACTTAGTATAATTCCACTCGACTTGGAATTTCTGCTCACTTAACTCTCGATGAGTTATCAACGCTACTACCTCGAGTAGTAACTTAAATCTAATCAATACATACAATTTCAACCTAAATTGTACTTTTTCATCATCCGACCATTCTAGGTCTCGACACTAATTCCAAATCTATCACAAACACCGTTTGGAATTTTAACATTAAAATCCCTTTGTGCGGGAGTAACACTCCCCCACATATGATCTCGTCCCATAATCATATTGTCAAGATATTATCATCCGGCGATAAATATCATTTCCCGAATTACATGACTCTACCTCTTGTCGGTCATAGTCTTCTCCGTTCACCATTTCGTTTCCAATGATGGAAATTAGCACTCATCGCCACCCATTGGCGTCATCTAAACAATGACTTAAAACCAACACGATTCATATATTACAATATTTGCTCCATCCTCGAGCATACGAAATATTTCGAATTATCTTTCATCACTTCTACGAAGATCTCACTACAATTTATCCAAGCTTTATATTTCAATTTTCCAATTGCTAACGCTTGTCACACCTTCACCGTCACACATATACTTAAGAGTTTCACTCCGGTACCCTAAGTACAATGTAACCATCACATCATTGGAGTCGAACATTACACTTGCCGGTATGAAAAGGCACCTGACGCCGCGTCATTTAGACTCCACTACTAACATTTATCAAAGTCAAAAGACTTGTTACCTAGGGTCCCATCCGCCCGAGGACACCCATAACATAATTAGAATGACATTAAGTCATACGTGCTCGTCGAACCTTATGGTTCATATTCATACAACACAAAAACATCCACACACTAACAAGTAACACCAAAGCCTACTCCCATGGCTTGGTAAAAATCTATCACCCGACACTAAGGAATGCTTGGAAGCACCAAGTCATACGCCCTTCGATCGTCAACCCAAACATCATCATGGGGTAATTCCGAAAGGAATGCTACCCTTCATTACATTACGCACTAACAATGCATCAAATCAAAAGTGTGGGTACATTTCAATAGAGTAATCAAAAAGTACCTGAAACATCGTCGCCAGGTTCTCGTGCATCATCATTAATCATCACCTAGTTGCGCCTCCTGGCATCACCAACCAATTTCGGACACTCTGACTTCCGGTGTCCTTTTTCTGACAATTAAAACATGTAACCTAGTTGGAAGATGGCTCTGTACAATCTCGAGACAAATGACCCCGTAACCCGCAGTTGTAGCAAGTAGGGAGATAATTTCCGGAGCCATCCTTCTTCACACTACCGACATCTTCGACTTTTACTCTTCTTGTTCAAAGGCATCGTAGTTTCGAACTTTCGCTTACTAACATCGGAAACACTTGCCTTCGATACCTCCGGTTCAGAATCCCGAGCCAACTCAAACAACTCTTCAAAAGACTTAGCCATCCCCCGACTAATCTTACGTTTCAAGTCATCGCTTAAAGTACGATAGAAATCTAGCATCAACATTCGATCATTACCGACATACTCCGGAAAAAAACGACTTTTTGACAAGAAAGTAGACTTGAGAGTAACCAAGTCCATCGAACCTTGTTGCAAATCGAGCAACTCGTCCCGAATTTTATTAAGGTCGGATTGAGTCTGATATCCATCAAAGAACTCCTTTTTAAACTCTTCCCACGACAAGCTCATACATTGTTCTTCACCATACAATTAAATCTTGTCATCCCACCACATCTTAGCCTCTTCATGTAACATACTAGAACCATATCTTGTCTTCTTCTAGGGAGGACATTCACTAGTACGGAAAGCCCCCTCGATGTCGGAAACCCAACACGTACTCTTCAACGGATCCCTCACCCCATTAAACATAGGGGGTTGAGCATCCTTAAAATTTTTGTAATGGAAGTCCCGCCTTCCATGTCCCCCATTACCATCACCCCCTTCACCACGAGGATGGATGTTTCTAGCCTCAAGTGCCTCATCGATCTTGGCATTCATTCGTTCATTGATTAACTCAGTTACTTGCCCATTGACCGTGTCTTGGAAGACCTTTCTAACATCCTTGAGAAACTCCGCTTTTAGACGTTTAAAGATGGTCTCAACCTTAGCCGTGAACTCGGAGTCTTCACTTTGTTCATCGTTATCATGTCCGTTCCTCGTCTTCATTCTAAGAAATGAACTCAGTTAGGAATGCAACACGAATAATTTACATACACTGCCAAGATCTATATTCACAATCATATAAATATGTCACCGTTCGTGCACCTCATCTAGTTCAATACTTGTTGTACATCACTTGCTTGACTTGGCTTGCAACCTTAATAATGGTCGCGAATTATTATTACGCTCACACGCCATGCCGAGAATACAACAACCATCTCGCTAGATGTTCATCACAAAACAACATATTCAATACATAGCTAGTTCACCTATTCTCTAAGGTACTAACTAAAAATCCGAACCGACCCGCAATCCTACAACTCTCGCAACAAATAAGCACACAGAAAAAGTCTAAGTCTAGGCGTCTATCTCAAGTCACCTAAATCCCTTAGGCCATGCTCTGATACCACTAGTAACGACCCAGCCCGTTATCCAACCGAATACGCAGCAAAAAAAATTTTTTTATATATAACAGAAGGGTGCGCGGCGCGCGACCCTCCTTGTGCGCGGCGCGCACAGACTCCCGAACAGTTCTGATCAAAATGCCATTTTTACGCGAAAAGATCTCCCACTTCCCAACACTTTTAGACGACACGACTTTCACAACACATTATAGTAAGTAAAACTAACATGATTCAATGATAAAACAAGTTTTACGACACCGGGCCCACAAATGCCCAAATTACCCTTTAAGTACAAAATACAAGTCTCGACCACATGAGTTTAAGTTCCATACAAAACTACGAGCATGATGTTTGGGGATAAACTACCCAATCCTAAGTCGAATCCAAAGGTAATCCAAGCAAGCATCAAAAGGGGAAATCATCTAGTCCCGATCATACCCTTGCCAAAACCGCATCGTACCTAAAAATGTAAACAACGAGAGGGTAAGCTAATTGTTTAGTGAATGCAATACTTATATGCATATATACATAATTCAATTACTTGCATACACCTACACAAACAACAAACGACATTAGCAATTCATATAATCACGTAAAACAAACGTACGACAAGTCAACATCAATAGCATAGAGATCTCATCAATCAATAGTGCCAAAATAATAATACGTACAACCACCGGTTAAAATCAAGATCACGAGGGGAATTATCCCCTTGAAAGAGCCATGGATGTTCATAACATCAAATAGTACCGAACTCCAATTCCATGAGTGGTATCGTCTCATCGAACTTCAAACCCACTCTACTTGCTTCATGTGGTATCATCACATCGAACTTTAAGCCCACATATAAGGTATCGCCACATCAAACTTTAAGCCCTCATCAAGCATTACAATAGTAGTATGGCATCGTCATTATCGAATTTTAAATTCATACATATGAGGTATCGTCATTATCGAACTTGAAACCCTCATCCAACAAACAATCGTGGTATGGCAACGTCAATATCGAACTTTAAATCCATACATATGAGGTATCGTCACATCGAACTTAAACCCTCATCGAACAACGTAATAATGGTATGGAATCAAATAACACAATAGTAGTATGGCGTCGTCATCATCGAACTTTAAGTCCATACATATGAGGTATCGTCGCATCGAACTTAAACCCTCATACCGCATCGAATAATACAATAGTAATATGGCGTCGTCATCATCGAACTTTAAGTCCATACACATGAGGTATCGCCACATCGAACTTAAACCCTCATCCCGCACCCCGGTCTCAATGTGGCCCAAGAGAAGTGTATTCTACCGAATAACACTCGCCACGTCGTACACAAGAAACCAAATTATATACATAAACGTATAAATATTCCACTCACCTCGGTTACTTGAAACGCTAATCCCGCTTGAGCTTCCAATTGACCAAACGTAAATCACCTAAGAAATTCACAAACAAATAAGCTAAATACTCTAGCTTATGTCCAAAACACCTTAAGTTCAATTTCGATCAATTTGCACTTACCTCCATTTTGACTAAGTCAAACATCGCCCAAAACGCCCATAATCACAATTAGCTAGTGATTATGTTCCAATACTACATTTTACTCAATGTTTTATCATCAAAACATTTACTTGTATTCTTTTGACACAAAACCCATTTTGACCAAATCTCAAGTCAAAACACCCATTTTGCAAGCTCATACCTTTAATCACTAACAACCTAAGTTAACTAGTGATTTTAACACCCAAACATGATTATTAGCTAATCAATTTCATCATCCAAACCAAAACCCACCAACAATGGTCATCGACACCATTTACTAGCTTAATCACCCATTTATCAACTAGTGGGTTTACTCAAGAACACACAAGTCAAAACCCTAACTTGGAAATCAAATATAACAATTGAAATTCGAAGTTAGAACTTACCAACACTACTAAAACGTAGCTAAGGAAGAGATGAACAACTTTAACACTTGGACTTTTGATAAATTCAAGCTCCTTCTTCTCTAAATCTCCAAATCTCTCTCTAGAATCTCCCTCTCTCTCTAAGATGAAATGAGAGTGTGTGTGGATGTGAAAATGATCTAAAACTAGATCCAAATATGGTATTATGGCCACAGATCCGTCCTCAAGTGAAATGACCAAAATGCCCTTCATTTAACTCTAATTAAAAGAAAATAGGAAACTGCCATCAGACAAGGTGCGCGGCGCGCACCCATTACCCTTTGCGGCACGCACAGGGGGTCTGATCAGTTCTGTCAGTTTAAAATCACACCACGCTTCACCCTTTTCATGTACACCATATATACCTTATGTACACTAAATATTTGGGTCTTACATCTTAAGCATAAAGACTCTTTCATATTCTTTTCTAGACAAAGCGTTAAATATGACTAGTTTAGCTTGATAGTTTTCCCTACATCCATTTTATTTTCTTTGGACCAACTATCTTCGCGTATAATTATTCTAGTTTTCCTATCCTCACTAAGTGATCAAGCATATTTCCACCGAATGCTATAGATACGCTTGAGTGTAATAGAGGAAAGTATGTTATATACAGCGGCGTTAAGCTCCGGTCCGATTACCGTGATAACCCTAGCCGAGATGATGATTTCGGGAGGATGGTTATGGCTGTTTGCCAGCCATCGAGACGTGTCGATTGGCGGTTAGGGAAAAACCCTACACTTGTGTAGGTAAAACGATAAAGGGGGAGAAGGAGAGCGTTTGAGCTTCCAGGGATGTATATGTGTGTCCCTTTAGGGTCGAAGTCCTGTCCTTTATTTATAGAGGCATATTTAGGGTTTTAAGGGAAAAGGCTATCGGACCGCTAACGGGTCAGGCTTAAAGACGAGATCAATTATTAGCCCGATGCGCTATGCGTATCATTAAGTCCCCAAGTTCGGTATGATATATTGCAAATGTATCATATCGAAGTTATTATATATGCCACCGCATGTAACTTGAAAGAACTGTCACGTTTTAATAAAGTTGCAATAAGCATTTGATGCACATCTTGTGCACCAAGTAATGATGAGTAATGAGCATCTATCACGCCAAGTGATGCCGTGATCATGACAGTTCCAATGTCGAACACCTATACTTATGAATGATATACTTTAGGTGTGATTTAGACAATTATGTCTTTGCGGGACTATTACGAAACATAAATCCCATATAATAATGCGTAAAAGTATACTAATAGTATATTAGTATATCGTTACTCCCCCAGTTCAATATAACTAAAGTATTTAGTTGTATTGAACTATGATAATGGCCATGATAATTTCGCGATCATGGATTTACAAAGTACTGCCATGCGTCCATGGTCTTACGTATAACGGCCAAGGACATTTTACGACCAAGGACCTCTGAAGGTATGCCACGGGCGTGCTTACGCGATCATGGAATTTAGTGAAGAGTAGGCCATAGCACAAAGTCATGGTCTATTCATAAAACATTTTCTTGTAAAGTGAGGTTTTCCTGAAGCAAACATTGTTCGGAATTTTCAGTTTGCGTTCAAGACATCTCGCTAGTGACTTTGAGTTCCGAATCTCAAGGCCACATTGAGGCATCTCCAGCTATCTGTATAGGAGGCTTCTTGATGCAACAATACGATAAATCAGAGATTGATGTTGCATTCAAGGCATCTCTGACTTGCGAGCTCCGTACTCAGTTATTTTGAGGCATCCCAACCAAAAGGTGAGAAGTTTTACTTACGCGGGCAATTCGATGTCGTAATTTGCGTATATTTATACAGGCAAACTAATGCCTTTTTTTATTTCTGATAGTATTTTTATGCGCTTGTCGTTATTCTGCATTTAGTATTTATTCTGGCATATGCTCGAGCAAAGAAACAACTTAGTTCCTTGATTTTTGCAAAATAGCAAATTAAAGAGCCAGTTTTCATTATTTGCACAATAACGTAGAATAAATGTTATGTTGCATGACGGGGCGACCCCTCTATACAGACATAATCTTTTTATTCTTGCGGCAACAATCCAATGTTGTCCGCAGAGAGAGCAAGCCAATGTTCTAAATTATACTCTTGACTTTTATAAAGTTTTTTATAACTATTTTACTCATGGACAAACCAATGTCACTATCCGTATATAAGCAAATCAATGCTTATTCAAGAGTCTTTCAGCCAAACCAATGCCTGGGTATTTGGACAAGTAAACCAATACCTGTATTTTATAGTCATGACTTTGCAGATCTCCGTTCTGTGCGGTGTACAAGCGTTTAAACAAACCAATGTTTTACTATTGTCACCATTATTTATAGTTTTAGTAGCCAAACTAAACTATGACACTTTGGATTCGGAGCGTTCCCTGTGCAGCGGTACATGCAATCAACATAAATAACGTTAAATAAAGTTTTAGACGCACTAAATAAGAAACACTGAATTCGCATAGGGTGGATCAGTTCCCTAATAAGTGTGTTTTCTTTTCGGGCTTAGCCGATGTCGTAAAAGACTTTATATGCGGGTCTATCCTACCTGTTAAAAGGATTTTCGGTATGCGACTGCTACTTACTCTCATTTGAAATAATCCTTTCTAATAGTTATGGTTATGTCATGGTAGCCCATATTTCAATAGTGCTAAAGTACTTAGTGGTGTTGAAATCTAGAATGAAGCTTAAACCACTTCTATAAGGGAAGTACAAAAGCACGTATCCGACCATGAGCAAGTAAAGTGATTTCATAGACTTACGCAATGCCGCTGTGAGATTATAATAAGTGTCCACGGTCTTACGCGTTGCAGCCATGAGATTATAATAAATATGCTATGAGCGTGCTTACGTGGCCATGGTCTTTAAATAATTGGCCATGATCTTACGCATTGCAACCATGAACTATTTTAGTGCGCAAATAATGCGGGATGTGATATCGTGTGATTAACACTATAAGGGGGCATTATAGAGCGTCATCGTAGAGTATCATTGTGGAATTTTGGCATCATGGTGTTCATCTCCACATTTCTACCTTTTAAAAGGTTTTAGGGTGTACAATCATCACCAATAAAGGAAACATTCATTTTCCGCTAGTTATAATATATACTATGTCAGCCCTCAGTTCAAAATAACTAAAGTATTAAGTTGTGTTGAACTATAATTTATACCACACCAAACAAACCATAGGTTATAGCTTCACAAGCCGAGCATTAGGTACCCATTGGGCATGTTCTCTATCTTTTGAACTATATGTCTGCTGTTAAATCATTCCTTTAATATCTAAACTATGCATACCGTACATTTGAGCAAGCCAGTTAATTGGCAACTACTTAATTAATTATGGCAAATTATATATTTAACCATTCGTTGAACATGGTAATTATTATTCTGACTGCTTATCCGCGATTGTCTATTGTATCATACTCATTTAAGAGATGATGCAGGTATCAAGGAGAGTTACAACGATCAACATAGTTATGTTCGGGGAGGTGCATGTTCAAAGTATTGTAGATGCTATTGCACGGATAGTGCAGAGTTATTTGCTATAATGTTACTGGCCGGTAAGTGGTAGCAATCAAGCTAGCAACATGGCTATTATTAAGCAGGTTATATGTAAAAATTAGTATTTTCTCAAATTAAGAGAGTTCTTACCAAAGAGGCCTTTTATGCAATAGCACGACTTTCATTATTTTTGTTCGATTTGAGTTTGTAGCCATGCCCGGAACTGTTACTATCTGCCCGAAGGCGTGGTAATTTTCATAATCGTTACGTCATTACTTAATCATGGACCATATCCACGCATACCAAGGATAGAATAAGGTATGTCTAACTGATCGTAACACGCAATCAGTATATGATGCATTAAGTATACGAATGGTTGTGTTTTAACATAGCAAAGATACAAAAGATCCTCTATTTTAAGTAATAAGAGAAGCATCACTTTCTTGAACAACCGAAAAGGTAAGAAATCATATGTCTTGTTAAGCCAATATATTATGTATTTCTTTGCTTCGAGGTATATGCTTTAATCATGGATTAGCGATAAATCGGAATACATTGGTATATAACCGTATAAATGGTCAACATATGTTTTTAGTCAAAAACTAATTTTGACAGCTAGAATGTGAACACTATCATTGATTTCATACAATAAATATATCTTTTCGCTTTCGAACTTGTTTTAAAGTTACACGCACGATTTTTACTACTTGTACTCATCTCGTATGAGATATTATATTATCTTTTAGCATATCCAAAAGTTTGCAAAGAAAGTCAGATCAAAATCTGTTCGTAAGAAACCATTTGTACACGTAATTGTATCTTTAATCAAATCCCTTTTCGTATGCCCCTTCACCCTGAAATTATATGTGATCATGCACGTTTGTGCAGCTACAAATAAGTAGGCAGATGCGATAAGGAATCTCGGGTGAGATCGGTTAGCTTGCCCTGAGGTGGTAGGATACCGATGTCACTGCGATCTTTCTGAAGCGTTGAGATCTGCCAAAGGCGTCAAGATCTGCTCATAATTTTATTATGACAAACTCTAACTTTATAAATCAACTGCAAAATATGCAATCAGCCGTGTAGGCTTTTGTAAATCGGCCGCGGCTAAGTTTAGATCAGCTGGGAATGGATTATATATTGTACCCGAATTGGGTTGCGATCAAGCGCTAAGGGATGGCTATCAAAAGCGCAAAGGGATCATTCTCGTGCCAGCGCTAGGCATATGCAGATTACACCAATGCTTGTGTAAAAGCAGGAATCTTCTTTGGTAATCAACCACCTCGTTAGGATTTTAATTTACGAGTGTGATGTGTGTATAATGATTATGTAACAAGGCATTATAAACCACCATCAGGAGCTAATCATTTTTTTCCAAATATAAACTTTCATTTGTATGTTGACATAAACATAACATGAGTATCCCGAAGGAAAAAAATTATAAATAATTAAAGTCTTAAGCAATAAAATGGTAAAAAGTCTACGTAATGACCACATGTTAATTTTAGCCCATGGATCCAGCTTGTTTTTATTTGAAGCGCATAGCTCAGCTTATTCAGGATGCACAACTTGGTTTATCAAGAGATTTAACTTAGTGCGTACAATTTAGTTAATTGCACGCACTTAATTGAATTCGTACATATGGATTCTTTATTGCCTAGAGTTTAAGCAATACGCACTGCCCGATCTTATAAAAATGTACATAGTGCGGGCGTGTTACGTTGCACGTAAGCATCGACTTCCTTCTCTCCACACAGTTATATTAATGTGTGCGAAATTGTTAAGTTATACGAGATCACCGAGCAGGATTGTTACATTGCGTTTAATAATAAACTTTTCCAATAAAGCTTGCGGAATAATTTATTATGATGTGTGGGAAGTTGTGGACATGGGTCGGGCATATTGAATCCTTATGCCGTTTACCCGTATACAACAACGGGGCATGATATATTTAGAATTAATATTAGTATGCCACGACATGTATCTTTCTTTTGTATATGAAAGTAAAGAAACAAATTTTGTATTTTCCCGGCTTCCAAAGAGAAGATTTGTCACAATCTTTCATAAAACAAATAATTATTTTGTTGCAAGCTTTCATCAATTATTAAGGAGTAAATAAACTGTATGACTTGTATTACTTGGTCGAAATAATCTAATTTCTTTATTTGTGCATTTATTTGTGGTGTACCACTTAAAAAATGGTGGTAAAATAAATTGGTGGATATCGGTTGATATAATATAATAAACTTAATTAAAGATTTGACCATACAAATGGAGATCCACATATGTTTACTCCAACACTCGTCAATGACACGTGTAAACACTTGTTTATATATTTTGTGGAAAGTAAAGAAATTCTCATAGTCGCTATTGTTGACAAAGATTTTATTTGAATCATATGTTGTTAATAAACTGCAACTTTAATGCTCTTTATCTAAACAATAATTATTAAATAAAATAAACAGGTATCAACATGCCAATATCACGTAAATAAAAATTATGATTATTTAATATTATTTGCATGAGATTTTGTTTCTTTTTTGCCCATCAAAAATTTACGGACACTTTTTGACAAGTTTTAATTTTTAACCCATTATTAGAACTCTGTCGTAACGCAATAAATTTTTTTTTTACCGAACGACAATTAAATATCCATAAAAAACTGGATCTATGGCAATGATAAGATCAAGAAAACCCATTGTGTGACCCACGGATGGGATCAAACTTAAGAGCAAGATCTTATAAAATATGTATAAGTATATTAACGGCGTACCTTTTTATGAAGTACTCAACATGTGGGGAATGAAATACGAGTCCGCTTTTACTCGCCAAATCTCAACTCCGGTTCGCAAAAAACTCGGAATGATTCAATCGCAAGAATTCCGACATGTTACATAAAACATCTCCGATTAATGATTACATATAAAACTATCATGAAACTCCTAGATGCCAATATACAAGATTTATAGTGCCCTTTATGATTTATTTAATCTTTACGGGAAACAATACATAACAATCAGTAACATAAGATATTGTTTTTTATTAAGGCATCGAGTTTATGGTGGAGAATTAAATAAGCACCGAGACAAATATACTTACAGCTTCATCTCTGCAATAAATTAACATACGAATGTATCGAGAAAGTACCGAATCTTTGATTATTTTGTGATGAACACGAAGCATGTTGCATTCATGGTCCCACGTATGGCGCTAAATGATCAAGCATATTTCCACCGAATACTAGAGATACGCTTGAGTGCAATGGAGGAGAGTTTGTTATATACAGCGGCGTTAACCTTCGGTCCGATTACCATGATAACCCTAGCCGAGATGATGATTTCGGGAGGGTGGTTATGGTTGTTTACCTGCCATCGAGATGCGTCGATTGGCGATTAGGGAAAAACCATACACTTGTGTAGGTAAAACCCTAAAGGGATATAAGGAGAGCGTTTAAGCTTCCAGGGATGTATATGTGTGTCGCTTTAGGGTAGAAGTCCTACCCTTTATTTATACAGGCATATTTAGGGGTTTAAGGGAAAAGGCTAACGGACCGCTAACGGGCCAGGCTTAAAGACGAGACCAATTATTAGCCCGATGCGCTATGCTGTAACATCCCGTTTTCCTTGTACGTGTTCCAAGGTGTGTGTTTAACCTCTTAAATGTTTAACTTTAACCATGGTAGATTGTAAATGGTTTAAACGATGGAAATAGGACGAAACTGGCTTATTATCACGTTTAAACAAGGTGTGTCACGTTTTGAACCATCGCGGAACGCGACAATGTTGATTGAAACGCGACTGCCTGAAAACCCCTCTTCTGACCAACTTGTCGCATCTGGGTGGGCTTTATCGCGTCATGGTCATCGCAAAACGCGACAGGTTGTCGCGAAACGTGACATTTTCGCATATCTGACTATTTTGACCCGTTTTTAAGGATATCTTTTGGGGTGTTTTGGTCTTTTCACTTTGTGGACGGTTTGGGCAACATAAAAACTATTCCAAGCTTATCCTAAACACATTTAAAACTCTTTCACCTACACAATTAAATTCTAGAGAGAGAGTTTAAGTTTTAGAGTGAGAGAGCTCACTTTGGGGAAGAAGAAGACCAAATCTTGCCCGAGTCCAAGTTTTAAAGTTGTTCCCTACATCTCTAGCTACGTTTTGATAGTGTTGGTAATTTTTAACTCCGAGTTTTGAGTTTAATTTGATTTATAGCTAGGGTTTGCTCATTTAAAGCTTGTAAGACCCATTTTTGGGTTAAATGGGTGAATTTGGGTAAACATGATGTATGAAAACCCTAAGGTTTGTAATCTAGGGTTTAGCCATGTGATTTGGTGTTTATAGAGTTAATTGTGTTGTTAAATCACTAACACACTTATGTATTAGTGAAAGTTTACAAATGGGTTCAAGTTTGACCAAATTGTGGGTCTTGACTTTAAAATGAGTCAAATGGGTCATGGTTGACCTAGTTGGGCAAGATGGGTATGAAAATACTCTAAATTGTGTTAGTTGGTGTTACTGGACTTTAATCACTAGCTTTTGGTGATTAATGATAGTCTTGACCTTAGTTTGGCGGTTTTTGTGCAAATGGGTCATTTAATGCAATTGGGTCATTAAATGCACAAGAGTCAAGTGTTGGTGTGTTGATTGTGTATTTAATGTACTAGGTACCTTGCGTTGAAGCTTGCGAATTTATATAATCATCACCGAAGCGATAAGGTGAGTGGAATAATTATACATGTATTTATATAATGTATTTATTTGTGCGGTGTGAAATGTGGGTTAGTCGCGGTGTTAAGACACCACATTTTACGTAACGAGTGGGTTAGTCGTGGTGTTAAGACACCACTCCGGAGTTAGAGACATGTGGGTTAGTTGCGGTGTTAAGACACCACATTGTCATGAAGGGTGGGATAGTCGCGATATTAAGACGCCACCCGGGGGTTAGTGATACGCGGTGTTAAGTACGCTAATGGATGTTGTGAACTCCGATGGTCTTTCGCGAGTACCATTCCCTGGTGCTATTGGGCAACCATGGATATGCGTTGTAGTGTAGCATATTATGTTGTTTGGACTATATGCTATCATTTCGTGCTAGCTTGTGATTTTGGAGTTTTAGCAATTTACGTTGCGACGGTATGCTAATTAGTTTGCTAGCGTGTATGCGGTAATTGTGTAAGTGGTTGCAAGTAAGTAGGTTATATATGTATGTGTATAACTATTGCATTCACTAAGCTTTTCTTACTCCTCTCGTTGTTTACTTTTTAGGTAAAAGTATGGAGAAAGGGAAAGGGGTTGCCGGGAATTAGATATTCCCATGTTAGTTGCTTAGCTGAAGCTTTTGGAAGACGGCCTATTATTTTGGGTAGTTTAGCCCCAAACCATGCTCATGTGTTGTTTGGTTTAAAACTATCATTTTGAGGTCAAACTTGTAACACATTTGATTAAGGGCCTTCGTGCCTATTATGTAAACTTTAAACTTGTTGGATGTTTAAACGTTTTGTATGAACCGGTCGACATCATGTGACCGATTAAAGTGGCGTGTTATTAGTTTGTTATTATTTAAAAAAAAATCGGGTGTAAAGACTGGTTGGGTCGTTTCAAGTGCTATCAGAGCATGGTCTAAGGGATTTAGGCGAATTGAGATAGGTGCCTAGACTTAGACTTTATAGTGTATTCATTTTATGCGGGACTCGTAGGAGACGGGTCGGACCGGGTTTGGATAGTGCCTAGGTTCAGGTGAACTAACTTTGTGTTAATTGTTTTGTATTGTGTTTGCAATCATCAAGCGAGATAGACGTTGTACTAGCGAGTTAATGCGACGTTCTCGCGTAATAACGACTAGCTACCATTGTTACGGGTGCAAATCGTGTCAAACAAGCGATGTATGACGAGTGTTGAGCAAGGTGGGGTGGTGTGGTATGTTATATGTCGTTTCCATTCGTTTCGTTGTTTAACCTATTCTGTTTTAAAGAATGAAGATGAGAAACGGACATGATACCGATAAAGCGTGTACGAGCGAAGATTTCGAGTTTACGGCCAAGGTTGAGGCCATCTTGCAAAAGCATCATGCGTCCTTTCTAGCGGACGTTAAGAAGATGTTTCTAGAGTCGGTTGACGAGCAAGTGACCGATCAAATCAAGGAAAAAATTAATCCTATTATTCACGGTGATAATGTGGGGAGGCGAGACTTCCACTATAAGAATTTCAAGGATGCTCAACCTCCCACCTTTGATGGTGAACGAGACCCACTAGAGAGCAACCGTTGGATCTCCGATATGGAGGGGGCCTTCCGTACTAGTGAATGCCCTCTCGATAAGAAGACAAGGTACGGGAGTAGTATGTTAAGGGGTGATGCCAAGTTGTGGTGGGACGCGAAAATCCAACTCTATGGTGAAGAACAATGTATGGATTTCACGTGGGATGAGTTCAAGGCGGAATTTTTCAAGGAGTACCGAACTTCGGCCGATCTTTCTAGGCTTAAGGATGAGTTGCGTGCTTTGAGGCAATGGTCGATGAATTTGAACACTCTCAAGTCCACTTTCTTATCAAAGACCCAATTTTGCCCTGAGTATGTCTGGAACGATCATATGTTGAAGGAAGACATGTATCGAACCTTGAACGACAACTACCAAGAGAAGATTAGCAGGAACTCGGTGAAAACTTTTGATGAGTTGTTCGATATAGCAAAGGGTTTTGAGTCGCTCGTTTCGAAAAAGAGTGACTTTACTTTTAGCAAAAGAAAGTTTGAAGCTACATGTCATTCGAACTTTTCAAAAAAAAAAAGAACAAGAAGGGTTCCGAAAGTGTTAATAGCGTGAAGAAGAATGTTTCCGGAGATTTTCCTTTTTTGTGCCACAATTGTGGGCAAAAGGGGCATATGGCTCGGGATTGCACGAAACCATCCTCAACAACAAAAGAGTGTCCCGATTTGCAGGGTGACCAAGTTAAGAGGTTAGAGAAAACGGCAGGTACGGCTAGAGGACGAAACTACTTAATGACCAATGATGAAGCCAAACAATCTAATGAAGTTGTCTCAGGTACTTTCATGGTTAACTCTAATCCGAAAAGGATACTATTTGATAGTGGTGCTAATTTGTCATTTGTGTCACCTCGGTTTGTGTCTAAGCTTAACAAACCGCTAGCTAAGTTAAGTCATCCGGTAGAAGTTGAAATAGCGGATGGTAAAGACGATGCTAGGGATTGATGTGTGTAAAGATTGTAATGTTGTTTTGGTGCCGAAACCTTTAAAATTGACCTTATCCCGATGACTTTGGGTGAGTTTGATATAGTTGTTGGTATGGATTGGCTCGATCGTTATAGAGCCGACATCGCATACCACGAAAAGTCTATTCGTGTGAAGACCCCAAGTGGGGGAGAGTTAATCATTCATGGCGAGAAACGAAGAAGACTTGTGCCATTATGCACTTATGCACTGGCACGTCGTTTCCTTAGTAGTGGGGGCATGGCTTATCTTGCCCATGTAGTTGATACTAGTGAAGAGCCACCATCCATTCGTGAAATTCCGGTGGTTAATGAATTCGAAGATGTTTTTCCGGATGAGTTACCTAGTGTTCCGGTGGAAAGACAAGTTGAATTTCGCATTGAGTTGGTTCTGGGGGCTACTCCCATTGCTAAAACTCCTTATCGTTTAGCGCCGACAAAAATTCAAGAGTTGTTGAAGCAAACCCAAGAGTTGCTTGAAAAGTGTTTTATCCGACCGAGTGCTTCACCATGGGGTGCTCCGGTTTTGTTCGTAAAGAAGAAAGATGGTAGTATGCGGATGTGCATCGATTATCGGGAGTTGAACAAAGTGACAATCAAGAATCGTTATCCATTGTCTCGGATTGACGATTTGTTTGACCAACTCCAAGGCGCGACCTATTTTTTTAAAATTGACTTACTGTCCCGCTATCACTAAATGCGGGTCCGTGAGGAAGATATTGAGAAAACGGCTTTCGAACGCGTTACGGACATTTTGAGTTTGTAGTTATGCCTTTTGGTCTCACGAATGCACCGGCGACATTCATGGATCTTATGAACCGAGTGTGCCAACCTATGTTGGACAAGTCGGTAATTGTGTTCATTGACGACATACTTGTCTATTCTAAGAGTATGAAGGAACATGAATACCATTTTCGCGAAGTGTTGAAGACGTTGCGGAAGGAGAAGTTGTATGCTAAATTCTCCAAGTGTGAATTTTGGCTAAGGGAAGTGCAATTCCTTGGCCATATTGTGAACAAAGAAGGGATTTAAGTAGATACGGGGAAAATAGAGACGGTGAAGAGTTGGGGACAACCGACTACGCCTACAGAAATTCGAAGTTTTCTCGGATTGGCCGGTTATTATCGTCGGTTTATCCAAGACTTCTCAAAAAATCGCTTCTCCATTGACAAAGTTGACAATGAAGAACGTGAGATTTAATTGGGAAAACGAGCAAGAAATTGCTTTCCAATTATTAAAAAAGAAATTGTGTCAAGCTCCGGTTTTGGTGTTACCGGAAGGTGTAGAAGATATGACGGTTTATTGTGATGCCTCATTAAATGGGCTCGGGTGTGTATTCTAATACAAC